>NC_088340.1:20822500-21422500 GCF_036884655.1 Musa acuminata AAA Group
TTCGAGCTCTGCCTGGTGATGCAATCACCGAGCTCAGTCTTCGAGCTCTGGAAGAGATGTACGACCTCTCTGGCCAGGAGATGCACAGCCTAAGCTCAGTCTTCGAGCTCTGGCAGAGAGGTGCAACCACCTCTGGCAGAGAGGTGCAACCACCTCTGGCAGAAAGGTGCAACCACCTCTGGCAGAGAAGAGAAACTTCTCTGGTCAGGAGATGCACCGCCTGAGCTCGGTCTTCGAGCTCTGGCAGGAAGGTGCAACCACCCCTGACAGAGAAGGTGGAACCGTCCGAGCTCAGTCTTCGAGCTCTGCCAGGCGGTGCCACCTCTCCAGTCGAGAGGTGCAACCGCTTGAGCTCAGACTTCGAGCTCTGCCAGGCGGTGCCACCTCTCCAGTCAAGAGGTGCAACCGCCTGATCCCGAAATTCCGGGATTTGATCGTTTTGAGCTCGAAATTTGAATTGGGTTGGGGCCTATAAATACCCCACCCATTCAGCACTGAAAAGATACAGACCTACACCGAAATCTTGATCTTTTCTGTGATTCTAAGAGCTCAAAAGTGTTGTAAAGCCCTTAAGTCTCCTCCTTCTGTTCTTCAAGTTTTCAGTTGTAAAGTGAGGAGAGAAAGGTCTGTAAAGGTTGTCTCCTGAGCCTGTTAAAAGGAGAGAAACTGTAAAAGGGCAGTTTGGCCTTCGCCCATTGAAGGAAGGCCCCTAGTTGACGTCGGCAACCTCGTCGGTGGAGGAAGCCAAAAGTGGAGTAGGTCAAGGCTGACCGAACCACTCTAAATCTCTGGTTTGCGTTTATTTTTGAGCACTTTATCATTACTGCAAACCTCCTCCATTACTACTGCACTCTGCGCTTTCACGAACAAGTTCTAAGTGCTGTTCTTCCGAATCTGCATTCAGACGTAAATTCGTATTTTCGTACATTACAGTTTACGTTTACGTTTGATTCTGCAGAACTGTCTTCCGTGCTTTTACGAAAGAGTTTCCTTGCAGTTTACACTTACATTTTGATCCTATTGATAACTGCAAACTGTCCTCTACAATTTTACGAACGAGTTTCAACATTTAGACGTAAAACTGCATTTAGACGTAAATCGGCTTTCCTCTCACAATCATCAGTTCTCAGTTCACGTTTACGTCTTGATTTCAACTGCATACTGCCTTCTGCGAGTATACAAACGAGTTTCAAAGTTTAGACGTAAATCTGCGTTTAGACGTAAATCTGCGTTTAGACGTAAAACTGCGTTTAGACGTAAATCTGAGTTTAGATGTAAACTGCGCTTAGACGCAAAACTGCGCTTAGACGCAAACTGTGTTTAGACGCAAACTGCGCTTAGACGCAAACTGCGCTTAGACGCAAACTGTGTTTAGACGCAAACTGCGCTTAGACGCAATCTGCGCTTAGACGCAAACTGCACTTAGATACAAACTGAGAATTAGCTTTTGCATCATAATAGCTTTTATTGAACGAACGCAGCTTTTGGTTTTTAATCGCTGTAAGATATCCGCTGCACTAATTCACCCCCCCCCTCTTAGTGCTCTCGATCCTAACAATTGGTATCAGAGCCCGGTTAACTCTCAAAAGGATTAAAACCCAAGAGAGATGGCTTACGCCGGAAACCAAGAGGGCCATTCTATTACACGTCCACCCATGTTTAATGGGACGGACTACACCTACTGGAAAACCCGAATGAGGATCTTTCTTATTTCTATGGATTTTGAATTATGGAATCTTGTCGAGAATGGTTTTTCAAAATCTTCTCTTCCAATGATCGATTGGAATGATTTGGAGAAGAAGGCTTTCGCTCTAAATGCAAAGGCTATGAATGCCTTATTTTGTGCACTCGATAAAAACGAGTTTAACCGTGTTTCAACTTGTGAAACTGCATTTGATATTTGGCACACACTCGAAGTGACCCATGAGGGCACAAGTAGAGTAAAAGAGTCAAAAATCAATTTGCTGTTACACTCTTTCGAACTCTTTCGGATGAAACCGAGTGAAACCATTGGCGACATGTTTACCCGTTTCACGGATGTCGTCAACGGTCTAAAAGGACTCGGAAAGAGCTTTTCGGATTTTGAGCTTGTTAATAAGATACTAAGATCCCTTCCTAAGAGTTGGGATCCTAAAGTCACCGCTATTCAAGAGGCAAAAGATCTGCGAAATTTCCCTCTTGAAGAACTAATCGGGTCACTAATGACCTATGAAATGACTTGTAAAGCTCATGAAGAGCAAGAAGACATCCTTCCAAAGAACAGGAAGGATATGGCACTCAAAACGTCAGAATGCCACTTGAGAGAAAACTCAAGTGATGAGGACTGTGATGATGACTTGGCACTTCTAACAAGAAAGTTTAAAAAGTTCTTTAAAAGAAACAAGTTTAAGAATGATGCAAAAAATAAACTTGAACCCAAAAAGGACCAAGTGATCTGCTATGAATGCAAAAAGCCGGGACACTACAAAAGTGATTGTCCCCAAGTCAAGAAAAGAACAACAAAGAAGAAGGCGCTCCAAGCAACATGGGATGATTCGAGCGCATCTGAGGAAGAGGAGTCCAACACCGAGCAAGTTGCTCATTACGCCTTAATGGCCATCGAAGACGAGGTAACAAATTCAATAGATGCTGATTTATCTTTCGATGAATTATTAAATGCTTTCAATGACTTATTTGACGAATGCAAGAGTATAAGTAGAAAATATAAATTGCTGAAAAAGATGCATGATAGTCTTACTTGTGAGTTTGATAAGTTAAAAGTCGAACATCATGATAGTTTAAATTCATGTATCAAATGTCATGATTTAGAAACTATGCAAAAAGAAAACCTGCTACTCAAGGACACCTTGAAGAAATTCGAGGTTGGTAGCAAGTCATTAAACATGATCCTTGCAAACAAGGGTCACATTCCAAAAAGGAGCGGGATTGGATTTGTGAGAAATCCTCACCAAAATCCAACCACCTTCATAAAAGGCTCCATCTTACATGTTCAACACCAAACCAAGTGCAACTTTTGTTGCAAATCTGGACACAAGACACATTGTTGTCCATTCAAGAAAATAAATCCAAACAAATTAATTTGGGTTCCTAAAGGAACCATGATAAACTCTATGCAACATGATAGAAAATGTAGATCTATTTATGAGGCACCCAAAAGCAAATGGGTACCTAAACATCATCCTTTCTTGTAGAAAACTAAACAATCGCAAGCTAGGAGCAAGAAATGGTACCTTGATAGTGGATGCTCAAGGCATATGGCCGGAGATCCATCTCAATTCTCTAAGCTCACTAGCATAGACGAAGGATATGTCACCTTCGGAGACAACAACAAGGGTAAAATCATTGGCAAAGGAACCATAGGTAACAAATCCAACCTCTCTATTGAAGATGTTTTACTAGTTGATGGTTTAAAACATAACCTCTTGAGCATTAGTCAATTATGTGATAAAGGATATATTATAAGATTTGAATCTAATGCTTGCATCATTGAAAAACCACACAAAAATATATCTATGATTGCATTAAAACAAAACAACATATACACTATTGACATCAATGACTTATGTGATGAAATGTGCCTTGCCGTTATGAATGAGGATGCTTGGCTATGGCATAGAAGATTAGGTCATGCTAGCATGAAACTAATCACTCAAGTATCATCTAGAGAACTTGTAAGAGGAATTCCTCATATCAAGTTCATCAAAGATAATGTATGTGATGCTTGCCAATTAGGTAAGCAAATTAAGGGTAGCTTCAAAGCTAAGAATCAAATAAGCACCTCTAGGCCCTTACAATTGATCCATATGGACTTGTTCGGACCAATCTCTACATCGAGTCTAGGAGGTAGCAAATACGCCTTTGTCATTATTGATGACTATAGCAGATATACATGGACCTACTTCTTAAAACAGAAAAATGAATGCTTTAGATATTTTACCAAGTTTTGTAAACTTGTTCAAAATGAAAAGGGATCTATGATTTCGTCAATTAGAAGTGATCATGGTGGAGAATTTCAAAACCATGACTTCCAAGAATTCTGTGAACTCAACGGATATAACCATAATTTCTCTACTCCAAGAAATCCTCAACAAAATGGGGTAGTAGAAAGAAAAAATCGAAATTTACAAGAAATGGCAAGAACAATGTTGAATGAACATAGCCTACCCAAATATTTTTGGGCCGAAGCTGTAAACACTGCATGATATATTTTAAATAGAGTCCTAGTAAGACCCTTACTCACCAAAACTCCTTATGAGTTATGGAATAACAAAAAACCCAATGTCTCATATTTCAAAGTCTTTGGGTGTAAGTGTTTTATCTTGAATGAAAAGGATAACTTAGGAAAATTCGATGCTAAATCTGATGAAGGAATCTTTCTTGGTTATTCTTCGGTTTCTAAAGCTTTTCGCATCTTCAATAAAAGAACCTTAATTATTGAAGAATCCATCCATGTTGTTTTCAATGAGATTTCAGAAATTAAGAAAAATGATCTTGATGATGATTTTGATTCCTTGAATTTAAACGAAACCCCGTCCCCAACTAGCAACTTGGATGCATCCACTTCCGAAACATCCTTACCCAAGGATTGGAAGTATATAGATGCTCATCCTAAGGAGCTAATCCTAGGAGACACATCAAAGGGGGTTCAAACACGATCTTCTTTTAAAAACTTTTGTGCCAACGTCGCCTTTCTCTCCCAAATTGAACCCAAATGTGTTGATGAAGCCATGAAAGATGATTCATGGATTATCGCAATGCAATATGAATTAAATCAATTTGAGAGAAATGAGGTGTGGACGCTTGTTCCTAGGCCAAATGACCATTTAGTTATTGGTACTAAATGGGTCTTTAGAAACAAGCAAGATGAAAATGGTATCGTGGTTAGAAACAAGGCTAGATTAGTGGCCAAAGGTTTCAACCAAGAAGAAGGTATCGATTACGAAGAAACCTTCGCACCTGTGGCTCGATTGGAAGCCATAAGGATGCTCCTTGCCTACGCCAGTTGCAATAATTTTAAGTTATTTCAAATGGATGTTAAAAGCGCTTTTCTAAATGGTTTCATTTCCGAAGAAGTTTATGTTGAACAACCCCCTGGATTTGAAAATAATGGCTACCCTAATCATGTGTTTAGACTAACTAAAGCTCTCTATGGTTTAAAACAAGCCCCAAGGGCTTGGTATGAGAGACTTAGTTCTTTTCTCATTGAAAATAATTTCATAAAAGGCAAGGTTGATACTACATTGTTTATCAAGAATTTTGAAAATAATTTTCTCATTGTTCAGATTTATGTTGATGATATCATCTTTGGCTCTACAAATGAATCTCTTTGTGAATCGTTTGGTAAAACTATGAGTCTTGAATTCGAAATGAGCTTAATGGGAGAATTAACATTCTTCTTAGGTTTACAAATCAAACAACTAAGCAATGACATCTTTATTAGTCAAACTAAATATGCCATGAATTTATTAAAAAGGTTTAACATGAACAACTCAAAGGCCAGTAACACTCCTATGAGCACCTCCACTAAATTAGAAATTGATGAAAGTGGAGAAAGCTTTGATCAAAAAACTTATAGGGGTATGATAGGAAGTTTACTTTACCTCACTGCAACCAGACCAGACATCATGTTCAGTGTAGGACTTTGTGCTAGATTTCAATCAAACCCTAAGATGTCTCATCTCAAAGCAGTTAAAAGAATATTTAGATATCTTAATGGTACCACAAATCTAGGATTATGGTACCCAAAATCAGAAAATTTTGAGTTAATTGTTTATGCTGATGCTGACTTTGCTGGGTGTAGATTAGATAGAAAAAGCACATCAGGATCATGTCAATTTTTAGGACATGCCCTTGTTTCCTGGTCATCAAAGAAACAAAACTCAGTTGCACTATCAACAACCGAAGCTGAATATATTGCAGCAAGTGCATGCTGTGCACAAGTTGTATGGATGAAAAATACCTTAGAAGATTATAAAGTTCATCTCAAAAATATTCCAATTAAATGTGATAACACAAGTGCAATATGCTTAACCAAAAATCCTATACAACACTCAAGAACAAAACATATTGATATTAGACATCACTTTATACGAGATCATGTCACCAATCATGACGTAACCATAGAATTCATTGATACTAAACATCAACTAGCTGACATTTTTACAAAACCTCTAAGTGAAGAACAATTTGATTTCATTAGAAGAGAGTTAGGAATGCTCATGTGTCCGAATAAATAAACTTGTTAAAATTATTTTTCGGACTATATTGAATGATCAGATCACATGAATGCCATTTTCTATTATATGTGAAAATCTGTAACAAAATCTTGTCCAAATGCATCTTAGTTGTTCGAATGCTATAAAACAGATTTATTCGTACACTTTCATGAAAAATAAGTTTTTGAATTAAATCTGATAAAGTGATTCCTGAATATGTATGTCATTCTGTAATATCTTTACGGGTAAAAATGAATTATAACAAAAGGGGGAAAAAGTCTTCAAAGCAATCTATGTAAAATCCCTCTATAAGCTTTCGTCTAAATTGGTCTTCCTTGTATAACAATGCTTTTTGTTGATGACAAAGGGGGAGAAATATATGAATTGATAAACACTGTGATTAGAAATACCTTGAGTAATGCTATAAATAATGTTTGCACAATGCCATCCTTGCATCACCAAGAGATATATGAAACATGTGCTATAGTTTGCATTATGTCTTGAGTTGATATCCTATTTTGTGAAGTAAATGCAAACTTGCTAGAATGATAATATGTGTGCATCATGTAATAGTTCTTCGAGCTTTAAATGATAATGTTCAATTACATGATGAATAGTCACAAACACTATCATACAAACTTGATGATGAATGTCAAGCTTTGACATCATCCTTGAAGAGATACATCATGATAGGTATCATGATGGGAGTATTGATAAGTTTAACTAATCTAACTTATCAATACGTCACTTGAATTCTTAGGTCTTGAATTCAAGGTTGACTTATCTCAACTATGGCATATAGACAGGGGGAGTTAAGGATAACTCCATTATCAATTGATTGTCATCATCAAAAAGGGGGAGATTGTTGAATCTCGGATTTTGATGATGAAGTCAATTGTCATTTGTTGTCTAATCTATGTGTTGAGATAAGTGTGCAGGATTAACTACGATGAAAGATAGACAAGCAGCAGGAGTTGCGCCGGAGTCAAGTTCATGATCACGTTGGGAGTTCGAGAGTTCGACGGAAGTACGGACGGTCGTCGGAGGTTCTGCGGGAACAGATCCGAGAAGTCCAGAAGCTTGCCAAGCGAAGCTCGTCGGAACTCGCCAAGTGGATCGTCGCAAAGTCCAGGAGTTTGTCGGAAGTCCGCAGAAGCATCACCGAGGGTTCATCGGATGATCGACGGAAGTTCGCCAGAAACTCGCCGGAAGAAGCGATTGACGCACCGAAGCAAAGCTGCAGAAATTGTCTTAGATTTAATCATAGTTAGCACGGTGATTAAGTTAGAAATGGGAGGTGATCCCATTAGCTTAATCCTGGGGCAATTGGGCCCCTGAAGAACTCAAGTTGGGTCGAATGGTTCAACCCATTCGAACCCAAGAAGCTGTGGGAGGTGCAACCGCCCAGGCAGGGAGGTGCAACCGCCCAGGCTAAGTCTCCCAGCGAGACTGGGAGGTGCAACCGCTCCAGCCATGCGGTGCAACCGCCCAGGGCTCAGTCTCCAAGCGAGACTGGGCGGTGCAACCTCCTCTGTCAAGCGGTAGCACCGCCTGAGCTCAAGTTTCGAGCTCTGCCTGGTGATGCAATCACCGAGCTCAGTCTTCGAGCTCTGGAAGAGATGTACGACCTCTCTGGCCAGGAGATGCACAGCCTAAGCTCAGTCTTCGAGCTCTGGCAGAGAGGTGCAACCACCTCTGGCAGAGAGGTGCAACCACCTCTGGCAGAAAGGTGCAACCACCTCTGGCAGAGAAGAGAAACTTCTCTGGTCAGGAGATGCACCGCCTGAGCTCGGTCTTCGAGCTCTGGCAGGAAGGTGCAACCACCCCTGACAGAGAAGGTGGAACCGTCCGAGCTCAGTCTTCGAGCTCTGCCAGGCGGTGCCACCTCTCCAGTCGAGAGGTGCAACCGCCTGAGCTCAGACTTCGAGCTCTGCCAGGCGGTGCCACCTCTCCAGTCAAGAGGTGCAACCGCCTGATCCCGAAATTCCGGGATTTGATCGTTTTGAGCTCGAAATTTGAATTGGGTTGGGGCCTATAAATACCCCACCCATTCAGCACTGAAAAGATACAGACCTACACCGAAATCTTGATCTTTTCTGTGATTCTAAGAGCTCAAAAGTGTTGTAAAGCCCTTAAGTCTCCTCCTTCTGTTCTTCAAGTTTTCAGTTGTAAAGTGAGGAGAGAAAGGTCTGTAAAGGTTGTCTCCTGAGCCTGTTAAAAGGAGAGAAACTGTAAAAGGGCAGTTTGGCCTTCGCCCATTGAAGGAAGGCCCCTAGTTGACGTCGGCAACCTCGTCGGTGGAGGAAGCCAAAAGTGGAGTAGGTCAAGGCTGACCGAACCACTCTAAATCTCTGGTTTGCGTTTATTTTTGAGCACTTTATCATTACTGCAAACCTCCTCCATTACTACTGCACTCTGCGCTTTCACGAACAAGTTCTAAGTGCTGTTCTTCCGAATCTGCATTCAGACGTAAATTCGTATTTTCGTACATTACAGTTTACGTTTATGTTTGATTCTGCAGAACTGTCTTCCGTGCTTTTACGAAAGAGTTTCCTTGCAGTTTACACTTACATTTTGATCCTATTGATAACTGCAAACTGTCCTCTACAATTTTACGAACGAGTTTCAACATTTAGATGTAAAACTGCATTTAGACGTAAATCGGCTTTCCTCTCACAATCATCAGTTCTCAGTTCACGTTTACGTCTTGATTTCAACTGCATACTGCCTTCTGCGAGTATACAAACGAGTTTCAAAGTTTAGACGTAAATCTGTGTTTAGACGTAAATCTGCGTTTAGACGTAAAACTGCGTTTAGACGTAAATCTGAGTTTAGACGTAAACTGCGCTTAGACGCAAAACTGCGCTTAGACGCAAACTGTGTTTAGACGCAAACTGCGCTTAGACGCAAACTGTGTTTAGACGCAAACTGCGCTTAGACGCAATCTGCGCTTAGACGCAAACTGCACTTAGATACAAACTGAGAATTAGCTTTTGCATCATAATAGCTTTTATTGAACGAACGCAGCTTTTGGTTTTTAATCGCTGTAAGATATCCGCTGCACTAATTCACCCCCCCCCTCTTAGTGCTCTCGATCCTAACAAGTAGAAACCGTATGGTCCTGATAGCACCATACCCGGTATATGGTCTCTATAGTATTAGACGAATGAGAGAATATAGGTCTATGGTAACTTAAGACAAACAGGTACAATGGATTGGATTCCCCTATATCGTGTGGGGATTGTATCGTAGTGGCCTAATATGTCCGCAATCGATGAGTCAAGTGAATTATTATAGAGATAATAATTTACTGAGTCAGAAGGAGTTCTGATGGGTATGACTCACGTTAGCTCGATATTGAGCTTAGAGGGTCATACACATATAGTAGTTGTTGCGATGTGTAGAGGTTCGGATATAAGATAGCCGTTAAAGCCCCTATCTTATTGGATATCCAATAAGCTATTGAATTATTGGATCTCATGGATGAGATCCAATAAGAGTTAATAAGAGATTATTGGATGTAAACTCACTAATATAATATGCTTGGGTAATTGGATGAAGATCTAGTACCCAAGACGGTAGGATCCATTAGGGTTAAGTTAACTAGGGGCCTCTATAAATAGGAGGGAACCAAAGACCTATAGACTAGAGGTTTCTTGGTTGTCACCTCCTAATCTCCCCTCTCCTTCTCCTCCTTAGATAATAGGTGTGGAGATTTGGACAGCGATTTGAGGAGCATCGTCACAACCCTGATGTGTGGATCACCGCTATAAAGGAGAGCGTTTGACCTCCTTCATCCTCTCCTATAGATCTATAGGTATTCCAGGATATACGATCTCCATAAGTAAAACACAACTATCTTATATATGGATTTTAGTTTTGTGAGTTTTTGCGCATTAATCTTCGCACGACGATGAACACCTTTTTGGGAAATTTAGGGTTTTTCTTTTATGTTCTTTTCTAATTAAGAATGATTTTTTGAAAGGCAAAGCCGATACCATATTTTCTATTAAATATTTTAAAAATAATTATTTTATTGTTCAAATTTACGTTGATGATATTATTTTTTGTTCTACAAATGAGTCTTTATGTGATCTTTTGCCAATAATATGATCCAAGAATTCAAAATAAGATTAATGTGAGAATTAACCTTTTTCCTAGGTTTATAAATCAAACAACTTATTGATGGAACTTTTATTAGTCAAATTAAGTATACGTTAGATCTATTAAAATAATTTAATATAGATAGTGCTAAGGCTATTAATACACCAATGAGCTTTTTTACAAAATTAGATATGGACATTGATGGAGAATGTTTTGATCAAAAGACTTATAGGGGTATTATAGGTAGTATACTATATCTCACAACAACTAAACCTGATATTAAGTTTAGTATTGGACTATATGCTAGATTTCAATCTAATACTAAGTAATCTCACCTAAAAGATGTTAAGAGGATTTTTAAATATTTAAAAGGAACTCCTAACTTAGGATTATAGTATCCAAAATAAAAAAAATTTGAATTAATTGCTTATGTCGATGTTGATTTTGCTGGATGTAGAATAGATAGAAAAAGAATATCTAGAATATGTCAACTCTTAGGTCATGCACTTATGCAATATCTATATTGCATAATTATATTACAATATATTGCATTATCTATAATTGAAGCTGAATATATAATAGTAGATGCATGTTGTACATAAGTTATTTAGATAAAAAAAATACTTTAGTAGATTTTGTAATTTATTTGAAGAATATCCCTATAAAATGCGATAACACTTATGCAATATGTTTAACAAATAATCTCATTCAATATTCTAGAACTAAACATATTGACATTAGACATCATTTTCTTAGAGATCATGTTAATAATCATGATATATCTTTAGAATTTATTGATACAAAACATCAATTAGTAGATATTTTCATAAAACTATTGAACGAGGAACAATTTGATTTTATTAGAAGAGAATTAGACATGTTATATCTTCCAAATGCATGAATTATTCTTATATCTTTTTTGGATCATTATCTTGATTTCTCGATTTTTAGATTTGAGTTTTATTTTTGAATCGAACTCATGGTTTTTCAGTATTCTTGATTTGAATCAAGATCATTTTCTATGATTCTTTATTTACAAAAGAAGACTTGTTAGATTGATTCATGATCTTTCGGATTTATGACTTGATCTTTCATGTGTTCATGTAATGATTGAAATTTTTACACCATTGAATTATTCCCCTTTTCTTTTTTTTTATAATGATAAATGGGAGAAAGAGAAGTGATATCTTGCACATCTTAAGAGAAACAAAGTGCTAGCTTTCCCATATCAAGAAGCAAAACTTGTAAATTTGCACATCTCAAAGCAAGAATTACTAGCTTACATATTTTGAGGAAGCAAATATTGCTACCTTCACGTCTCTAATACTTGCTAGCTTACATGTTCCAAAACTAATATAAAACTTACTAGCTTGCATATTTTAAAGTAGTATAAAAATTATTAAATTGATAGTTTGCATGGTTTAAAAATTATTAGTTGTATTTTTCTCCTTTTTATTGATGACAAAGAAGGAGAAGTAAAAAGTAATTATATCTCATGCAGGTGTCTTGCAACAAAATGCAATGACCATACAAGTTTTCCTTGCCTGGAGACCATGTGCGCTCACTGGAAGATAGAATAATTGGGCCTATGATCCGATGAAATCTACATTGTTGTGAGATTCCGGAGAATTACTTAACCTATTATCCTTCTCTGAGACATCCTCTTGACTTGAAGACTCTCTTTCACTCTTCCATCATCTCTGGCAAAAGTTCTACAGGAGGCTTCTTGCGCCTCTGAGGAATCTTATTTGCTGCTGCTGCTTTTGATGCCACCTCTTGTTTCTCTAGTCGAGAAATAAATCACAACTCAGAGATGCTGGATAACATGGTTAATAACAATCTTTTCTCTCATCATTCCTGGCTCTACTCATTTCAAGCATGTCCATTGCAGCTATTTCTGATGAAATCAGTACGCAACCAACCAATGTCTCCAGGAAAGATAAATCATTTGAAGCAATGAAGTTCAGAAGTGCCGGCAGTAGTGGAAGATTCCTGAATCACTGAACACACAACGATCTTCCCTGGCTCTTGTCGGCGGTAACCAACCTACGAGAATTTTGATGAGATCGAAAAGTTTGCATCCATCACCTGCCTTGTCAATCTGCTGTGCATGTTAATAGACTTACAAGCCATAGTGAAGAAGAGGCTCCTCCAGCTTCTGAGTTGAAATGTGGGAGTTGATGCAGCAAACTCGGTGAGCAGAATTATATTTCATTGGCTTCTGAGGTGTATGATGGAATGGAGACTTGTGTTTCCCAGCAGTCCAAGAGAAGGCAGGGGAAGGCTGTCCACTACTTTTTTTATTGCACTTCTTTTTCTCTTGATCTTGTTGTTTACTTCTTGAACTACAAAAGACTACCAAAGGATTCTTTCTTGTTGAGCATTTGGAGTTATTGTGGCTCATCTTTTTCCCTCTCTTCTTTTTTGTGAGAGGCATGAAACTAAAAAATGTATATATACCCAAAAAAAATAGTGCACACATAATCCTTAAATCAACTATGGAGCATGCCTGCAGACAAGCAGAGTGCCATGAACAAAATCTTAGCCATGGTAAGGACAGTGGTATCTAGAAAGCTTTACTGTGAGTGTAGTAATGTGAGATTCGTTCACCATGATTGGAATACTAAATAGGGAGACCATCCATTGACTAGCAGTAGTTCATCACATGCACAATGCCTTGTTCTGATTCCATCACACGTTGCAAGTTGTGATCTATGGCTTTACTGAACAGCAAGAGGCTATCAAGTACAGCATGGACATCGTTTGGTTGGGTTGGACTGCACGTATAAATCGACAACGAAACCTTGAAAGAAAAGCTACGATCATCTTGTCACCAGAATTGTTGGTTGATCTAAACATCCTATAGGATCCTCCCTCTACATCATTCCATCTTCCAAGCATACAGGAAGAAGCAAAACTCTGGAGACCCATCGTCACCACCGCCGCCGCTGCTAACCATGGAGCTTTCGGTATTGGAGCTGACTGGGTCGCCTCCGTCGTGCTTCTCTTCCGCCGCCAGGGCCGGCAGCCCAGGCTTGAACATGAACAGGGCGTGGCCGGATCCGGGGCCTCGGAAGAGCCAGTCGTGCACGTCCCATAGCACTTGCACCGGCACCTGCTCCACCCACACGGTCTCGTTGCCCCGGAACTTCCACTGCAGGTGGTTCACATGGATCAGTATGACGCCGTCGATGCTGATCCACATTTCGGGATCCTTGTGCTCCGCGATGGAGTTGGCCACCACGATGTCGTGCTCCTTGTTCCTGCCGTCGAATCTGACCCTCGCGGCGAAACACTTCTTTCCGAAGACGTTCTCCTTCTTGGACACCAGTGTGGCCTCCTCCAAGGAAGGCCGCGACCTGGTCTTCTTGTAGGCCTTCTTCTTCCTGTCGCCGAGGAGGAGGACGACCTCCTCGTCGCAGACGAGCGCGACATAGTAGCCCTCGGTTGGCTCCGGCCCATCCGAGAACTTCGCCAACCGGAAGTTCCAGGAGACGTCGATCTGCTTGCCGTCAACGTCGAAGGACTTGGACCCCTTCTTGCTCCGGAACGGCCATGGCTTCAGGTCCACCTTGCAGGTCAAGCTGCTGCCCTTCTCGATGGAGACGGAGAGGGAGTGGTTCATGAGGTTCTTGCTCCACACCACCGTCACGATTCGCGGTACGCCTCCGATCTTTGCCCGGTAGGTGGAGATCACCGAGCACTGCGGCGGCGTCTTGCCGCCTGCTGCTTCTTCTGCATGCTTGTCGGCGGGATCACGATGAGAGCTGGTGACGGCCTCCTCCATGCTCGACTCGATCACCCGATGAACAACAACACGATCGTCTCTGTCATTGATTTGAGTCCTCGATCACACGGAGCACGTCGAGAACACTGTTCGCATAGAGGCAATCGAACACGTCTTGCATTGCGAGGCTCATCTGTCGAGCAACATGCCGCAGCATGACTCAATGCAGTGCCAACTTCTCTTCGGAAACGACGAACACTGCAGATGAGATGAAGAACATGGATCAAAAGCTTTTGATGCAAACATGACATGCAAGAACTCAGAAATCTTACCAAGGGGCGTTTGGAGATATTATTGGAAGAAAGCAAATTGAGATGGTCCAAAACAATCCGTTGGAAGAATTGGGGTTGATCCTATATACAAGGGAAACCTTGTTCCTTGCTCTTCCGTTTGCCAGCACAAGATGACCATGTCAACTCTGCTGTATTTTTTGAAAAGACCGTCATGCCCTTGTCGATCTTAGAGATCCGTCGCATTCATCATGAACAGGTTTCACAAGAAATTTAAGGGTAAAGATGTCTATATGTGAAGATATAGGAGGAAGAAAGAATGGACGAGAGTGAAAGCAGGAGAAAACTCCTCCCTCTCCTTGGTCTGTTGCCAATTCAGAAATCAACACTTGTGCCTCTCACCAGCTTGCGGGCATGAGATTGCGTGTAGCAGTCTCAGTAACAATATTTGCAGTATTGTAGTCCTCAGTTGAATCGATTGATCCCTGTGCTGTGGATGTGAATCTTCTAAGAAAAAGATGCTTTCGAGTCGGATGGCCACAGGCTGTGATCTGAATCCGAATCCGAATCCTTTGAATGTCTTGCCGACCAGTGGATTTAGAAATCCAAAAATTTTCTATCATAATCTAGAAATTTTAATTTAAAATAATGAAAGAGATTAAATAATATACGGATCGAATCTGAAGACTGAAGCATCTGAATACATTACTTACACAGTTAAAAAAAATTAAATTAAATTAAAGGAAGATGTTAGAACTGTAATTTAAATTCGATTAGAATTAGATTAGAAGTTTGTGTTGAATTAGGAGTTAATATTTGATTAGGAGTATGATATCTCCTTATTAGGATCGAGACGAAGCACAGGCTCACAAGTTTCGAGATCAAGAAGGAACCGGATCCGTAAGCAGCTCCCCAAAAGAGGAGTACAATATCATATGGAGAGCATGAGACGAGGACAAAGACGCTGCTGACTTTAACCTCGGAGAATATGCTCATGGAAGCACTCTCTAGAGTTCCGACGACTTCTCCTATTCAATTCGAGGCCGTCTGCAAGTTCTTCCACACCTTGATACGTGACACCTCTGTTGAACTTGATAGGAAGAGGAGATAGAGATATCAAACAAAGGAAGAGTAGGACCAGTTTAAATCTTCTATATTTTTCTCAAGAAAAACACTTTACGAATTCAGAAACTCTATCTATCTGATGAGGGTAATAATTACGATAAGACTTGCGTGACACCCGTTGACGCCCCACGTCCCTATCGGGCTGACAGTGCCTATCTAACATGGGTCGTAACGCTAACCGAGGCCCATTAACGATCGCTCAGGCTCGATTCCGTACGCCACGCCAACAACGATGTCAGACGTCATCAAAAGGTACGATCCTACCCCCTACGAGCAGGCACATCAGGTAACACCGAACTCCCCTATAAATACCCTTGCATTCTAAACAGAAAGGGGGAAAAAAAGAAAAACAAAATACTTCCACGATCATCGACTAACTTAATCATCAGAGGGATCGGGTCGAGCATCCCGACCCGACCTACGTGTAGGGACGAAGGCGAGGCGCCTCTCTTCGGGCATGTTGGCAAGGAGCCCCTTCCTAAAGGAAACGACGACCCGTCATCCAGACCCGAACCAAGCTGCGTCAGCCCCGAGGCCACGGCTAAAAAGTTATTTACACCAACATTCTGGTGCTAGAAGGAGGGCCGATGTTGAGGGATCGCCAGGCCGACTCGACCGAACCCGCAATCGAGGGGGCGCATCCGATCGGGGCTCCAGGGGAACATTCCCCACGGACGGGTCTCCGTAGCGAACACCCCGCCACAACTTCAAAGCGCTATTAGCGGATCTTCAATGACCAGGGTTTGTTGCCGCCCAACGCCCCCTCCGCCGAACCATCGCCCGTCTCGTCCGAGGCCTTTCTCGACCTCACCCATCAGGTCCAAGTTCTAACCGGTATAGTATAGTCCATCATTCCACTCGTCTCCGGAACGCTGCACCCGTCGGTCGCTGAACCGGTGCGACAGCAGGAGCCGCCTGCTCAGGCTCAAGCGCAGCCCCTGGAGCTTCCCACTTCGCCTCGGGTCCCGTCGTCCCCACTCAAGGATCGAGTGACGGCGGACCGGAGAGGCCACGCCCAACCCGAGGCCTTTCCTTCGGCCTCGACGGACTCCCTACGAGCCTAGTTGCTCCTCGTCAGTCAACGTCTTGACGAGGTATATAAGGAGGTCCGTAGGTCAAGAGGAGAGCTCGGGGAGGACGTACATAAGGGATCCCTATTTGTCCTCGAAATACAGGATCAGACAATCCCACAAAACTTTCGTCTCCCCTCTCTGGACACATACGACGGCTCCACCGACCCAGCGGACCATGTAGCCGCCTTCCGCACCCAAATGGCACTATATGTAACTTCTGACGCTCTGATGTGTAGGGCGTTCCCCACAACACTAAGGGGACTAGCCCGCACGTGGTACGGCGGCCTGAGGACCGGGACGATCGCCTCATTCGACCAGCTCACTAGAGACTTCGAGCTCAACTTCTCAGCCAGCGCACGGTCGAAACCGTCCGTTGCCTTGCTTCTCGGACTACACCAGAGGGAGGACGAGTCCCTCTCCCACTTTGTGAACCGTTTTGCCACGCAGATCTAGGGATTATCCGACGCTCACCCCTCTCTGTTGATGCAGGCGTTCTTAGCGGGACTGTGACCTTCCCGATTCTTCTGGTCCCTCGTTGAGAGACCCCCCTCCGCGGTACCTGAGATGCTTCAGTGGGCGAACCAATTCGTCGCAACTGAGGCTTGGATGGCCGGAAAGCAGGAAAGGCATGCGAGGGTTAGACCGGAGCCGGCTCGCGGGCATCAGCCTGCCGCGACTAGGCGCAGGCTGGACCAATCCGACCTGCCCGCTCCGAGGCCTCCTCTGCCCCCTCTAGGCGCATCTCGAACGGAGATATTTCTCCAGATAAAGGAGAGAGGGTTGCTCAGGGCTCCCGTTCCGATGAAAAACCCACGAGAGCTCACCAACCAGTCCAAGCATTGCCGCTTTCACAGGAAAAACGGGCACGACACCGAAGACGGCCATGAACTGAAACGATAGATCGAGGAGCTTGTCCGCGGGGGTCACCTCAGTCGGTACGTCCGACGTAACGGGGAGCCCTCGCCTCTCCCGGAGGGCCCCATGGAGCGCCACATCGATGTCATCACCGGAGGACCGACGGCTGGGGGAACCAGTATGTCCGGGAGAAAGGCATACGCCCGTTCCGCCAGGAGTGACGCTCCCCAATGGGGTCCTGACCCCAAGATCGCATTCCCTCCCGAGGACGTCAAGTCATCGGAGCACAACGACGCGCTTGTGATAATGGCTCGAATCGCTAATGCCTAGGTGAGGAGAATCATGATCGACACCGGGAGCTCAGCCGACGTGCTCTATCTGGATGCCTTCCAGAAGTTGGGGTTAACCAAAGAATCCTTGAAGCCTATCTGCTCAGCGCTCATGGGGTTCACCGGCGATTCAGTCTCACCATTGGGGACTATTACCTTGCCCCTCACCTTGGGAGTGCCGCCCAGAACAAAGATGGTGATGTCCACCTTCTTGGTGGTAGATCTTCCTGTTGCTTACAACGCCATCCTCGGCCGCTGTCACGCCCCTCAAAATATCCACGATATTAAAATTTTCAACACAAACCAATCCAGGATCCAAACACACATTTGAGGACACTGAAAAACATTCTATCAAATTCACATCTATAAAACCTGTGCAGTTTATAATCATATATCACGTCACTCGATAATTCATATTTATGGCAATCCAAGCCAACTTAACAAACATAAACAACATTTATAAATCCACAAGCTATGTAATTTATACAATCGTAACTCCAACCATTTACCACAAGTTCATATCGTCATAAATTGGACTTAACATTCCGAAATTTCAAATAAGAGAGATCTTCTAACACTTTTACATAGTATATCCATTTCGATTCATCAACAACATTTTATTACATACAAAATATGCTTATACAACAATAGCATAACAACCAACAAGACTTGCCCATAATTCTGAATAGCTATCCACTACCTCAGCCCATATCAAACATCTCAAATGGTGACAAGCTGACCTGAAAGATTTATATAACAATGGAATGAGCTAAAAATAGCTCAGCAAGTGACAAAGCATATTCAGAACAAAAGGAATGGTTTCAAACAAGTAAGGTATCATAATGCAAGGCAGAATACAAGAATTCTCAAGGATACCATTTCATTCGATACAAAATCATATGTATCATGTCATTCAAAACATATTTGATTTATAACAAATGGAGCATAGAGTAATTGGAGCATATCAATAACAAATGAAACATATTGGAGCTTATCAATGGCATATGAATTGTTCCGGAGCATATCAATGGCGTATGGAACATTTCGAAGCATATCAATAACAAATGAAATGTTTCGGAGCTTATCAATGGCGTATGAAATGTTCCGGAGCTTATCAACGGCATATGGAACATTTCGAAGCATATCAACAGTGAATGAAACTTTTCAGAGCATATCAATAACAAATACCGTACAGAAGCTCAAACGTCGTCTTTGACGTTGCAATCATATCATTCTTATCCAAAGCTTGTACCGAAACACATAACCAAAGTTCTGGATATCATATCAAATATACAGAAGGTGTAGTGGGATCTCAAACAGAGTGTGATTCATCCATTTCTAAATGACCACCAGACAGAAGTCTCCTACGTCTGGGAGCTCCATCCACCCACGTCTAGGTGAAGCCAGAGGGGGCCGGCAGAGCATCGTAGGCTCTAAACACATACCCTTTACCATTTATGGCAAAGGTCCAGACAATCCCACAAACACCAGAGTACAAGAGGACAGTTTTAACAATAAGTAGCACATATCGGAAGCACATGCGGAACAACAAAACGTACATGTGCCTTTACGAGTCAATACGAAGTAAGCAATAATCTTTCACAATGATATTCAGATTTTGAAAGAAAATGGAATAGGCACATATCGAAAGCAAATGCGGAACAATGGGATACACATGTGCCTAAATGAGTCAATACGATATAGCATAAACGTTACACAATAGTTTTCAAGAATGTAAATAACTTTAAGGACAAGAGTATACAAGAATTCAAAGCAGTAATATAAAGCTCAATTGAATAAGAAAGCTAAAGGATATCAATTTCCAAAGGAATGAAACCAGAATATTAGAAATCGACCAAAGCTCGATTTCTGGCAGAATACAAGAGACACATTGAACAAATGATTCAAACTATCAATCGTGCTCCAATTTACTCAGAAATATATCATTGGATTACACTTTCATATAAGACAGGCTTCATATGAATTGAACAGCCCAATAGAGAGAGTTACAAATAATTTGGTAAACAAGGGTCGTAGAACAAAATCTCTGTTTGGCAAAATTCATAATGTCAGATTCAACAGATAACTGGGCAGGTGTTTGGATTTCAAATCTTTCAATCCATATATCAAAAGAAAGATCTATGAGTCTAGTTTCCAATGAAATAAGTTTTGAATAAATCAATGTTTGCAACAGGGACTTATAAGCAGTTCAGTATCAAAAGGTCAGAAATTACGATCCCTGTTTTGCAGAATCTGTAGGCTCATTTGAAACAAAAGTTTGAGCAGACGAACTTACTCCAAATTCTTAAAATAAGCTATCAAAACAAAGGTTTATGAGTCTATATTCTGATCAAATAAGTTTTGTCCAAATCAGATGTCAATACATGAAGTTATAATCATAACAAGGTAGAAAGGTCAGAATCTTGGAAGTTGCACAGATTCGAATCGTTACGTCTAAACAGGAGATATATCAAGTGCAAGGCTAGAACAATTCAAAGTTCCTCATATTCAAAGCAAATGTAGAGATAAAATTGCAGTGAGGAAAGATCAGGATACTTGCAATAGGAAAGATTAGGACAATTACAGGAGAAACGATCAGGAAACTTGGCTTTCAAAGATTTCGATACGAAGATCCAAAGAGTGTGCCAGCCCAAATCCTTCTACTTTTCCTCCGTGTCCTCTCTCTCTGTTTCGTTTTCTACATGTCTTTTCTTTTTCCTCCACAACTACAGCTCATGCAGAACATAGAGGCATAGTCACCTGCTCTCTCTTACTCTCATTCCTTCGTTTTCTTTTTCAAACACAGTTGTCGCAGCCATCGCCGCTGCCACTACCATAGTCGTAGCCACGACCGCAGCTGCTGTCACAACCACAGCCCCTTCCACTATACTACTTCTTTGCTCCCTTCTCTCGCAGACATAACTACTGCATACGCAGTCGCTGCCACTGTGGTCGCAATCCCGTCCGCAGCCCCTTTTTCCCCTTTCCTTTCTTTTCTTTCCCAGCTGCAACTGCCGCAGTCGCAGTCACAGCCATGGCCGCAGCCACCACAGCCGCAGCCTCTTCTTCCTCCCCTGCTCTATTTCCTCTCCTTCTCTTCCAGCTGCAGCTGCCACTGCCACTGCCACAGCTGCCTCCCCTTCTCCTCTTCCTCTCTTCTTCCCTTTTCCTTTCTCTTCTTCTTCCTTTCCTTCTCTTCTTTCCCAGCTGCACTGCTGCAGTCGCAGCCTCAGCCACGGCCACAGCCTCTTCTTCCTCCCCTGCTCATCTTCCTCTCCTTCTTCTCTTCCAACTACAGCTGCCATCGCCGCAGCCGCAGCCCCTTCTTTCCCTTCTCTTCTTTCTCTCCTTCCCTTCTTCCTTTCTCTTCCTCTTTCCCTGCCATTGCTGCAACTGCCACAGCCGCAGCCGCAGCCGCAGCTACTTCTTTCCCTTCTCCTCTTCCTTCTCCTTCCTTTCTTCTTCTTCTCTTCTTCTCCTTCCTCCCCTTCTTCTCCCCGACGAACAGCACCTCCTTTCCTCTGTTTCCTCCTGCAGGAAGCAGAGGTGCTGCCTCTTCACCCGCTTCTACTTCTTCTCTTCTTCCTCACCATCTCTTCCTCTCCTTCTCTTCCAGCTGCAGATTCCACCGCCGCAGCCGCAGCTCCTCCTTTCCCTTCTCTTCTTCTTCTCCTCTTCTTCTTCCCTCCTCCTCCCCAGCGTCACACACACCCTCTCCTCTGTTTCCTCTGCAGGAAACAGAGGTATCACAACCTCTTCTCCTGCTTTCTCTTCCTCTTCTCTTCCTCTTCTTCTTCTTCTCCTCTTCGAACGCCCCACACCTCTCCTCTGTTTCCACCTGCAGGAAACAGAGGTGCTGCAGCCCTAGCTGCTGCCACCTCTCGCTCCTCTCCCTCTTCCCTCTCTTCTCCTTCTCTTCTTCTCCTTCTCTTCTTCTCCTCTTCCTTTTTCCTCCCCAACGCCACACACCTCCTCGCTGCAACCTTGCCACAGCTATCCTCCTCTCTTCTTCTTCTTCTTCTTCTTCTTCTTCTTCTTCTTCCTCTTCCCTTTTCCTCCCCAACGCCCCACACATCCTCTCCTCTGTTTCCACCTGCGGGAAACAGAGGTGCTGCAGCCCTAGCTGCAGCTGCTGCCTCTCTCTCTCTCTCCTCTCCATCTTCCATCTCTTCTTCTTCTTCTTCTTCTTTTCTTCTCTTCTCCCTCTTCTTCCTAATCTCTTCTTTTCCCTCCTCTTCTTCTTTTCTTCTCTTCTCCCTCAACTTCTCTTCTTTTCCTCCCCAACGCCACACACCTCCTCGCTGCAGCCTTGCCACAGCTATCCTCCTCTCTTCTTCTTCTTCTTCTTCTTCTTCTTCTTCTTCTTCTTCTTCTTCTTCCTCTTCCCTTTTCCTCCCCAACGCCCCACACATCCTCTCCTCTGTTTCCACCTGCGGGAAACAGAGGTGCTGCAGCCCTAGCTGCAGCTGCTGCCTCTCTCTCTCTCTCCTCTCCATCTTCCCTCTCTTCTTCTTCTTCTTCTTCTTTTCTTCTCTTCTCCCTCTTCTTCCTAATCTCTTCTTTTCCCTCCTCTTCTTCTTTTCTTCTCTTCTCCCTCAACTTCTCTTCTTCTTCTCCCCATGCCCCACAGCTTCTCTCTGTTTCGAAGCGTGGGAGGCAGTGGGATAAAACCAAAATTTTCGGTTTTCTTTATTTTTTTTCTTTTTGCAACTTAACAGTTTAGTCCTTGAAATTTCTATATTTACATATAGGTCCTCCAATTTACATATAAATTTTTATTAATAATTTTCAAAAGTGAGGGATATTACAGTCGCCCCTCCCTCAACAAAATCAGAGCTGTAGTTTCCATCTATCATCAAACGATGAAGTTTCCTACCCTCGCCGGGACAGGGGAAGTTTAGGGAAGCCCCCGAGAGTCCAGACGATGCTACTTGACGGCGGTCTCGTTGCACAAAAGGGCGAGGACCGACCAACCTCTGGAAGACCCGAGAGAAGAGAAGCGGCCGACACCACACCCGGGCCGATGGCACCCACTTGCGACGTGCCGTTGATGGAGGATCGCCCGGATCGGACGGTCCAGGTCGGGTCGAAACTCCCCGGGCAAGAACGAGAGCAGTTCATCGGTTTCTTACAAGAGAACGCCGATGTCTTCGCCTGGTCGCCATCCGACATAACCGGTGTCGACCCAGAGACCGCCCAGCATCACCTGAATGTATCGCCTGACACCCGGCTAGTAAAATAGAAACCATGACGCCAAGCCCCCGATAGGCAACTCGCCGTCCACGAAGAGGTGGAGCGACTCTTAGCGACTGGCTTCATCGAGGAAGTCAAGTACTCGCGATGGCTGTCTAATGTAGTGCTGGTAAAGAAATCCAATGGGAACTAGAGGATGTGCGTTGACTATACGAGTCTTAATCGGGCATGCCCGAAAGACTGCTATCCCCTCCCAAGAATCGATCAGCTGGTTGATGCAACTGCCGAGCACGCCCGCCTATCATTCATGGATGCCTTCTCCAGCTACAACCAGATCAGAATGGCGCCCGAGGACCAAGAACACACGGCTTTCATCATCGATCTGGGGGTGTATTTCTACAAAGTCATGTCGTTTGGGCTCAAAAACGCAGGCGCCACCTACCAGAGGGCCGTGAACAAAATGTTCGCTGCTCAAATCGGGCGGAACGTCGAAGTCTATGTCAACGACATGATCGTGAAAAGTCACATGGCGGCAGACCACCTAACCGACTTGGCCGAGACATTCTCCACGCTCCGGAGGTATGGCCTGCGGCTAAACCCGGCAAGGTGCGTCTTCGGCATCAGTTCGGGAAGGTTCCTCGGGTTCATCGTGCATGAAAGAGGAATCGACGTGAATCCGAAAAAGGTTCAGGCGGTCATCAACATGTAGGCCCCTCGAATAGTTAAAGACTTGCAGCGACTAAATGGACGGCTTGCTGCCTTATCCCGATTTCTGTCTCGGTCTGGTGATCGTTGCCTCCCCTTCTTCCGGGCGTTAAAGAACCCCAAGGACTTCCGGTGGACGACGCAGTGTGAAGAGGCTTTTGGACAAGTTAAGCGGCACCTGGCCAACCTCCCCCGCCTTGCTTCGGTTACTCTCGAGGAAAAGCTCAGCATTTACTTGGCCGCCTCCCAACACGCGGTCAGCTCCGTCCTAACCAAAGAGGCTTCCGGGGAACAACTATCGGTCTACTACATCAGCCACGTCCTGAACGGACCCGAGGAGCGGTATCCGCCACTCGAAAAGCTCGCTTTGGCGCTCGTGCTGGCATTTCGAAAACTACACCCTTACCTCCAGGCTCACCCGATTGAGGTAATCACTGACCAGCCACTCCGGCAGGTTTTGTCTAAGTTTGATGTCGTAGGGCGGCTCCTCAAGTGGTCGGTAGAACTCGAAGAATTCGACATACGATACGTTCCGAGGACTGCTATCAAAGCCCAGTCCGTGGCCAACTTCATCACGGAATTGGTTGAAGACGGGAATGGAAGCCCCGAGCTGTTAGAGGAGGCGTGGGACCTGCACGTGGACGGTTCGGCTACCTCCAGCAGTGCCGGCGCGGGGTTGGTACTCTCGGCCCCCGATGGATGCTCGTTCGAACGCTCCTTCTACTTCGGGTTCCGAGCAACCAACAATGAAGCCGAATACGAGGCGCTCCTGGCAGGACTCAAGCTGGCCCTCGAAATGCAGGTGGATGCCATCCACGTCTTCACTGACTTGTAGCTCATCGCCGAGCAACTTAGCAGTGGGTACGAAGCCAGGGAACCGACCATGGCAAGGTACTTGGCAGAGGTAAAAAGCCTAGCCTCCAACTTCTCCCACTTCACATTATCCAGGGTGCCGAGGAGCCAAAATGAACGAGCCGACGAGTTGGCGAAGATGGCTTCAGGACCAGACCACGGAAACCGCTCCGAGGTTAAAGATCTCCCATTCCGTGCCATCTCAGTTTCGGCTGTAACTCCAGCCGAAGCGCGCGCCACGTGGGTACAGGAGATGTTGCTCTTCAAACGCAACGGGATTCTTCCCGACGACGAAGCCGCGGCGCGCCGCATTCGCCGAACGTAAGCATGGTATTCCACGGTGAACGGACGGCTCTACAAGCAATCCTTCTCACAGCCCCTGCTGCGATGCCTTGAGCCTAACGAAGCGAAGGCAATCCTTGCTGAGGTCCACGAGGGGATCTGCGGGGAGCATATTGCCGCTCGGACCTTGGCCTACAAAATCCTTCATCAAGGATACTACTGGCCCACCATGTCCCGAGATGCCAGAATCTACGTGCAGCGGTGTAGGCCCTGCCAGAGGCACGCCCGAACGCCCAGGTAGTCGGTGGTCCCCCTATCCCCCATCGACTACGCGTGGCCATTCACGCAATGGGGATTGGACCTCCTTGGCCCTTTTCCATCGGCATTTGGGCAACGGTGATACATCGTCGTAGGCGTGGATTACTTCACCAAATGGACCGAAGCCGAGCCACTAGCAACGATCACGGAGTGGCAAGTGGAGAAATTCGTTTGGAAAAACATCGTGACTCGATTTGGCTTGCCTGAAGCCATCATCACAGACAACGGATCCCATTTCACTAGTGCTCGGTTCCAGGAGTTTTGTGCGAACTATGGGATTTAACTGAGGTTCAGCTCTATGGCCCCTCCCCAGACGAACGGGTTAGCCAAAGTCACTAACCGATCTATTCTAAATGGACTCAAGAGGAGAGTGTCAGCGGCCCAATCAGCTTGGGTGGACGAGCTCCCCAGTATCCTGTGGTCCTTGCGGACCACCCCCAAGGCCGCGACCGGAGAATCCCCTTACAGCCTCTCATTTGGAACTAAGGCTGTCTTGCCTCCTGAAATGATTTTCCCTACCTCGAGGACGACAGTATATGACGAACGAGTATCGGCCCAGGGACTATGAGCCGATCTCGATCTGCTCGAGGAGCGGCACGCTATTGCGCACCTGAAAGACCTCTCCTATAAAAGGGCCGTCGCTAGAATCTATAATCGAAAAGTGCGGCCTCGGCCAATTAAGCTGGGTGACTTGGTCTTACGTAGGGCCGAGGTTAGCGACCCAACCCGAGCACGTGGGAAGTTAGCTCCCAATTGGGAAGGCCCTTATCGGGTGATCGAAGTTGTTAGGGTCAGTACGTTCCGACTCGCGACGATGCAGGGCCACGCTTTGCCAAAGACTTGGAACTCGCAAAACCTCTAAAAGTTTTTCCCGTAATACGATGAGCTAGGACGCAACAAAAGCAGGAGTTATGTTAACAAAAGCTAGTATAACTCAACGCATTAGTAAAAGGCAAACCACAAGACAAACGAGTATGATGAGGATGAAAACAGCCATATTATTTTTAGGAAGTGCATTACATTACACACCCGAACAACAAAAAAAGGAAAAGAAAAAATATGTACAGACAAGTCTACATTTATTCCTCTGGAGCGTCGGGGCTGTCGTCAAATGGGACTTTGTCCGGCATGTCAACGCCCATGTCCTCAGGGAAGGAGTCGAAAGGATCCTCCGTGACTTCCAGGCCGGGGTGGCGCGCCTTGAAGCAGGCAAGGGCGATTTGGTACCCATATTCGTATGAAACCTGCCCAGTCCGAACAAAGCCAAGCTAAAAGCCCGAGGAATCTTTGTAGTCCTCGATCAGTTTCTTGTCCTTCTCCGTCCTTTGGCGGATCTCGACGGCTAGGGCCTCGGCAGCCCCCTGCGCTTCAGCACGCGACTCCTCCAGTCGACGGATTAGCTCGACCGACTCCCCCCTTGCCGAACGAGCCTCGGCCACCGATGCCTTCAAATGCATCTGAAGCTCCTTATTCCGCTCCTCAGACGCCTTAAGCTCGGACCGGAGGCGTGTCGCCTCTGCGTCCAAATCCGAGGCACGCTGCTCGGCTGCCGCGATCGCCTCAGGAGCTGCCCCGGCGCGGACCTCCTCCACCTGCTTCCGGAGGTCAGCATTGCGGTCACTCAAGATGTCGATGACCCGCCCCGCGTCACGAACGCGGTCCATTAGCGCCGCGGCATAGTGAGTGCCTTGCAGACAAACGAGTTAAAACAAGAGCTATCCGAACACACGCAACCAAACCAGCGAAATGACACTTACCCACAGCAGCGACTTAGCATACCTAACAAGAAGAACCTCCAAGGGCAGAGTGTACAAATCCCGAGCTATGTCGGGATGGAGCCCTCCGTGGACAAACCCGGCCGCGGAATCCCCGTCGGCCCACACCCGGCTGCCCCGAGAAAGGCCTTCCCAGTGGGCCGTCAGCGGGTCGGAGGGCTCTCCCGGAGGAAGATCACCCATCGCCTGCACCTGGAGGGCTTGTCTCCCCCCCGGGCTTGAAGGCGGCAAAGTTCGCGGATGGAGGGCTCTCGAGGGGCCTTCCCCGCCGCATCCTTGCTCGTGCCGGCTTCACCCCGCCCGAGGCTTTTCTTAGCGCGTCCGGCCGGCGTAACGACAGCCCCCGCTGGCTGAGCCGTTGACTCCCCAGAGGCTTTTGCCGAGGAGGTCTTCGCCTTCTTCCGAGGGCGACCGACCTCAACATCCACTGGGGCCTCCCTCGAGCCAGCCCTCGCCTCGGCCGGTGAACGAGTGGACGAGGCCGTCAAGGTCTTCTATTAGGACTCTAGCTAGGAGAGTCCTAATTGAGAGGGACATTCATGTAAAACCTACCTAAGCCGACCCCTATTAAAGAGGTGAAGTGGCCGGCTAGGGTTAGGAGGTTATTTCTTAGAGAAGAATAAGGAGTTGTAAAGGAATAGGAGTCTTGAGTAGAAGTCATATTAGGAGTTGGTTAGAAGTAGGAGTCTTGATTAGGAGTTTGTTAGAAGTAGGAGTCTTAAGTAAGAGTCCTATTAGGAGTTAGGGTTTAGAAGCCCTATAAATAGTCATGTATTCCACCTCTTTTCAAAAGCAATAGATGAATCTTTTCTGCAGCCTTTGAGCAGCAACTTGGAGGGAGGAACCCCTATAGAGTTCCAAGGAGGCCAATCCCCTAAAGAGATCAACCCCAAGTTTAGAATCTGCAAGGGTTCTAACACCTGGTATCAGAGCAGCGTTCTTGGCATCTCGCTGTCCTTCCACTGCCATCCATCAACCCTCCACAACCGCCCAAAGCAATTCCCACAATTGCTTAAAAGATCGTCGCCAAATTCCACCGTCATCTCCACCACCGCAGATCATCCTTTGATCTCCCCGTGAATTGCAACAGGTTCTGGTTTCCTACCTTACTGCTGCTGCAATTTAGTTATCCTTATTCGAAAATCCAAAAAAAAAAACTGTTCCTATATTGCTGCATAAACCTTTAGTCACAAAGTTTTCATCTCTACGACGAAAGATACATTGCAGAATTCTAGCCGCATAGCACCATCTGTTTGATCTTGCTACTATACTTTTTCTATCCAAATTTCTATGAAATTGTTATGATATCTTTGACACTTCCTAACAGCAGATTCCCCTTTGGTTTTTTCAAAAAACTCTCAATATAAACCATTGATCTTTTACGTCTAATCTGCTATACTTGAAAATCTGCACTGTAAAATTTCAGCCGTATAGTACTGTTTATTTGATCTTGATACTATATTGTTTCTATCCAAATCTCTATGAAATTTTTATGATAGCTTTGACACTTCCTAACAGTAGATTTCTCTTTGGTTTCATCAAAAAATTCTCAATATAAACCACTGATCTTTTACGTCAATCTGCTATACTTAAAAATCTATGCTGTAGAAAATTTCAGTGGCATATTGTTGCCTTAACCCATCTATTTGCAATCTTTTTTTGAATGAAATTTCTTGTACACTTCATAGATCATCTTGGCTTCCATCTAAGATTGATATATTAAGGAATTCATCTCTAAAAATGATTTTGTGTTGCTGCAAATTTTCATCATAACCCGCTGAAATTTTTCGACGATAATTCTGCTATCGCAACTTGCACCAATTTTCTTGCTGTTATACTGCCGAAATTCTCTTGATTAAATTATACATCTTTGCTGTCATATAATCTGTGATTTTGCTATCAATTCCCTTCTCAATTCTCTTAAGTTTTTGGTAGAAATTACATCGAGAAACCATTGTTTCTTCGATGACAATTCTACTCTTACAAGATAGCACATACTTACTGCAACTTCCACTGATTTCTATCAAACCTTTACTGCCATCTACTATAGATCCAAAACTTTCATCCATAGCCCTAAAACTCCACTAAACCACACCCTCAAACTACACCCAAAACTGCCACAAAACAAGCCTAAATCGTAGCCTACATCCACCAATCCACCAACCCTTTCGACCATCACTTCTCTCAACCTATACATGCCTTTAACCTAACAACAAAATAGAGATCTTAACATCATAGATTTGTAGGCATATACTATGGCATCTAAGGAGGTAATCAATGCTAAATTCGAAGCCTTGGAGGCGTGAATGGAGGATAAGATTCAGACGCTCTTTACCGAACTCAGATTGGGCTGACCACTAAGCCCGAAGAAATCACATCAAAGAGAGAGCTTTGCCCAATCACACCAAGCCTAAAGATATGACTTCCAAGAGAGGGGAAGCTTTATGACCAACCCCAACTATCCATGCATGAGAGTGGATTTCCCTAGATGGGAAGAAGGAGACCCGATTGGCTGGATCTCGCGCGCGGAGCGATATTTTCGGTACTATAAAACCGCGGATGCATCTATGGTGAAAATTGTAGCTATACATCTTGAAGGGGATGCTATATAGTGGTTTGAGTGGTTTGAACATACTTATGGAGTCCTTTCATGGCGACAATTCAAAGAAGGACTGCTGATCCGCTTCAAACCAACCGATTACGAGAATATTGACGGACAACTAGCAAAGATCCGACAAACCTCTATCATTCAGGAATACCAAACCAGGTTTGAAAGGTTATCTAATCAAACTTATGATTGGTCTCAAAAACAGCTATTGAGGACCTTCATTGAGGGCTTGAAGCCAGAGATCCGAGGAGAAGTTAAAGCGCGACAACCGTATACGCTTATGGCAGCCATCTCTTTCGCACGACATCAAGAGGAGCAATTGAATCATAAAGCTCGGAGGACTAGGGTCGCTTCTCAACCAGTAATATTAAAGCCCTTAGCCCCCCCTACTATCGACCAAGTCCCTACACCAAAGAGGTTCACAAGAGAAGAGCTTCGGGAGCGATATGTGAAGGGGTTATGTTGGCATTGTGACGAGCCGTGGAGCCGTGAGCATCGCTGTAGTAAAGGGAGACTTCTTATGATTGAACCAATAGAAGAAGAGGTCATTGAATATCCAGAAAAGAGCCTTGAATATGAAGAAGAATATGCAGAAGAAGAGCCACAATCAACCAAAGTTACGATATATACACTAGCCGGCTACTCAAACCCGCAAATGATGAAAGTTGGAGGCCTTCTCAAACAACAACCGATTACTGTTCTCATCGACACGGGCAGCGCTAATAACTTCCTAAACAGTAAGGTTGATGTCCATATGAACCTACCTATTGAGAATTGCAGCAGGTTTGTCGTTAAGGTCACCAACAGACGGATTTTGAAGTGTGATCATAGGTGCCTGCAAGTGAAACTGTTGCTGCAGGACCAAGAGATAATTGCATATTTCTTCCTCCTCCCTCTTGATGATCATGAGGCCATACTCAGAATTAAATGGTTGATGATATTAGGTGATATTTCTTAGAATTTTATGCAACTAATTATAAAATTTTACAGTAAGGAGAAACAAGTGATACTGCACGGGAAACATGAGGGCGACGTAACGATGATTTGCACACAACAAATGGAGAAGGTTTTGCATAAAGCATGCAGGGGCTTTTTGGTACAACTTGAGTAGCAAATTAAAGGAGAGCCAATAGAATTTGAAGATCCAAACCTATTTCCTTTGCTTGCTGAATTTTCAGATATATTTGATGAGCCGCACAACCTACCTCTTACTTGTCGGCATGATCATTGTATAATGATTTTTTCAGTCAAATCTCCAGCAAATACTCAGCCATATCGGTATCCATATCTCCAGAAGGATGAAATAGAAAGGATTGTAAAAGAGATGCTGGAAACAGGAGTTATTCGGCCAAGTTGCAACCTCTACTCTTCACCGGTGCTACTTGTACGCAAGAAGGACGGAACATGGCGAATATGCGTTGATTACCGAGCTCTCAATGGCATAACCATCAAGGATAAATACCTTATTCCAGTAGTAGATGAATTGCTAGATGAAAGAGAGCACAAATCTTCACAAAGCTGGACCTTCGATCTGGGTATTATCAAATACGAGTGTATGAAGAAGTCATACCGAAAACCACCTTACGAACACACAACGGCCACTACGAATTTTTACTTTCTTCAACAAAAGGTGAAATATCTTGGGCATATCATATCAGAGGAAGGTGTGATGGTGGACCCCTTCAAAATTGAAGCAATGCAAAACTGGCCCACCCTGAGGAACATAAAATTGCTACATGGCTTTCTGGGTTTAACAGGCTACTACCGTAAGTTCGTGAAAAACTGTGGAAAGATCAGTGCACCACTTAATTCCTTACTGGAAAAAGATGTCTCCCAATGGTCGGACAGAGCCTCCACTGCCTTTGATAAACTTAAGGCAGCCATAACGACAACGCCGGTGCTAACGCTACCAAATTTCAACCGACCCTTCATCATTAAGGCCGATGCATCTGGAGACAGAATGGGAGACGTTCTCATGCAAGATGGTCGACCACTCACATACATTTGCAAGACATTGTCTCCCCCCGATCAAAACATGTTAACATATGATAAGGAGATGCTCACCATTGTGCGCGCAGTAACGAGGTGGAGACCCTACTTGATTGGCCGACGATTTCAAATTAAAACCGACCATAAAAGCATCAAGTACTTTTTGGAGCGAAAGATAACATCCCCTGAGCAGCAAAAATGGGTAACAAAACTTCTTGGATTTGATTATGAAATAACTTGCAAAAAGGGGAAAGAGAATGTTCTTACAGATGCGCTTTCGTAGCTACCCGAGCAAGTTGAAGTTTCGACCGTTTCACTTCCGACCAGCGACTTTCTTAAGGATATTAAGATGGAATGGTAGGAAGATTCAGAGACTAGTAAGATTATAAAAAAATTGGAGGAAGCACCAAGCCCCATGGCTCATTACAATTGGGACTCAAAAGAATTACACTATAAGGGACGCATTGTGCTTATGATAAATTCTACTTGCATCTTCATGAACAGATTTTGGACAAAGTTATTCCATATGCAGGGTACTAAATTGAAAAGGAGTATGGCATATCACCCACAAATCGACGGCCAGACGAAAGTTGTAAATAGGTACTTGGAGACAGCCCAAAGCCACCCACCAAATAAGACTACCCAAGGAGAACTTTAGACTTAGCTAAGTGCCATTATTGATCGACGGATCGTGACTCGACGACGACGATCCACTACTGAATTGCTAATACAGTGGGCAAACCTACTAACAGAAGATGCCACTTGGGAGAACTACGATGACTTGAATATCAAATTCTCAAAATTCATGAATCGTCAGCCTCGAGGACAAGGCTGATTTGAAGAGGGCGGGTTTGTTAGGACTCTAGCTAGGAGAGTTCTAATTGAGAGGGACATTCATGTAAAACCTACCTAAGCCGATCCCTATTAAAGAGGTGAAGTGGCCGACTAGGGTTAGGAGGTTATTTCTTAGAGAAGAATAAGGAGTTGTAACGGAATATGAGTCTTGAGTATGAGTCATATTAGGAGTTGGTTAGAAGTAGGAGTCTTGATTAGGAGTTGGTTAGAAGTAGGAGTCTTAAGTAAGAGTCCTATTAGGAGTTAGGGTTTAGAAGCCCTATAAATAGTTATGTATTCCACCTCTTTTCAAAAGCCATAGATGAATCTTTTCTGCAGCCTTTGAGCAGCAACTTGGAGGGAGAAACCCCGATAGAGTTTCAAGGAAGCCGATCCCCCAAAGAGATCAACCCCAAGTTTAGAATCTGCAAGGGTTCTAACATCTTGCCCCCACGAAGATCTCGGAGAACCACCATCTCCACGCAAAAGCACCAACATTGGTCAGCTGACTAGTTAATCCCTAAAAGAAACCCTAAAGCTACCCCTTAGGGCGTACCTCAAGGCATCGGGCTAAGACTTGCCTCGACCAACCACTGCTCGGACATATTCTGGATGGCTCTTGAGGCTGGAAGGATTTCTTTAAGCCTCCGGAGCTCTCAGCGCTCCCCATCGTCTAGACCCGGGGCGGTGTTGTCTATCACGCGTGCCACCCATCGAAGCCCAAACCCCCAGTCCTCCGAGCGGCTAATGAAAAAGAAGCACCCCTTCCATCCCTTATTACTGGAAGGAGCCCCGCTCACTCGGAAGCCTGCTCGGGCGGATAGATAGTAGCCCCCCGACCCCTTGGAAAGCCGGAAACAAGAAAGGAAGAGGGATCGGGTCGGGGTGATGTTAGCGTAGTGGCACTCAGGAATGCCACCAGATAGCACCAAGAGTTGGGCGCCATTTGAGACGGGGAGATACGCCACCATGAGATACATGAAGTTATGATGGGGTGCAAGGGGAGGCGTAATCCGGCCTCAAAAGCATCAAGGGTAAGGGCGAAACCCTTAGGAATCGGATCGTACGCCCGTTGGCCGAGCTCGGGAGCATGGAGGGCAAACTCCTCCAGGATGCCGTAGAGGTCCCGGAGGCGACTGAGCGACGACTCGCTCATGGTGGAGTCGAGGTCATGTGGCAACATCAGGGCCTCAAGGGCCCGGGCCGCCTTTTCATCGGAAGATGAGTCGGGGTTCGACACAACCGCCGTTTGCTCGCCTTTAGCCAAGGAAGAGGACGAAGAGGAAGGGGAAGAAGGCACCATCCTTACCGACCTTTTGAAAAAGAAGAAGAGCGATCGGCGCAAACGAAATGATGAAGTATGAAGCGGCATAATAGAAACAAGGGAGGAGACATTCGAGGGGCTAGCTGCACACTATTTATAGACAAAATCTTGCCAAAAACAGCGAACCTTTCTCTTCTTAGGCATGTCGCATCGGGATGATGCAAACGCCATTCCGCCATAAATACAGCTTGACAGAATGACCAACGGGCGCGTTACGCATGGTAAACAACGAGCTTGAGTCGCCGGTCTTCTCGAAAACTGGCGGTTCACGAAAAGGTTCGTCCCCTGGACTTCCGAACAGACCAAAGGTTGCCCGGCCACCCGCACCCCCCGCAACATAGCACAATAGATCCAATCAAAGTAACTCCTCGGCAGCAGCCGCCTGTGTCGTGCTCTTCGGCCTCGTATCGCCCGAAACCACGCCTGTGCGGCCCGCTCGCTCGAGTTCAGCTCCTCGGCAATAGCCGCCTGTGTCATGATCTTTGGCCTCGTATCGCTCGAAACCACGCCTGTGCGGCTCGCTCGCCCGAGTTCAGCTCCTCGGCAGCAGTCGCCTGTGTCATACTCTTCGGCCTCGTATCGCCCGAAACCACGCCTGCGCGGCCCGCTCGCCCGAGTTCAGCTCCTCGACAGTAGTCGCCTGTGTCATGCTCTTCGGCCTCGTATCGCCCGAAACCACGCCTGCGCGGCCCGCTCGCCCGAGTTCAGCTCCTCGGCAGCAACCGCCTGTGTCGTGCTCTTCGGCCTCGTATCGCCCGAAACCATGCCTGCGCGGCTCGCTCGCCCGAGTTCAGCTCCTCGGCAGCAACCGCTTGTGTCATGCTCTTTGGCCTCGTATCGCTCGAAACCATGCCTGCGCGGCCCGCTCGCCCGAGTTCAGCTCCTCGACTGCACGTTATCCGAGGCCATGCCTATGCGGCCTGCTCGCCCGAGAGGGTCACCACCCCTACGGCCGAGCCCGATCTGACCTACGAGTTACTCTTCGAGGTTCCTCGACCACTCACTACCCAGCACCGTAACAGCACACCCGACCTTCCTCGATTGCCAAGCGCCACAATCTCTACGCCTAGAGCGACGAACCAGCCTTCGACCGACGGAGAAAGTTCTTTAAAACTGAAGCCATGCCTCAGACCCCTCCTTTTCGGCGACTAACGCATAGCTTCCTTAGGGGGGGGAGTATGATGAGGGTAATAATTACGATAAGACTTGCGTGACACCCACTGACGCCCCGCGTCCCTGTCGGGCTAACAGCGCCTGTCTGACACGGGTCGTAATGCCAACCGAGGCCCATTAACGACCGCTCAGGTTCGATTCCGCATGCCACGCCAACAGCGATGTCAGACGTCATCAGAAGGGACGATCCTACCCCCTGCGAGCAGGCACATCAGGTAACACTGAACTCCCCTATAAATACCCTTGCATTCTAAACAGAAAGGGGGAAAAAAAAGAAAAACAATATACTTCCACGATCATCGACTAACTTAATCATCAGAGGGGTCGGGTTGAGCATCCCGACCCGACCTGCGTGTAGGGACGAATGCGAGGCGCCTCTCTTCGGGCGCGTTGGCAAGGAGCCCCTTCCTGAAGGAAACGACGACCCGTCATCCGGACCCGAACCAAGCCGCGTCGGCCCCGAGGCCACGGCTAAAAAGTTGTTTACACCAACACTATCATTACCCAACATATGGGGTTTATATAGTCCCCAAAGATACATTACATTAATTATATTCAAGATGAATCATTCTATTTTAAGAAACCCTTTCAAGAACCGATAACCAATTTGACTTATCCTTCCATAGACTTTTAATCTATTTTTTCTTCTTGATGTAGTGAATCTCCCTCTTGATGTAATGAACCTATCTTTGATGAAATGAACCTCTTTATGACATTTGAACAAGTTTAATTTCAACATTCTCCTCCCTTAAACTTGTTCTATCTAGCATGCCAAGTTTCTTTCGAAGTTGTTGAATATATACCTCTTCTTCAAGAACTCTATTAAGAAATACTGATTTGACATCCATTTGTAAAATTTCTCATTTCATTTGAGCTGCTAGAGAGATAAGTAATCTTATTGTCTCTAGTCGAGCAACTAGTGCAAATACTTCTTCATAGTCAATCCCATATTATTGTTTGTATCCCTTTGTAACCAAACGGGCCTTGTATTTCTCCACCTCTCCTTTTGCATTTCTTTTTGTTTTGAATATCCACTTAACACCGATAGCTTGGTGGTCTTCTGGAAGTGTAGTAAGCTCCTTTGTATTATTTTTGTTAATGGTATGAATCTCTTCATTCATAGCTTGTCACCATTTTTTATCTCTATAAGCTTCTTCAAAGGTTAATGGATTATATCCTGCAAAAAGATAAAATAAAGAAAGTTCATCATTGTTAGCATCAATCCTTCGAGTCACATTATATAGCTCCTGAATTGGTCTTGTCTTTCTTATAATTGGACTTATTGAATCATGTGACCTAGCTAATCTAGGTGATGATTCCAGCAAAGCCACTTCGGTGTTTGCTTGTATTATTATATTATTTTCTTCTAAAGTTATAGCTTTCTTATGCTGCTCATCACTTCGGTGTTTCCAATTCCAAATCTATTGTTCATCAAACTCAACATCTCTTGACATCATAACTTTATTTGTGATAGGATTATAGAGTTTGTAACCATTGGAATTCTCTGGATAACCTAGCAAAATACATTTCTGACTTTTATCCTCCAATTTTGTTCTCTTCTCTTCTAGTATCTTGGCAAATGCAACACATCCAAAAATCCTCAAATGATCAACTCTTGGTTTTCGTAAGCTCCATGCTTCTTCTAGTGTAACATTACAAATTCGCTTTGTCAGAAACTTGTTAAGCAAATAAACTGCACAAGCAACAGCATCTCCCCAAAATTCTTTCAGAATTTTTCTTTCCTTTAACATACATTGGACCATATTAAGGATAGTCCTATTTTTTCTTTCTGATACACCATTTTGTTGATGTGTGTATGGCATGGTGAATTGATGTAGAATTCTATTATTTCTACAAAAACTTTCACATTCATTTGATATATATTCACCACTCCTATTTATTCTTAAACATTTAATCTTACAATAACTTTGTCTTTCAACTAAATCCTTAAATTCTTTGAATTTGCTTAAAGTTTCTTTTTTTTTCTTTTAACATGTAAACCCAAGTTTTGCCACTATGATCATCAGTGAAGGTAAGAAAATACTTGCTTCCTCCAAGTGATACTGGATTGAAAGGGCCACAAACATCTGAGTGTACCAGATCAAGTCGATGCCATGCTCTTTTTGTTCTTCTTACTTTGTAAGGCCTTCTTTCTTATTTACCCATCACACATACTTCAAATAATTTTAATGGACGATCAATTTTTAGCATTCCTATTACCATATTATACTTCTCTAGAAGTTTTAAAGCCTCAAAATTTAAGTGAGCATATCTAAGATGCCAAAGTGTAGAAATATCCTCAATATCAGCTTTAAAACAATTTGATTGATCAAAAATACTTAAATATAAAGGAAACATTCTATTCTTTGTCATTTTCACATATGATATCAATGTTTTATTCTTGTCATGAATTGAAAGGGCTATATCTTTCATCTTAATTTCATAACCTTTTTCAAGTAATTGTCCCAAGCTTAAAATATTATTTTTCATATCAGGAATATAATAAACATCTGAAATGCATAATTCTTTACCATTATTAAGTTCAAGGAGAATTTTACCTTTGCCACTTACTGGTCTTTGAGACAAATCACCAAATGTAATGTTTTCGGAATAACTTGTATCCATTTCTGAAAATAACTCTTTGATGCCACACGTGTGATTTGAGGCTCCTATATCTAGATACCATGTCATAGACTGATCCTCTTTCCAATTATCATAACTCATTAGCGAAACTTGATTTTTGTTCTTTTCTTCCACAACAAAATTTACCTTATTAGCTTGATTGTTAGGATTATAATAATATTCATAAGAGTAATGTCTATACCTTTTACAAATATAGTATTGTATTTCAGACCTTTTAGAGTTTCTACCATGTCCACGGCCTCGGCCACGTCCTCGACTATAACCTCGGCCTCTTTGGCTAGAATTTTCTCCAACATCTTCATTGTTTGGAGATTCTTGATTGGTCTGATTTCTGCCTTCTCTTCCTCTTTATCCTTGTCCTCTTCCTCTTTGAGAATTTGATTCTCTTTTATTTTCAATAGTAAGCTTCGTTTGTAATGCTTGCTCCATAGTTTTATCTTCTCCTCTTTTTGTAATCCTTTGTTCATGAATTTGAAGGGAACCCATAAGTTCTTCTAAAGATATCTTTTTCAAATCTTTAGATTCTTCAATCATAATAGTAATAAAATCAAATTTCTAATTTAGAGATCTTAATATTTTTTCTATTACTCTCAGATCATTTACTTGTCCATCATTTCGTCTCATTTGATGAACAATAGAAATGATTTTTAAGAAGTAATCAGAAATAGTTTTAGAAGTAATAGTTTTGTCTTCTCCTCTTTATGTAATCCTTTGTTCATGAACTTGAAGGGAACCCACAAGTTCTTCTAAAAATATTTTTTCCAAATCTTTAGATTCATCAATTGCAACAGCAATAAAATCAAATTTCTGATCTAGAGATCTCAATATTTTTTCTATTACTCTCTGATCATTTGCTTGTTCACCATTTCGTCTCATTTGATGAACAATAGAAATGATTTTTGAGAAGTAATCAGAAATAGTTTCAGAAGTACCTTGTTGTAATTTTTTAAACTCGGCTCGTAAAACTTGTAGACAAAGTTTCTTTACCTTATTAACACCACTGAATATTTTTTGAAGCATTTCCCAAGCCTCCTTTGAAGTATTTGCTGGAGTGATAATCTCGAACATTGTATCATTAAGCCCTTGGTAGATTGTAAACAAAGTTTTTTTCTCCTTCTTCCTTCTTTCTTTAAGTTGTTTTCTTCCTTCTGCATTCATTGCTCCTTCTTCTGCTGGACTTGGTTTAGCAAATTCATCTTCTACAAACTTTCATACATCTTGGGAGCCTAGAAGAACCTTCATTTGGATGCACCAAATATCATAATTTTCTTTTGTCAATCTAGGGATCTGGAGTTGAATGGTACTTGAGGAAGAGGTCATAGCTTAACTAATGCTCTGATACCAAATATCGAACTTGATAGGAAGAGGGGATAGAGATATCAAATAGAGGAAGAGTAGGACAAGCTTAAATCTTCTATATTTCTCTCAAGAAAAATACTTTACGAATTCAGAAACTCTATCTATCATGACCCAACATATGAGGTTTATATAGTCCCCAAAGATATATTACATTAATTGTATTCAAGATGAATCATTCTCTTTCAAGAAACCCTTTCAAGAATCAATAACCAATTTGACTTATCCTTCCATAGACTTTTAATCTATTTTTTCTTCTTGATGTAGTGAATCTCCCTCTTGATGCAATGAACCTATCTTTGATGAAATGAATCTCTTTATGACATTTGAACAAGTTTAATTCCAACACCCTCTTCACGAAACTACATCTCGAGCATGCCGGGAGATCCACCCGCCATTCATGGCCATGCTTGATAACTATCATCGGCTGATTGATTTCGGATGGGACAAGATCCATCTGACCCTACTTGACGAGGAGAGGAGTCAGCGTCGGTGTTCAGCTTGGTCTTCACCGGCAAGTGGGACAAGTACTCCATGTCAAACTCCTATAAAGGCCTTGTCGGCATCTATAACGTGTTAGCATAAAATCTGTAATCATGCTATTTGTAATGCGAAAAAACTTTTATGCCAAGATTGAAATCAAATAAATTGGATCTAACAATATTACAATGCGTACCTTTCTTGTTGTTCAGAATAATAAACCTTAATCTCTCAATTGCTGAGATGCTACTCAGATGCACACTTAGCCGCCCCTAGAGGTCCTGTCTATTTATAAGCGAGAGTAGAGGGTCTAGGATAAGTTATTAGGAGAGTTCCTCCCATCAAGGTTATCTCCTAAGGAATCCTACTTTAACATGGACTTCTTTTTTATTGGCTAATAACCATAATCAGAATCCAATCATATCTATAATATATCTTACCTAATTAAATAGGGCCACATAATTTAACATTCTCCCACTTGGCCCGATAATTAGTAAGATACAAAATGATTTAAAATAAAAAATAAATAAATAAAATTTATTTAAAAATAATTTGACTCAATTGGATTATGAAATTTTTGAAAAAACTATATACACGCGTGTGAATTTTAGAAAATAAGCCAATAAGTCCAATAATAATAATAATATATTAAGTCTGACTAACAATATGAGTCATAACGGTTGTATGCCATTAGTGTCACACTTCCTTTTATGTACCACAATACTGTTAACCTTTCCTAATATAGTCCAAAATGACCCTTATAATTTATCTTGTCAAGACAATCCTGTCATCACATTCAACCATAATATGTACATACATAATTGTGAACAGGATAGTAGAAACAAATAACTTTAAGTACGTAAGTAAGAATCTCAATTATAGTATCCACTCAAACATGCATCACCATATCCTTTATAGGTTGCTCATAAACCCAATCATAAGAACATGTTCTTTCAAAATATTTTAGACTGTAAGTCCTAAGTGTATGGATTAGCAATCAATATAGTGGAACTCAAGTAATTAATTGATATTATATGTTTCTGGACTCATCTTCTCTAACCATCAAGTACTTTATACCATAATGCATATTGATGCAATAGTACTTGTCATTCTTAGAGAAGAAAACTACTGCAATGTCATAAAATATCTTCAACGACTTGGTAATTGAGTTTGACTACACGAAGTCCTGAGATAAAAATTTTGTAGTAAAAAATTTGATTAGTGGCAACAAAGCATGCCACAAAATCAACTTCTATTATTAATAATAATAAATTGCTCCTCTAATTGATATAGATATTAACCGTAAGGTGGACTTCCTATTATCGAGGTAATTTATATAATCAGCATCTGAAAAATACTATTATTTCAAACTGATATAATTTCATACATGTGAGCATATAATCTTTTGTCCCTTCCGGATATCTTATTACTTTCTCTATAGTCTTTTAGTGTTTTTACTTCTAGGTAAACCCAATATATATCCAACATTTTAACTATGAAAACTGATATCTTTTCTAACAAAGGCTTGAGCATAGACTTCCAACTATGTATATACAAAGAATATTTTCTTTATCTGATTCTTTTCAAGTCATTTTCAAGTATTGACTAATGACTAAAATTTTACTTTTATGATTTACTAAACAAAACTGTATATTAAAATCTTTTCAAAACTCGATTGATATATCCTTTCTAAGACAGTCTTCATAATCATTGAGGTCTATCCTTGAATTACTCGATGTTAATAATATAAGATATCTCATTCATATCAACTATCTTAAAACTCTTAGTGACAAATTCTTGATTTAGTATAATAAATCAAGATCACTATTGGTAAGACAAAATATTATCCATATATAAGACCAATATAATAAACTTGCTCCCACTGATATAAATACTGATTAATAATATTTATCTTAAATCTGAAAATAATGATATCAAGAACTTTTATATATCATTATCTTGAAGCTTGTTTAAGGTCATAAATGAATTCCTGAATTTACATACCAAACTTTATGTTTCTATCATTTTTATTGTAAATCATTTAGAGTAACCCATATAAAGCTAGATCTCTTAAAAATATTTTCATATCATTATGATATAACTCAAACTCATAATGAATCACTAATGTCATGATGATTCTTAACGAGTTCATTAAATATCTCATTATGATCGATACATTCTTTATGAGTAAAACTTTTAACAACAAGTCTGACCATTGTATCATTCGACATTATCCTTTAAGTCGCATTTGTATAATAGACTTTTTTATAATTATTGGACAATTCGATAAATTTATCAAACACCATTCTGGTTATTGATTATAACTCTTCTTTTATTGCATCATATTACTTTTCAAAATCATTACTTTTCATGACCTATGACAATAATAAGGGATACATTCTGATTCCTATATCATAATATAATTATTATAGATTTGTAACATAATAATCATAAATGACATGATTCATTCCATTTGAGATATTCTCAAAGTTATCAATTATAGTTGTTCTACAAGACCATTAATAATGATATCAATATAACGTGGGAGTTTAGTAATGTTATTTTATTGTTTACTTTTATCAAATCATTTAATGATTTGAGTAACAATAATCTCTCAAATAATAAAAGAGTATTAACTTGTATCTCTTTTATATCAAAATTAAATTTCAAGAATTTCACTCCCACTGATTTACTATTTTATAGGAATCTTATGTTACTAGATTTAATTATCCTCGTACTCTGAATAGATAATAAAATATTCAGAAATAATTATTAAATCTAATTTTTTTTTTGTGAGTTGAAGATCCTTATCTCCATAGGACAATCTCAAATATGTAAATATTTTAAGTCAGGTTTCCTATCATTTCATAACTTAAAAAAAGTCATATAATTTACTTACTAGGAACACCATTCAAGATATACATAGTTGTCCTTAGAGCTTCTTCTCACATTGATTTGGGTACAAAAGAATAATTTATCATTGCTCTTAACCATATCTATAAGGTACGATGATATCTTTCAGCAATCATATTCTACTATAACATATCTGGTAAATCATATACCTTATTTTTCTAAGAATCTAGCAAAAGAATTATAATTGGGTTCATCATAAATACTATAAAATTTATCACCCTTGTCAGATATGATGATCTTGACTTTTCTATCTAATTGTCTATCAACTTCATTTATACATACTTCAAGAGTATAAATGGTCATAGACTTTACATGAATTAGATATATATAATCATATCTCAACAGATTATTTATATGGTGATAAAATGTCTCTCTTTAATGAGACAAAAGCATATAGTGATAAACATAACCTCAAGGAGTTTATAAAACTACATTTCACTTCAATATTTAATTGTAGGATCATTGTAAACTTATGATTCATATTAATTCTGTATAGACTATTATACAGAATTCAAAGGTTAATTTTATTGAATCATAGTAAGTTTACAACCACCAAAAGGAAAATAATATTATAACAATTCTAGGTAAAGAACTCAAATTCCTAGAATTATAAGAACACAACATGGATTCTCAAGATTTATCAAATTGAATCATCTTTAGATATAAGCAATAAATACAAACTAATATCGCTTTCACTTTAAGACGATTCCCTATAATGAGAAATATCTCATTCTCTTTTGGTTTTATCCCTCTTTATTTTTCTTTTTATTTTAATGAATATCTATTATTGGTAACATATGATGAAGCATCAAATTAATCCATCAATAATATATGTTATATTTGATTTGAACCATATAAATGTTATATTTATATCTTTTTCATTTCAAATCAAATCTTATAGTATATTTCTTCTTCACATAACTTTATTTATTATAAAAGTAACACTTTATTATGAAGATATTCTTTTATGAGTTTATATAGCAATTATAAACTCAGGTGGACTTACGCTTCATCCTTATTTTAGTGTTACCTACTCCTTGAGTAGTACTCAAAATATTATGAGTCTTGAGCTTACAGCTTTATCATTTATTTTGAGGATATAATCTTAAATTCCTTAAATATTATAATTTTAAAATATCAACTAATGACTTATCAGAAAATTTAAATTAATCCCTAGATATTCTCATGCGCTAGTTGTAAACTGTACTAAAGTCTAAGTATCATAAAATTAAGTATTTTATACCTTTCTTGATCAATCACCTTAGAACTTTCAGTAATTAAGATTATGTTCTATTTAATTAATATGATCAAGGTCTCACTCACTCAATACAACTTATATATGCTCAAGTCATTTATTTTAGAAAGTATAGGGACATTTATATAAACACAATAAAGGAAGTGCCACAGTAATAATTTAACATTAATGCTTTGAGTTTCCAAAATATAATGAACTATTGATATTATCTATATTTCACCTTTGGGTGAAATATTGACATATCTAGTGTTCACTCAAGATTACTTATGGAAAACTGATACCATCCTTGTGGAATAGTATTATTACCTTTGGGTATACAACCCTAAACTGCAAGAATATCCAAAACAGTATTATCCTACCCCATCACATAATTATTTGAAATAGATTTTCCTTTGAGATTATCTAAATCTCATAATTATATGTGCCATCGTGAATATTATTTTATTTAATATCATTTAGGATAAATTCCATAATGTATTTTATAAATTATTGGTCCAGGTCACTTTGGTGGCTGCAAGATCAATACAAAAAGATAAAATATAATCTAAAATATCCCATAAATGATATGAACTTTATTGTAATTCATATCCCATAAGCCTATCATCTCGGGCTACTTTGGTACTACCGGTTAGATAAAACTTAGGAAGATAAATTACAAATAATATTCACTAAATTTCTTTATCTTGATTCATACTGCCATTGTGAATATTATTTTTATTTAATATCATTTAGGACTAATTTCATAATATATTTTATAAATTATCGGTCCAAGTCACTTTGGTGGCTGTAGGACAAATACAAAAATATAAAATATAATCTAAAATGTCCTATAAATGATATGACATTTATTATAATTCATATCACAAAAATTTATCATCCAAGGCCACTTTGGCAGCTACAAGTCAGATAAAACTTAAGGAGATGAATTACAAATAATATTCATCAAATTTCTTTAATTTATGCTAACTAGTTCAATAATAGAATAATAACCATAATAATTATTGAATATTAACACTAAGCAGTTTAATAATAAAATAACAACCATAATAATTATTGAATATTAATGCAAAGCAGTTCAATAATAAAATAATAATCATAATAATTATTGAACATTAATCAGTAAAAGAAAACTCATATGATAATCATGATAATATATAAATCATGCTTTTATGTGAAAGGTAAATATTATTTCATAATTTCAAATATATACATGTGAATAACTAAATAAATATCCAATATCAATAATTGGATTTTATTTATCACATGTATAATCAATAATTCATATGAGAAAACTATAAAGTAAACCATAATTTATATTTTTTTAATCAAAAATTAAATCCAATCAAATAACCAAAATATAATCATGATTAAATTCAATCATAATTATAATAAATCATATTTATCAATTTTATAATTGAGAATATAAACCAAATTTCTCATTTTCATAATGATAAAACTGTAAATATTTGATAGGATATAAATCAAAAATATGTAATTTATGAATGACATAACTATAATTTGGCAGAAATTAGACCCGAGGGTAAAATTATAAATATGTTGATAGAACATAAACTAGAATTACGAAATTTACAAAGGGCAGAACTGTAATTTTACAAAACCCTAGCCTCAAGGTCAAAATCATAATTATGCCAAAAAACCCTAATCTACCTTGTCGCCACTACCGCCTACGCATGTGGCGCTGTAGCTGTAGCGCTGCGTGTGGTGCTGCCGCTGCTCGCGCGTGGCCGCTACGGCGCTACATGCGGTGTTGCCGCTACTCGCGCATGGCCGCTACGGCCTTTCTTGCCAACGAACGACGCACATGGCTGGGCCGCGGCCGTTGCAACGGTACCTGCCCGTGCGCGGTCACTGTGGCAATTCCTGCCCACGCTTGGCCGCCGCCTTGGCGTGGCCGTTGCCGCTGCCCTCTGTCCATGGGGGCAGTGGCTACCGCCATCTACGGCCACCGCCCTTCCGTAGTCGCCTTCTGCGGGCTCCACCATCATGTGTGAGGGCGACCGTCGCCTTCACACGGGGTGCAACCGCCGCCTTCCGCGGTCACCATGTTCACAAACAGTACGGGATGTCCATGGTGCCGCCACCGCTCGCAAGCAAACCTTTGCCCGTGCATGACCGTGATGCGTGACTACGGGGTGGTACACGGCCCTTCATCGACAACGATCAAAAGAGATGATCGTCTCAATAACATCGATGATAGTAAACAGTAAATTCATCGATCAAACATAAAATTATACATTACTCATAATTAGTAATAGAGCAAATCATATAGAAAAAATAAATCAATAATATCCGACGAATCATTCAGGCATCGTAAACAAAAATAATAGATCTAATATATTTGATCTCAAGAACCTGGCTCTGATACTAATTGTTAGTATAAAATCTATAATCATGCTATCTGTAATGCGAAAAAACTTTTATGCCAAGATTGAAATCAAATAAATTGGATCTAACAATATTACGATGCGTACCTTTCTTGTTATTCAGAAGAATAAACCTTATTTGATCTACAATCACTTCATCTTCGGATCTGAAATATCAATCTACAAGGAGAACTAGATCCTTCTCCTCTCTTCCTATCTTTTCTCAGGACCACCTAGATTGATGGATTAGGGGATTAGGGGTGAGGGAGATTAAGAGAAAAACCTTAATCTCTCAATTGCTGAGATGCTACTCAGATGCACACTTAGCCCTTAGAGGTCCTGTCTATTTATAGGCGAGAGCTGAAGGTCTAGGATAAATTATTAGGAGAGTTTCTCCCATCAAGGTTATCTCCTAAGGAATCCTACTTTAACATGGACTTCTTTTCTATTGGCCAATAACCATAATCAAAACCCAATCATATCTATAATATATTTTACCTAATTAAACAAGGTCACATAATTTAACACAACGAAGTTGACGAAGTGCAGCTGCTCAACTCGACGACTCCGGAACGCCTGTCCCTCCCATGGCCGCTCTAGACGACCGATCGCCTTTGTTCGAGCTACGTGCTCGGGTTTTGCCCTAGATAGAAATATTAAATTGAGGCACCTATTCTATGACAGATCCCAACTTACCCTCTATTTTTGTACTTTAGTGGGGCTAGTATTTCCAGCAATTGCAATGATTTCCTTATTTCTTCATGTCCAAATAAATAAGATTGTCTAGACCCAATAAGATCGAATCTTATCAATTTATTTTAACACGGGATGATAATACAGATATTTATCTCGTGACGACGAGGGAGTACAAGATGATCTGGATCCATGACCTGCCGCAGGACCGGCTGGGCAGAGGATTCGCGGTGCTCACCGTGGGCACAGACTGCTGGAAGCACGTCGACATCGGCGATGTCGACACAATTCAGGATCTGCAAGGTGCCATCGTGGTGGATGGCGTGGATCAATCGTCGCGAGGACAAGATGTTCTCGTTCGATCTCGAGAGCGAGAAGCTCACGGTAATCCCCTTATGGCTACGAGCGGATATGCCCCGAGAAGCCTGGTGGAGCTGGAAGGCAGCTTTAGCTTCACTTTCACGCGCGACGGCGTCGAGATAAAGGTGATGGACGCGGCAAGTCGCGTCTGGGTAAAGAAGTACGGACGAGTACATCTGTACTGCATGGTGTCCCCGAGGAATTTGGATTCGGTTGTCGCCGCTGCACCCCTGCCAAGGGAAGCTTCTGCTGGCGAGATCATCGGGACGAGTGTGTTGGCATGATCTGCGTGCGGCCAAGGAGGAATGCCGTGTGACCCACGCTAATCGCAGAGATTCCGTAGCTTGTGCTCTTGTGGGAAGTTTGGTATCCTTCGGGGGTACTCGTTGATCGATTCAGACTCGTACTGCCATGGAATTGGCGCGGTCACTGCTGTTGATCGAGCCTTTTTAAGCTTAACCTTTTTTAGAGATAGGAAATCTTTTTTTATATACTGTAGATTGTAGTTTTTCTTTTGGCCGTGGATTGTAGTTAATTCTGTATTCACCTTTTTTTTTTTTTTTTTACTGAAATGATGGTTGGAGGTAGTGGCTGAAATTTCAATTGGCATTGGTTCCCCTAAATATAAATCCATATATATAATTAATGAGTGAGATGGAAGATGATAAATATGACGCATACTATGCTGACACATGACCCATTCCCTACTTTGACATAGAGATTTAGCACATCAATTCTACGATGACATGTGGCAATCGCATGGTTAGACTAGAATTTTCAATATCACATCCTCTACATGACTTTATTGATATAGCATCCTGTACATCAAAATCCCTCCTACCTTAATATCATGATTATTTAACATGTCATAGGTTCGGAGTAAGGGCTCATTTTTGAGCTTATCACAAGTCTAAGTGCAAGGATATTAAGGGATTGGATAGGTGATCATATATGTGTACCAACAAGAGTCCTTGATTGATATTAAGGGATTTGCTAGGTGATCATATATGTATACCAACAAGAGTCTTAGATAATATAGGTGATCATTTAAGTTAGTAAGGATTCAAATAATTTGAAAGTAGAAACATATAGTGTTCTTAGATTGATCCAAGGACAAACCCCAAGAGGTTTTTTATAGTAATTTTGAGTAACCATCAAATTGAAACGGAGAGCTAATTTGAGACATGATGTAGGTCAGAATGTGGTATCATGCTTAGTGAGCAATCTAACTGTATAATTTTTTTGTGAACACACATGACGATTGAGTTTAGCTTTATAGTTGTCCAAATGCTTCATAGATTAATTTGCTTCATAGATAATATAATTGAATCTAGTCATGAAGCATCATCATCATATAGTTGTCCAATCTATCATATGATGCTTCATGACTAGATTCAATTATATTATCAAGAGATGCTTCGTGACCAACTTTAATCATGTCATTGTTGAATGATGTTTCATGTTCAGATTTGATAACACTATTATCGAGGATGCTTTATTGACAAAGTCGATTATGTCATTGTCAAATTATGCTTCATTGACCATTTCAACTACATGATTATCGAGGGATGCTTTATGGTTAAGTTTGGTTGTGTTGTCTTCAAATGATATTTCATAATTAAATTCAACTACACCATTGTTAGAGGAGCTTTAGAACCAGGTTTGACTACATCATTATTAGATAATGCTTGATGGCCATATTTGGCCATATCATTATTGAGGGGTGCTTTGTATATGTCCCTCAAGTAAAATGTGTGCTTGGTCACCATTACCTGACTTGCATGGTGGGTATGACTATTCAGATCCGCTCATATGATATGTTATTTACTATTTTAATTCTTTATAGGCATAACCATAAATGATTACGTTGGTTATGATCCTTGATCTAATCTAATTTAGTTTTTGATGATTCACAATCACTACCAAATGGTTGGCATCTCCCATGGTTAATTGGAAGGCTCCATGTCAATATTTTGCTAAATTATAAAGGATCAGAAGAGATGGCAATCCCAGTGATCAATCTTCAATGGCTAATCTGTAATTGCTACACCACTTTCCCAATCGAAACATCAAGCGAATGAAGGGTCTAACGATATAACTCAAGGATTGTTCGACCCCTACAAAAGGGCCTCTGACCTTTGCATTCTTCATGTTCACGATGCAATTGACTCTTTGAACTTTCAAGTTTAACCTTCGGTGAACTTTCAAACACCTTCGAAGAAGATCCAAGATGTCTTCCTCATCTGCCACATTTTTCGCTTCTTTTCTAGGTTCAAACATCAATCATAATCTTTAGTCCCCATTAGCCCCACTTCCTCTTCCTCTAAAGAGTTTACTCCATTTTTTACGAGTTCCAAAGACCTAGACCACATTCAGCTCAGTACTTCTTTTCACCCAATCTAGAGCTTATAGTTACTCTGCTTGGTGAATGGCACCACATGTAGAGTTAATATTTCTTCACATATATTGATGCACTAGAGGTGGAACTTTGGTTCATACCCCACTCTTTTCCTATTGAGATCTTTCAGGCATGAAAGATATCACCCACTTAGATGGCTCAAAATTCATGGTACTATCTTGCAGCATTTGTTGAGGAGTGTCATTTGAAGACCAAACGAAGACTTATGAATTAAGTTGAAGGAATTTGACAAGTTCATTACATCGATCTTCAGTTAGAGTAACTATGGCCTTAGCAATCCAATCAAATCAACCTAGGAGGTACCTCATATAAAGGCTCCTCGGCTTCAAGGTAGGGAGAACACTGTGGCCTCCCTAGGATCAAGCTATTTGATCAATAGAGTTGCACTCCTTGGATTGATACCAATGCCAAATGACATTTTCAAGATTCGTGTGGGTCACTCTATAGTTCATTGACTCCTTCGCTATTAGGAAACTCCAACGTAATATAGTATGTTGACACTATTGTATGGAGTTAGTTGAGGGTAGGTCACTTGATAATAATATTATAAGCTGATGGGATATATGTTAGAACCCTTACAGATTCTAAGCTTGGGGTTGATCTCTTTAGGGGATCGGCCTCCTTGGAACTCTTTAGGGGTTCCTTCCTCCAAATTGCTACTCAAATGCTGTAGAAAAGATTCATCTATTGCTTGAGAATAAATGATGAATATATGGCTATTTATAGGGCTTCTAAACCCTAACTCCTAATAGGACTCCTACTCAAGACTCATACTTCTAACCAACTCCTAATAGGACTCCTACTCAAGACTTCTATTCATTTACAACTCCTAATTCTTCTCTAAGAAATAACCTCCTAACCCTAGCCCGCCTCTTCACCTCTTTAATAAGGGTCGGCTTAGGTAGATTTTACATAAATGCCCCTCTCAATTAGGACTCTCCTAGCTAGAGTTCTAACAGACCCGTCCTCTTTAAATCAGCCTTGTCCTCGAGGCTAACGATACATGAATTCTGGGAATTTAATCTTCAAGTCGTCATAGTTCTCCCAGGTGGCACCTTCTGCTGGTAAGTTTGCCCACTATATTAGCACTTCAATAGTGGGTCGTCGTCGTCGTCGAGTCACGATCCGTCGATCAATAATGGCACTCGACTGGGTTTGGAGTTCTCATTGGGTAGTCATATTTAGTGGATGTCTTTGGGCTGTCTCCAAGCACCTGTTTACCACTTCCGTCCGGCTATCAGTTTGTGGGTGATATGCTGCACTCTTTTTCAATTTAGTGCCCTGCATATGAAATAACTCTGTCTAAAATCTGCTCGTGAAGATGCAAGTTGAATTTGGCATAAGCACAATGCGTCCCTTATAGTGTAATTCTTATGAGTCCTAACTGTAATGAGCCACGGAGCTTAGTGCTTCCTCTAATTTTTTTATGATCTTCCTAGTCTCTCGATCTTCCTGCCATTCCCTTTTAATATTCTCAAGGAAATCGCTAGTCAAAAGTGAAATGGTCGAAAGTTTAACTTGTTTGGGTAGTCGTGAAAGCGCATCTGCAACAACATTCTCTTTCCCCTTTTTGTAAGTTATTTCATAATCATATCCAAGAAGCTTTGTTACCTATTTTTGCTACTCGGGGGAAGATATCTTCTGCTCTAAAAAATATTTTAGGCTTTTATAATCGGTCTTGATTTGAAAGCGTCGCCTGATCAAGTACGATCTCCATTTGGCTACCGCACGCACAATCACGAGCATCTTCTTATCATAAATAGTCATTTTGAGATGGGAAGGAGATAATACCTTATTGGTATAAGTAAGGGGGCGGTCATATTGCATTAAAACAACACCAATTCTGACTCCGGAGGCATCGGCTTCAATAACGAAAGTCTTACCAAAGTCGGGTAGTGCTAGTACGGGCATTGTCGTCATTGCGGCTTTAAGTTTGTCAAAGGCGATGGTGGCTTTGTCTAACCATTGGAAAGCATCTTTTTTTAGCAAGGAAGTAAGTTGTGCATTGATCTTTCTATAGTTTTTCACGAACTTAGGGTAGTAGCCTATTAAACCGAGAAAGCCACGTAACAATTTTATGTTCCTTGGGGTCGACCAGTTCTGTATTGTTTCAATTTTGGAGGGTTCCATTGCCACACCTTCCTCTGATATGATATGCCCAAGATATTTTACCTTATGTTGAAGAAAGCAAAAATTTGTAGAGGTCGTTGTGTGTTCAAAAGGTGGTTTTCGGTATGTATTCTTCGTACACTCGTATTTGATGATACCCAGATCAAAGGTCCAGCTTTGTAAAGATTTATGCTCCCTTTCATCTAGCAATTAATCTACTATTAGAATATGGTATTTGTCCTTGACGATTATGCCATTGAGAGCTCAGTAATTAACGCACAATCGCTATATTCCTTCCTTTCGTACGAAGAGCATCGGTGAAGAGTCGGGGCTCAAACTTGGCCAAATAATTCCTGTTTTGAGCATATCTTTTACAATCCTTTCTCTTTCATCCTTTTGGAGATATGGATACTGATATGGTTGAGTATTTGCTAGATATTTGCCTGGAAGAATCGTTATATAATGATCATGTCGACAGGTAAGAGGTAGGTTGCGTGGTTCATCAAATATATTTGAAAATTCAACAAGTAAAGGAAGTAGATTTGGATCTTCAAATTCTGTTAGCTCTCCCTTAGATTGCTGCTTAAGTTGTATCAAAAAGCCTCTGCATGCTTTATGCAAAATCTTCTCTATTTGTTGTGTGCAAATCGTCATTACGTCGCCCCTACGTTTCTCGTGCAGTATCATCTATTTCTCGTTACTGTAAAATTTCATAATTAGTTTCATAAAATTCTAAGAAACATCACCTAATGTCATCAACCATTTAATTCTGAGCATGGCCTCATGATCATCAAGAGGGAGGAGGAAGAAATATGCAATTATCTCTTGGTCCTATAGTAATATATTCACCTACAAACATCTTTGGTCGCACTTTAGGATTCTTCTGTCAGCGACCTTTACATCTAACCTGTTGCAACCTTCAATGTGGAGTGCCATCCGAGTAGTAACCTTACTATTTAGGAAGTTATTAGTGCTGCCTGTGTCGATGAGAATAGTGATCGGTTATTGTTTGAGAAGGCCTCCAACTTTCATCGTTTGCGGGTTTGAGTAGCCAACTAGTACGTGTACCGTAACATCAGTCGGTTGTGGCTCTTCTTTCACATCTTGTTCTTTATGTTCAAGGCTCTCTTTTGGATGTTCAATGACTTCTTCTGCTGGTTCAATCATAAGAAGTCTCCCTTTACTACAACAATGCTCACGGCTCCACGTCTTGTCGTAGTGCCAACATAACCCCATCGCATATCACTTCCGAAGCTCTTCTCTTATCAACCTTTTAGTGTAGGGACTCGGTTGATAGTAGGAGGGGTTGAGGGCTTCAGTATTGTTGGTCGAGGAGTGACCCTAGTCCTCCGAGCTTTATGGTTCAATTGCTCCTCTTGATGTCATGCGAAAGAGATGACTGCCATAAGCGTATACGGTTGTTGTGCTTTTAATTTCTCCCCGGATCTCCAGCTTCAAGGCTTCAATGAAGGTCCCCAATAGCTGTTTTTGAGACCAATCATAAGTTTGATTAGATAACCTTTCAAACTTGGTTTAGTACTCTTGAATGGTGGAGGTTTGTCGGATCTTTGCTAGTTGTCCATCAATGTTCTCGTAATCGGTTGGTCCGAAGTGGATCAGCAGTCCTTCTTTGAATTGTCACCATGAGAGGATTTCATGAGTGTGTTCAAACTAATCAAACCACTGTATGGCATCCCTTTCAAGATGTATAGCCACAATTTTTACCATAGATGCGTTCGCGGTTTTGTGGTACCGAAAATATTGCTCTGCGCGCGAGATCCAACCAATCGGGTCTCCTTCTTCCCATCTAGGGAAGTCTACCCTCATGCATGGATAGTTAGGATCAATCATAGAACCTCCCCTCCCTTATAAGTCATCTCTTCGGGCTTGGTGCGATTGGGTAGAGCTCTCTCTTTGATGTGATTTCTTTGGGCTTGATGGTCGGCCCAATCTGAGTTCGGTAAAGAGTGTCCGAATCTTATCCTCCATTCGCACCTCGAAGGCTTGGAATTTAACATTGATTGCCTCCTCATATGCCATAGTATATGTCTTCAAATTTGTGATGTTATGATCTCTCTTTTGTAGTCAGGTTAAAGGCATGTATAGGTTGAGAGAAGTGATGGTCGAAAGGGTTAGTGGATTGGTGGATGTAGGCTACGGTTTAGGCTTATTTTGTGGCTGTTTTGGGTGCAGTTTGAGGGTATGGTTTAGTAAAGTTTTAGGGCTGTGGATGAAAGTTTTAAATCTGTGGTAGATGGCAGTAAAGGTTTAATAGAAATCAATGGAAGTTGCTACAGGTATGTATTGTCTTGTAAGAGCAGAATTATCGTCGAAGAAAGCGGTATCTCGATGAAATTTTCACAAAAACTTGAGAAATATGAGAAAAAAATTGATAGAAAAATCTCAGTTTATATGACAGCAAGGATATCTAAGAAAATTTTGGAAGTATAATAGAAAGGAAATTGATGCAAGTTGCGATAGTAGAATTCTCGTCGAAAAATTTTGGCGGTTTACGATGAAAATTTACAGCAATACAAAATCATTTTTTGAGATGAATTTCTCAATAAATCAATCTTAGATGGAAGCCAAATGATCTATGAATTTTATAAGAAATTTTATTCAAAAAAGATTGCAAATAGATGGGTTAAGGCAACAATATGCGGTTGAAATTTTCTATAGCACAGATTTTTAAGTGTAGTTGATTGGAAGTAAAAGATCAGTGGTTTACATTAAGAATTTTTCGACAAAACTAAAGGGAAATACACTATTAAAAAGTATCAAAGTTATCATAAAAAATTTCACAGAGATTTAGATAGAAAAAACGTAGTAGCAAGATCAAACAAACTATTCTATGCGGCTAAAATTTTACAGTGCAGATTTTTAAGTATAGCACTTTAGACATAAAAGATCAATGGTTTATATTGAGAATTTTTTGACAAAACTAAAGGAAAATCTGCTGATAGGAAGTGTCAAAGTTGTCATAAAAATTTCGTAGAGATTTGGATAGAAAAAATGTAGTAGCAAGATCAAAAAATTTGTGCTATGCGGTTGAAATTTTACAGTGCAAATTTTCAAGTATAGCAGATTAGACATAAAAGATCAATAGTTTATATTGAAAATTTTTGGACAATACTGAAGGGAAATCTACTGTTAGGAAGTGTCAAAGTTGTCATAAAATTTTCGTAGAGATTTGGATAGAAAAAATGCAGTAGCAAGATCAAACAGACTATGCTATGCGGTTGAAATTCTGTAATGTATCTTTCATTGTAGAGATGAAAACTTTACGACGAAAAGTTTATGCAGCAATATAGGAACAAATTTTTTTTAGATTTTTGAATAAGGATAACTAAATTATAGTAGAAGTAAGGTAGGAAACCAGAACCTGTTGTAATTCACGGGGAGATCAAAGGAAAATCAGTAGTGGTGGAGATGACGGCAGAATTTGGCGATGATCTTTTAAGCAATTGTGGGAATTGCTTTAGGCGACTATGGAGGGCTGATGGTGTTAGGATCAAGAGCACTATGAGAGGGGGGGGGGTGAATTAGTGTAGCGGAAAACTTTTGATGTTAACTTTGTCAAATCTCTCGTACGATAAAAACCATTTTCGACATAAAATCGATTTCAGAAACTTAGCTTGAAAGCATGTGTAAATGTATTGAAGGCAGTAAGCTATTGAAGGGGTATGCCGTAAGGTAATAGCAGGAAACAAAATGCAAACCAGAGAAGATGGGAGTTTATAGTGGTTCGGTCAATCGTGACCTACATCCACTCCTCCGATTCCTATTCCGTCGAGGCCACCGGCATCCACTAACGATCTTTCTTTACCAAGCGAAGATCAACCTCCTTCTTACACCCCTCTTCTCCTTTTACCGGGTTTAGGAGATAACCCTTACAAGCAGTCACTCTCCTCTCTTAAATAGAATTCTAACACTTAAGCTAGAGGAGGAAAATTCTAGAGATTATAGCAGTGTTTTCTCTCTTTTAATCTCTTTGTGCTTGTGTGTTTTAACCAGGGATGGGAGGGGTATTTATAGGCTCCAAACTGGTTTGAATTTGGAGCTCAAAAATGTCATCTCTCGGATTTCCGGGGTCCTAGCGATACCACCTCCTGACTGGGGCGTTACAACCGCCTAACAGCTCGGAGACTGAGCCTTTGGGCGGTGCCACCGCCTCGCTCGGAGACTGAGCCCAGGCAGTGCCACCGCTTGCCTGGGGCGGTTGCACCACCCAGTCTCACAGAGCCCAGGCTGTGCCACCGCCTGACCTGGGCGGTTGCACCGCCCAGCTTTCCTGGGAGACCATCTCCTGGGCGATGCCACCGTCGATCCTAGCGGTGGCAGGAATTCTGGTTCGAATGGGTTGATCCATTCAGCCCAATTTGGGTCTGTCAAGGGCCCAATTGCCCCCAGATTAAGTTAATGGGATCACCTCCCATTCCTAACTTAATCTACATACTAGCTATGATATTTCTTAAGACATTTATTGTAACTTGCTCTGGTGCGTCAATCGCTTCTTCCGGCGAGCTTCCGGCGAACTTCCGTCGATCATCCGATGAACCCTTGGTGATGCTCCTGTGGACTTCCGGCAAACTCCTGGACTTGTGATGATCCACTTGGCGAGCTCCGACGAGCTTCTTTTGGCAAGCTCCTAGACTTCTCGGATTTGTTCCCGCAGAATCTCCGATGACCGTCTGGACTTCCGTCGAACTCTCGAACTCCCAACTGTTAGGATCGGAGCGGCACTAAGAGGGGGGGGTGAATTAGTGCAGCAGATTAAAATGTCAGTTTTGACAAATCTTTTGTACGATAAAAATCGAACTCGGAAGTGCTTAGCTTGAAAGCGTATTCGCAAAGTTGTGCAGCAAAGGTAATGAGGAAATAAAGCACGTAAGAAGGTTTGTAGTAATGTAAATAGCAATAATGAAATGCAAACCAGAGATCACGCCGATTTTAAAGTGGTTCGGTCAAATGACATACATCCACTTGCGAGGCCCTCTTCGATAAGGCTCCTACATTCCACTAACAAATCTCTTGAAGGGGAAGGGTAAATACCCCCTCTTACAACTTTTTACAAGCGGTTCACAATCTTACAAATTTTCAGCAAGAAAGAAGGAGGTGAACACTCTAGCAAATTGAAAACAAGACTAGCTAAGCCTTTTCTAAGACCTTTCTCTCAATCAATTGCTTCTCAAAAAGTTGTGATCTCAGTTGAGATTTGCGGGGCATTTATAGGCCTCAAGAGGATTCAAATTTGGGCTCCAAAATTTGAATTCTCTTTGGTTCCCGATGCTGGCAGTGCCACCGCCTGTCGAGCCACGGAAGCGTAGGTTTCTTCGTAATCGATACCTTCTTCTTGGTTAAAACCTTTGGCCACTAATCTAGCCTTGTTTCTAACCACGATACCATTTTCGTCTTGCTTGTTTCTAATGACCCATTTAGTACCAATGACTAAATGGTCACTAGGTCTAGGAACAAGCTTCCATACCTTATTCCTCTCAAATTGATTTAATTCCTCTTGCATTGCAATAACCCAAAAATCATCTTTTAAGGCCTCGTCAATGCATTTAGGTTCGATTTGAGAAAGGAAGGCGGTGTTAGCACAAAACTTCTTGAAAGAGGAACGAGTTTGAACCCCTTTTGATGGTTCTCTTATAATTAGCTCTTTTGGATGAGCATCTATATACTTCCATTCCTTGGGTAAGAAAATTTCGGAAGAAGGTGCATCCAAGTTGCTATTTTGACGAGGGGGTTCATTTAAATTTAAATTATTAAAACCAAGATCATCATCAAAATCATTTTTCTTTAAATTAGAAATTTCATTAAAAGCTACATGAATAGATTCTTCTATTACTAAGGTTCTTTTGTTGAAAACCCGAAAAGCCTTAGAAACGTAAGAGTAACCAAGAAAGATGCCTTCATCGGATTTAGTATCAAATTTTCCTAAGGCATCCCTTTCATTCAAAATAAAGCATTTACAACTGAAAACTTTAAAATAGGAAATATTTGGTTTTTTGTTATTCCATAATTCATAGGGAGTTTTTGATAGGGATGGTCTTATTAGGACCCTATTCATGATGTAGCAAGCCGTATTTACGACTTCGGCCCAAAAATACTTGGGTAGACTATGTTCATTTAACATCGTTCTTGCCATTTCTTGTAGGTTTCTATTTTTTCTTTCAACTACTCCATTTTGTTGGGGATTCCTCAGAGTGGAGAAGTTGTGATTGTATCCATTAACTTCACAAAAATTTTGAAAGTCACGGTTTTGAAATTCGCCACCGTGATCACTCCGAATTGATGAAATCATGAAACCTTTTTCGTTTTGAGTGAGTTTACAAAATTTAGAGAAACACTTGAAACAATCACTTTTGTGAGCTAAGAAATAGGTCCAAGTGTATCTAGTATAGTCATCCACAATTACAAACGCATATTTGCTTCCTCCTAGACTTGTGTCAATTGGTCCAAATAAGTCCAAATGAATCAATTGTATTGGTCTAGTGGTGCTAATTTGAGTTTTTTTGGTTTGAAACTAGTTTTTATTTGTTTACCTAGTTGACATGCATCGCATACTTTGTCCTTAATAAACTTTATATTTGAAATTCCTCGCACTAATTCTCTAGATGAGATCTTAGATATTAGTTTCATGCTTGCATGGCCTAGTCTCCTATGCCAAAGCCAAGCATCATCATTTAAAGCGGAGAAGCACATTTCATTACTTAGTTCATCAAGGTTGATGGTATAGACATTATTTTGTTTTAATGCAAACATAGTTATGTTATGGTTTGGTTTTTCAATAATACACACATTTGATTCAAATCTAACGATATAATCTTTATCGCATAATTGACTAACACTCAAGAGATTATGTTTCAATCCATCAACTAGTAAGACATCTTCAATAGAAAAATTTAATTTGTTACCTATGGTTCCCTTGCCAATGATTTTGCCTTAGTTGTTGTCTCCGAAGGTGACGTACCCTTCTTCTTTGCTAGTGAGCATAGAGAAATGAGATGGATCTCCAATCATATGTCTTGAGCATCCACTATCTAGATACCATCTCTTGCTCCTAGCTTGTGATGGTACATGTTTCTACAAGAAGGGATTATTTTTAGGTATCCATTTTCTTTTGCGTGCCTTAAAAACTGATTTAACTTGTTCATCATATTGCATAGATTTGATCATGGTTCCTTTAGGAACCCAAATTAGTTTGTTCAGACTAATTTTCTTGAATGGACATTTATAAGTTTTATGTCCATATTTGCAACAAAAATTACAATTGCTTTGGTGCCGAACATGTAAGATAGGGCCTTTAATGAAGGTGGTTGGATTTTGGTGAGGACTTCTCACAAATCCGATTCAACTTCTTTTTGGAACGTGACCCTTATTTGTAAGGATCATGTTCAAAGACTTGCTACCAACCTCGAATTTCTTCAAGGTGTCCTTAAGTAGCATGTTCTCCTTTTGGAGAGTTTCTAGATCATGGCATTTTATACATGGAGCTAAACTATCATGATATTCAGTCTTTAATTTATCGACATTACAAGTGAGACTATCATGCTCCTTTTTTAGCAATTTGTATTTTCTACTAATTGTCTTACATTCATCAGATAACTCATGGAAGGCATTTAATAATTCATGATAAGGTAAATCTACATCAATTAAATCCGTTACCTCTTCTCCGATGGCCATTAGGGCATAATGAGCAACTTGCTCAGTGTTGGACTCCTCTTCTTCGGACGCGCTTGAATCATCCCACGTTGTCTTGAGTGCCTTCTTCTTTGATGTTCTCTTTTTGGCTTGAGGACAATCGTTCTTGTAGTGTCCCGGTTTTTTGTACTCATAGCAAATCACTTGGTCCTTCTTGTGTTCGAATTTATTTTTTGTATTATTTTTAAATTTGTTCTTTCTTAAATATTTTTAAAATTTTTGAGTCAGAAGTGCAATGTCATTGTCACTGTCCTAATCACTTGATGTTCCTTTCAAGTGGTCTTCCTGTGATGTGAGTGCCATATCCTTCCTGTTCTTTGGAAGGGGGTTCTCGAGTTCGTCATGAGCTTGACATGTCATTTCGTAGGTCATTAGAGACCCAATAAGTTCTTCAAGAGGGAATGTTTTAAGGTCTTTGGCCTCTTGAATGGCCGTAACTTTTGGATCCCAACTTTTAGGGAGGGATCTTAAGATTTTAGTTACTAGTTCAAAGTTAGTAAAATTTTTACCAAGAGCTTTGAGTCCATTGATGACATCCGTGAACCGAGTGTACATGTCTCCGATTGACTCACTTGGTTTCATTCGGAAAAGTTCGTAAGAGTGCACAAGGATGTTGATTTTGGACTCTTTCACTCGGCTAGTGCCTTCATGAGTGACCTCAAGAGTTCTCCAAATATCAAAAGCCGAATCATAAATTGAAATATAATTAAATTCATTTTTGTCTAGTGCACAAAACAAGGCATTCATAGCCTTTGCGTTTAAAGCAAAAACCTTCTTCTCCGATTCATTCCATTCGCTCATCGGAAGAGAAGATTTTTGAAATCCGTTTTCAACAATAGTCCAAAGCTCAAAATCCATGGAAATGAGGAAGATCCTCATATGAGTCTTTCAATAAGTATAATCCGACCCATTAAACAAGGGTGGACGTGTGATAGAATGACCCTCATGTATGCCGGAGTAAGCCATCTCTCTTGGGTATCAAACCAAATATGAGAGTGAGCCTTGCTCTGATACCAATTGTTAGGATCGGAGCGGCACTAAGAGGGGGGAGGTGAATTAGTGCAGCGGATTAAAACATCAGTTTTGATAAATCTTTCGTACAATAAAAATCGAACTCGAAAGTGCTTAACTTGAAAGCGTATTCGCAAAGTTGTGCAGCAAAGGTAACGAGGAAATAAAGCATGTAAGAAGTTTTGCAGTAATGTAAATAGCAATAATGAAATGCAAACTAGAGATCATGCCGATTTTAAAGTGGTTCGGTCAAATGACCTACATCCACTTGCGAGGCCCTCTTCGATGAGGCTCCCACCTTCCACTAGCAAATCTCTTGAAGGGGAAGGGTAAATACCCCTCTTACAACTTTTTACAAGCGGTTCACACTCTTACAAATTTTCAGCAACAAAGAAGGAGGTGAACACTCTAGCAAATTGAAAATAAGACTAGCTAAGACTTTTCTAAGACCTTTCTCTCAATCAATTGCTTCTCAAAAAGTTGTGATCTCAGCTGAGATTTGAGGGGTATTTATAGGCCTCAAGAGGATTCAAATTTGGGCTCCAAAATTTGAATTCTCTTTGGTTCCCGATGCTGGTGGTGCCACCGCCTGTCAGTGTTTGACACTGATGGTGGACTGGCGGTGCCACCGCCCAGCTCTCGGGTGCTAGGCGGTGCAACCGCCTAGTCTGGCGGTGCCACCGCCAGACCCTCCGGTTCACTGGTTGGGCCTTAAATTTAGCCCAAACCAAGTCTAATTTTGGGCCTAGTTGGCCCCTAACCAGGATATAGGATTATCTCTTAATCCTAATCCTAATTACAAGTGAACTACATAACTAAAAACATCATAAGCAAGTTTTCAACCACGAACGTCGAGTCTTGTTCCGGCGAGCTTTCCGACGAACTTCTTCCGACGGACTCCCAACAAGCTCCCGATCTTGTGATGACTTTAACGAGTAGCCGAGCCTTCTCGGTGATCTCCACGAACCTCCGACGATCTCTTCGACGAACTTCCAAAAATTTCGACAGGTTCCCGATTTCTTCTCGATTGGTTCCGGCAGCTTCTCCGACGATTCTTCGGTCTCTTAAACGTCCATCGAACTTGACTCTGGTATTCTTGCTTTATGTTTTTTGGTTATCGTAGTTAATCCTGCAACTTAACTCAATAATATGGATTAGATCAATTAACCCATCAATTGATTTTTTCATCAAAATCCGAGATTCAACACCAACGTGATCATAGTCTTGACTCCGGTGCAACTCTTGCTGCATGTCTTACTTCCATCGTAGTTAATCCTGCACATGTAAAACAAAACTTTGATCGAGACAATTAATCCTAAGAAATTAACCAAGTTGTCCGGCATGTCATTGGTTCCTTAACGCTTCGTCCGATTCTTCGGCGCATTGTCCTCTCATGCGGCCTATTGCCCAATCGGCCAGTTGACTCTACAACTCCGATATCCTTGGCATAATACCCGCTCTTCTTGGCCCGATGCCCGAGTCCACGACCCGAAGCCTTCTGTCGATACGTCGACCGATCCATCGGCTCGATGTCCAATCTTCTGACATGTTCCTCCGGCACAACATGATTTTTCCTGCTTTAATTGTCTCATCCTGATCGAAGCATCTTGTATCACTCAAAACACAGATTAAAACATAAACATATATCAAGTGGTTTCATCATTAAAATACGAGATTCAACAATCTCCCCCTTTTTGATAATGACAACCACTTGATGATGGAGTTAACCTTAACTCCCGGAGTTTAAACAAACTCCCCCTATCAATATGCCATATTGATAGAAACTCTTGGATTCAAAAATTCAAGCAACATGTCATCATAAACTTATGTATAACATGTCATGTCATCAACATACTTCTCCCCCTTTGTCATCAACAAAAAGGAGAAGTACTACTATTCTTGTGTTTGTGATATAAGTTCAACTTATTGCATGAAAAACATAATATCAAGTTTTATCATCATGCAGTTTTGAAGCTAGAAAATTTAGCAAGTGTTACGTCATGCGTAGAACATTCAAGCTATCAAGTTTTAGATATGCATGTTTTACAGCATATAAGATAGCACTTTTGGTAATGTTCAAGATAGCGAGTTCTACATCATGCAAGCTAGCAATGTTACAACATTTTAGAATATGCAAGTTAGCAATTTAGAGATTCAAGAAAGCAACTATTGCTTTTTGAAATATGCAAGTTTGCAAGCTAGCAAATTTTTGCTTCCTTTGCAATGTTTGAGCTCGCAATTTTGTTTCCGTTGCAAAGTGCAAGTTTAGCATGTTTAGCATCTTGAGATAGGCAAGATAGAACATTTTTGCATTTTCTTGAGATTTCAAGCTAGCAATTATCGGTGATGTTCAAGATAGCAATTTCTTCTCTTTTGAGAAGTGTAATTTTTGCTTTCGTCTTGAATTGTGCAAGCTAGCTAGTTTGCCTCTTTTCGTTATGTCCACGCTAGAAATTTTTGCTCCCCCTTTGTCATTGTCAAAAAGAAGGGAAGACCCTTATATCAATTTTCAGATTATGACAAAGGTAAGTATCAATCTTATTTATGCATCATTATATATTCAAATTAAAACATACACAATTTCAAAACCATACATTTCATTTTTCATGCATGATACAAATAAATCAATCATCATTATGAGCATATCATACATAATATTCAAGTATTAAAATTTTTAAGCATTTATCAACATATTGATCATGATACCAAACATTCATCATTTAAAGCATTCATAGTACACATCATATGCAATAGATCATGTACATCATTATCATAAGTATTGCATGCATCTTTTCAAATTCATGAATATTTCATCATTGCATGCATCATACCAAAATATAAAATCATCATTAATGCATGATTCCAAATCATCATTTATTTTACATCATGATGGTATCAAATTTGTCAAATTACATCCTACCATGCATGATCGAAACTTCTTATCAAAACAAATTAATGAATATTTCATGTATTCATATCATCACATAGGGAATATCAACAAGAATTATTAGGTAATGAGATGAATATTTCATAAATACAAGGAATTGCATAAAGATCATATCATGAAATATTTAAACATGTGAATACCAAAAGACATGATTCATATAGTAAATATCTTCTTTAAATAAAATATCAAGAAAAATCATAGGAGTACAAATAAGAGATCTTGTTTTAAAAGAAAATCAAGTAATAAATCCAAGAACTCATAAGGAAAAATCATGATTCATTTAGAAAATCTCCTCTTATGAAAATATCAAGTAGAATCGTAGGAGATTGATTAATGAGATATTTTGATTCATAATAAAATCTCATGTATCGAATGTCGAGAAATCAAAATGATGATTTATATAAAAATATCACAAGTTATATTCAAGAGAAAAATCATCATTCTTTTTCAACTCATTCAATTTGTCAAATCAACATTTCTTAGATATGCATGATACCAAAACATGGTTTCAAATGTTTGACATATAACATGCATAAATTCAAAAAATTGAAAGGAGAAGGGAATAATTCAAAGGTACAAAGATTTCAACTATCTCATAAACAAATGTAAGATCAAGTCATGAATCTAAAATTCCATGAATCAAAATGATCATCAAAGGTAATCTCATGTTATTCCAAGAAATCAATATCATGATTTTGATAAAACTCATCACAAATTCAAATCATCAAAATCAATTTTATGGTTCACAAAATTCATAACATAGGTAGATTCAAGATTTCATTGATAATATATTTTCCTTTTTTTTTAAGTATTTCATTTGAAGTGATTGATTTCATGTTAGCATGCTTTTTCATTTATGTTAAATAAAAACATGCATCAACGTTTAGGATTGAAAAATGAATTTCATCATAAAACCATCAAGATCAATAGATTCTAAAAAATGAATTGTTAGGATCAAGAAAATCCGAAAATAAAATTTAACACTTTCATGCATTCAGACATGGTTTTGCTATGGATTTTCAAATTCAATCATGAAGATAAACATACTCATGATCATGAAAATTTTTGTATCCAAAACACATAATTTCCAACATGTTATTAAGGCATGTAATAGTGTAAAATCATCAAAATACACATGCATGAATTAATCCTAAGCATTATCACATATCATATAATTATCATCCCTAATGTTGCATATATCATTCAACATTTCAAAACATAACATGCATGAAATCTTAACAATATACTCTTCATGATCAAATTTTTAATTTTTCAAATATGCTAAAATGAAAAAACATGATATAATTTTTGAAAAATAATTTTTTATTTCCTATTCCTACTATCTAAATTAAGCACTCATGAAAGACTTCAAGTAATTTCAAAATAATTCAAGAGAGTTGAGTTACTTACCTTGTAGTCGATGCTTGTCAAAGCCCAATTCGCTATTTCACCTTTGGAAGTTTTTGATTCATCCTTGGTTGCCTTCCTCTTCTTTGGCTTCTTCTTCCGTTCAAGTTCATTGTTTATTTTAGATTTTTGTTTAATAAACTTATTAAGATTTAATGTTCGAAGTTCAAGTTCATCATTGTCCTCATCACTTGAGTCATCGCTCAAGTGGTATTCATTTGTCCAGAGTTCGAAATCCTTCCTGTTCTTTGGAAGGTGATTTTGTTCATCATGTTCATCATGTGTATTGTGCACCATTTCATATGTCATCAACGAACCAATTAGTTTTTCAAGTGAAAAAATATTTAAATATTTTGTTTCTTGTATTGTGGTTATTTTAGGATCCCACCTTTTTGGAAGGGATCTTAAGATCTTGCTTACGAGATCAAAATTTGAAAAAGATTTACCAAGAACTCTTAGATTATTGAAGACATCCGTGAAACGGGTGTTCATGTCGCGTATAGTCTCACTTGGTTGTATTCGAAAAAGCTCAAAATCATGCAATAAAATGTTAACTTTCGAGTCTTTAACTCTACTAGTTCCCTCATGTGTGATTTCAAGTGTTCGCCAAATATCAAAAGCCATTTCGCATGTAGAAATATGATTGAACTCATTTTTGTTCAAAGCGCAAAATAAGACATTCATAACCTTTGCGTTTAAAGAAAAATACTTCTCCAAATCCGACCATTCATTCATCGGTTCAGAGGGAAGTTGAAAACCGTTTTCAACAATATTCCATAAATCCAAATTCATAGAAATCATGAAAACTCTCATTCGAGTTTTTCAATAAGTGTAGTCCAATCCGTTAAACAACGGTGGACGAACAATCGAAAAGCCCTCTTGAAAGCCATGAAGAGCCATTTCTCTCGAGTCTAAATCTAAAATGAGAAATACCGGATTCTGATACCAATTGTTAGGATCAAGAGCACTAAGAGGGGGGGGGGGGGGGGGGGGGGGTGGTGAATTAGTGCAGCGGAAAACTTTCGACGTTAACTTCGTCAAATCTCTCATACAATAAAAATCGTTTCTAACGTAAAACTGATTTCAGAAACTTAGCTTGAAAGCATACGTAAATGTATTGAAGGCAGTAAGCTATTGAAGGGGTTTGCAGTAAGGTAATAGCAGGAAACAAAATGCAAACCAGAGAAGACGGGAGTTTATAGTGGTTCGGTCAATCGTGACCTACATCCACTCCTCCGATTCCCCTTTCGTCGAGGCCACCAGCTTCCACTAACGATCTTCCTTTACTAGGAGAAGATCAACCTCCTTCTTACACCCCTCTTCTCCTTTTACCAGGTTTAGGAGACAACCTTTACAAGCACACTCCTCTCTTAAACAGAATTCTAACACTTAAGCTAGAGGAGGGAAATTCTAGAGATTGCAGCAGCGTTTTCTCTCTTTTAATTTCTTTGTGCTTATGTGTTTTACCCAGGGATGGGAGGGGTATTTATAGGCTCCAAACTGGTTTGAATTTGGAGCTCAAAAATGTCATCTCCCGGATTTCCGGGGTCCTGGCGGTACCACCTCCTGACTTGGGCGGTACAACCGCCTGGTAGCTCGGAGACTAAGCCTCTAGGTGGTGCCATCGCTTGACAGAGCCGGTTGCATCACTTGGCAGAGCTCGGAGACCGAGCTCAGGTGGTTCCACCACTTGTTAGTGTAACATCCCCCATTTTTGAAAATTTAGTAAAATACTTGTTTGTAAAAATAAGAATTATTTAATAATTATTTTATATTAAATAATATTATATTAAAGTTTATGACTAAGGACCTAAGAGTAAATATTAAAATTTTGATATGATTTATAGAATATTCAGAATTGAGTAAATAAAAATAAAATAAAATAAAATGGAGGACATGTGCCATTAACAAGGATGAGTCACTTGTATTTATTCTAAAGTTGACACCTAAACCCCCTTGCATGCTTGCCACCTCACTATTTTAGCATGAGCCAAACCTAAGTAATTTAAAGCACCATTAAAAAGAAACCTTGTAGCCAACGTTAGTTTGAAGAGAAGAAGAAGAAGAGAAGAAGAAGAAGAAGGAGAAGAAGAAGAAGTGGAAACTTTGTTTGAGGTTTTGCATCAACTCCCTATATTTGGGAATCAAACTCATCTAAGGCAAGTGTTCTAACCTCTTCCTACAGAATTCCTAATCTCTGTTTTCCTTTTAATTCTTCATAATTCAAAAGATTTCAGCTTAGTACCAAACCGTTCTTTCCTTTTGATACAAAGCCATGAATCTGAAATTTTTTCGGTAATCTAACTTCTATACATTGTTTTAGATTTAACTTTTAGCACTAAACTCTGATTTAGGCAAAACCTAATTCATTTGAAAGTAGACTCAAATATCTTTATTTTGACACTAAGATTGAATGATATGGAGTTTAAATGCTTACTAAGACTTCTGTTTCAATTAACCCTACAGATTCTGTAAAATAGGGACTAAATTTCTGACCTTCTATTACTAAATTGCTCATAACTCTCTAGAGAAAATTCTGAATTATACAAAGCTTAGTTCTTTGGAATCTAGATTAGCATATCTTTCTTTTGACACCTAGTTGGAAATTTTGAAGTATGTTTGCCTTCTGAAACATCTGTTTAAATTGATTCTATCTAGTCTACAAAACAGGGATGATCAATTCTGACCTTCCTTTACTCTATTTGTTGTAACTTCATGTCAAGAACTCAAAAAAATTATAAATCTGAGTTCATCGGAACATAGATTGAGATAGCTTTCCAATGACACCTATTTTTAGTGATTTGGAGCTTATTTGGTCACTCAAACAATTCAGAAAATATACCATTCAAATTCTGTCATAATTGAAAACTTTGTTGGGTTTTGCCTAATCAATTTTCATCCTATTGGAAATATGATTTCTGCTAAATTCTTCTTTAATTGAGCTTTATATTAGTCCTTTGAAGTTCTTGTATTGTTCATCCTGAAATTATTGTGTAACTGAAATTTATTATGTAATGCTTTGTTTGCATTTCCTTGTTTGATAAAGGCACATGCATATCTTCGTTGTTCCGCATGTGCTTCTGATATGTGACAATGTTATTATTCATACTACCCTTTTGTACTCTGGTATCTTGTGGGATATTGTGAACCTTTGCCAGAAATAGTAAAGGGAGTTATGCTTAGAGCCCGCGATTGCTCTGCCGGCCCCATTGACTTCACTCAGACGTGGGTGGATGGAGCTCCAAGACGTGGGATACTTATGCTTGGTGGTCATCCAGAAATGGATGAATCACATTATATATGTGGTCCCACAGCGCCATCTATGTTTATTGATATGATATCCAAAGCTTTGTTTATGAGTTCATATTATGCTTTGGATAAAAATGGAATGCATGCTACATCAAAAATGACATACAGCTTGTGTTTATTATTCGATTCACTTGTTATACTTTGAAGTATTTCGTTTGTCATTATTATGCCCCCAAACACTCTTATGCCTTTGATATGCACCTAAATGCTTCATTTGCCATTTGATACATGCCTAAATGCTTCTTTTGCTAATGAAATGCTCTAATTTCCTTTCTCCTATTGTTATGTCTAATGCCTGTTTTTGAACGAGGTAAACCTTTGTGATTTTATATCAAATGAGATGACTTGAAATGAACACTTGTATTTCAACTTTTGTATCTTGATACTAAGCCTGCTTGAACTTCTCCTATCGCCATGGATATGTTAGACGCTTGCTGAGCTCTTTATGCTCACCCCGTTGCTATATAAATTTTTCAGGGTAGCTTGTCACGCACTGAAAAGCTAGAATTGGGTTAAAGCAGTGAAAGGCTAGAAGATTTTTGAGCTAATTTGGTTGGATGATGGTTGTTGTTGTATAGTAAACTTTACTTCTGATGTAATGTTAAGGATCTGTTGATACTTATGTGTTGTAAAAGTTTAAAGGATCGCTCATGTGTATGGAATGATAAGTTTAAGTTGTATAAGGATAAGGACTCATGGTAAATAATTATCTTTTTGTGATTGTATATACTTCTATTATTATGGATTTTTGTTGTGGTTGATGTTTAGTTGAGTTGCCTTTGGATTTTGTGAATCTCTGAGTGAAGTGGATTATGATTTATGTAACGTACATGTTTATGAATTGTGAATATTGATTTTTGAATGATTCTTAGTATCCTCAAATTGTTAGATTGGATCCTGGATTGAATTGATGATGAATTATAATATTATTGATTTTAGACAGGGTCACACTTCCTGAATGTGATAATTCAGGGGGGGCGTGACAGAGTTGGTGTCAGAGCATGATTTGAGGATTTCTAAGAATTTTGATATGCTAGATGTGTAATAAATTTTGAGGTTTAGTGATTTCTATTTAGAGACTGATCAAAAGTTTTCTTTTGTTATTTTTAGGAAGCAAGGATGACGAGGTCATTTGGTTCTCCTATTGCATCTACTTCTGATCAATTGAGTGGAATTATGAAAACTCTAGAGTCGATGACACAAGTAATGCAACAACAAGTCCGACAAGGCAGAAATGATGAAGTTGGGAATTCAAACCAGACTGGGTTGGGAATTGAACAGTTTAAGAAGCATAGTCCTCTCAGTTTTAGTGGTGAGCCTGATCCAATGGTAGCATAACAATGGATGATGCGGATGAAGAAAATATTTGATGTTTTAAATTGCCCAGATGATAAGAAGGTTTCTCTTGCTACCTTCATGCTAGAAGGAGAGGCTGAGCACTGGTGGAGAACCATGAAGAGGATTTCTGAAGCTCGATAGGAGCCAATCACTTGGAAGGTATTTACAGAAAAGTTCAATGATAAATATTTTTCAGATTGTATCAGAGAGCAGAAAGAATTGGAATTCCTGAATCTCATCCAGGGAAATTTGACAGTAGCCAAATATGAGTCTAAATTCACCGAGCTCTTTAGATTTGCCACACATATGATTGATGATGAATATAGGAAAGCAAGAAGATTTGAAAGAGGATTAAGGCTGGCAATAAGAAGCCAGATATCAGCTTTAAAACTCCAAGTATACACTGAAGTAGTAGAAAGAGCTTTCATACTTGAAAAAGACTTGGAGGAGATCCAAGAAATCAGGGACAAGAATAGAAAGGATAAGTTTGATGGTAAAAGTAAGAGAGGAAATGAAGTAGTAAGAAGTAACGAGAAGGTAAAGGTACTTAGATTTGAGAAAGGAACTCCATCGCAAAGAACTCTATCGTGTACAAAATGTGGACGTAATCATGAAACAAGTGAGTGTTTTCGGGTGACTGGAGCCTGTTTTGCTTGTGGAAAGTTAGATCATAAAGTCAGAGACTGCCCACTAAACAAGAAGAAAGAGCCACTACTCCCTAAGCCGACAGCCCATGCTAGAGTATATGCTATCACAGAACAAGATTCCAGAGCCTCTAAATTAGTGGTTGAAGGTATTCTACATGTTTCTAATAGAAATGCAAAAGTTTTGTTTGATCCTAGCTCCAACTTGTCTTTTGTTTCACAATATTTTGCTTATCACTTGGGCATTCAACCTAAACCACTAGATTATTTGCTACACGTAACAACTGTTGTTGGGGATTCCTTGACTACAAATCTAGTTTATCCTTATCTTTTCGTCGAAAGAGATATGACAAATTTAGAGGACTAAATTTTATTTTAAGGAGGGGAGAGTGTAACATCCCCCATTTTTGAAAATTTAGTAAAATACTTGTTTGTAAAAATAAGAATTATTTAATAATTATTTTATATTAAATAATATTATATTAAAGTTTATGACTAAGGACCTAAGAGTAAATATTAAAATTTTGATATGATTTATAGAATATTTAGAATTGAGTAAATAAAAATAAAATAAAATAAAATGGAGGACATGTGTCATTAACAAGGATGAGTCACTTGTATTTATTCTAAAGTTGACACCTAAACCCCCTTGCATGCTTGCCACCTCACTATTTTAGCATGAGCCAAACCTAAGTAATTTAAAGCACCATTAAAAAGAAACCTTGCAGCCAACGTTAGTTTGAGGAGAAGAAGAAGAAGAAGAAGAAGAAGAAGAAGGAGAAGAAGAAGAAGTGGATGTTGAATCTCGGATTTTGATGATGAAATCAATTGATGGGTTAATTGATCTAATCCATATTATTGAGTTAAGTATGCAGGATTAACTATGATAACCAGAAAACACAAAGCAAGAATACCGGAGTCAAGATTGATGGACGTTTAAGAGTCCGAAGAATCGTCGGAGATGCTGTCGGAACCAACCGAGAAGAAATCGGGAACCTATCGGAATTTTCGGAAGTTCGCCGAAGAGATCGTCGGAGGTTCATGGAGATCACCGAGAAGGCTCGGCTACTCGTTAAAGTCATCACAAGATCGAGAGCTTGATGGGAGTCCGTCGGAAGAAGCTCGTCGGAAAGCTCGCCGAAACAAGACTCGACGTTCGCGGTTGAAAGCTTGCTTAGGATGTGTTTTTGTTATGTAGTTCACTTATAATTAGGATTAGAATTAAGAGATAATCCTATATCCTGGTTAGGGGCCAACTGGGCCCAAAGTCAGATATGGTTTGGGCTTAAATTAAGCCAAACCAGTGAAATCGGAGAGCCAGGCGGTGGCACCGCCTGGCTGGGTGGTGGCACCGCCCAGCACCCGAGTGCTGGGCGGTGACACCTCCTTGGCTGGGCGATTGCACCGTCCAGCACCCGAGCGCTGGGCGGTGGCACCTCCAGCACCGGGAACCCTAAGAGAATTCAAATTTTGGAGCCCAAATTTGAATCCTTTTGAGGCCTATAAATACCCCTCAAATCTCAGCTGAGGTTACAACTTTTGAGAAGCATTTTGATTGAGAGAAAAGTCTTAGAAAGTTTTTGCAAGTCTTGTTTTCAATTTGCTAGAGAGTTCTCCTCCTTCTTTCTTATTGAAAATTTGTAAGAGGTTGAGCTGTTTGTAAAAGGTTGTAAGAGGGGTATTGACCCTTCCATTTCAAGAGATTTGCTAGTGGAAGGTGGGAGCCTCATCGAAGAGGGGCCTCGCAAGTGGATGTAGGTCATTTGACCGAACCACTCTAAAATCGGCGTAATCTCTGGTTTGCATTTCATTATTGCTGTTTACATTACTGCAAACCTTCTTACATGCTTTAGTTCCTTATTACCTTTGCTGCGCAACTTCAAGAATACGCTTTCAAGTTAAGTCTTTCAAGTTTCATTCTTATCATACGAAAGATTTTTCTAAAACCGAAGTTTTAATCCGCTGCACTAATTCACCCCCCCCCCTCTTAGTGCCGCTCCGATCCTAACAAGTGGTATCAGAGCAAGGTTATCTCTCATATTTGGTTTAATACCCAAGAGAGATGGCTTACTCCGGCATGCAAGAGGGCCATTCTATTGCATGACCACCTTTGTTTAATGGGTCGGATTACACATATTGGAAGACTCGCATGAGAATCTTCCTCATTTCTATGGACTTTGAGCTTTGGTCTATTATCGAGAATGGATTTCAAAAATCTTCTCTTCCGATGAGCGAATGGAATGAATCGGAGAAGAAGGTTTTTGCTTTAAATGCAAAGGCTATGAATGCCTTGTTTTGTGCATTAGACAAAAACGAATTTAATCGTGTTTCAATGTGTGATTCGGCTTTTGATATTTGGAGAACTCTTGAGGTCACTCATGAAGGCACTAGCCGAGTGAAAGAGTCCAAAATCAACATCCTTGTGCACTCTTACGAACTTTTCCGAATGAAACCAAGTGAGTCCATCGGAGACATGTACACCCGGTTTACGGATGTCATCAATGGACTCAAAGCTCTTGGTAAAGATTTTACTAACTTTGAACTAGTAACTAAAATCTTAAGATCCCTCCCTAAAAGTTGGGATCCAAAAGTTACGGCCATTCAAGAGGCCAAAGACCTTAAAGCATTCCCTCTTGAAGAACTCATTGGGTCTCTAATGACCTACGAAATGACATGTCAAGCTCATGACAAGCTCGAGAACCCCCTTCCAGAGAACAGGAAGGATATGGCACTCAAATCACAAGAAGACCACTTTAAAGGAACATCAAGTGATGAGGACAGTGACAATGACATTGCACTTTTGACTCAAAAATTTAAAAAATATTTAAGAAAGAACAAACTTAAAAATAATGTAAAAAATAAATTTGAATAAAAGAAGGACCAAGTGATTTGCTATGAATGCAAAAAACCGGGACACTACAAGAACGATTGTCCTCAAGCCAAAAAGAGGACATCAAAGAAGAAAGCGCTCAAGGCAACATGGGATGATTCAAGCACGTCCGAAGAAGAGGAGTCCAACACCGAGCAAGTTGCTCATTACGCGCTAATGGCTTTAGGAGAAGAGACAAACCCACAAGCTAGGAGCAAGAGATGGTATCTCGATAGTGGATGCTCAAGACATATGACTGGAGATCCATCTCATTTCTCTATGCTCACTAGCAAAGAAGAGGGGTACGTCACCTTCGGAGACAACAACAAAGACAAAATCATTGGCAAGGGAACTATTGGTAACAAATTTAGTTTTTCCATTGATGATGTTTTACTAGTTGATGGATTGAAACATAATCTCTTGAGTATTAGTCAACTATGCGATAAAGGTTATATCGTTAGATTTGAATCAAATATGTGCATTATTGAAAAACCAAATCATAACATGACTATGATTGCTTTAAAGCAAAATAATGTCTATACCATCAATCTTGATGAACTAAGTAATGAAATGTGTTTCTTCGCCGTAAATGATGATGCTTGGCTTTGGCATAGGAGATTAGGCCATGCAAGCATGAAAACAATATCTAAAATCTCATCTCAAGAATTAGTACGAGGGATTTCGAATATGAAGTTTATTAAGGATAAAGTATGCGATGCATGTCAACTAGGCAAACAAATAAAAACAAGCTTCAAACCATAAAATCAAATTAGCACCACTAGACTATTACAATTGATCCATTTGGACTTATTTGGACCAATTGATACAACAAGTCTAGGTGGAAGCAAATATGCTTTTGTGATTGTGGATGACTACTCTAGATACACTTGGACCTATTTCTTAGCTCACAAAAGTGATTGCTTCAAGTGTTTCTCTAAATTTTGTAAACTCACTCAAAACGAAAATGCTTCATGATTTTATCAATTCGGAGTGATCACGGTGGTGAATTCCAAAACCGTGACTTTCAAAATTTTTGCGAAGTTAATGGGTACAATCACAACTTCTCAACTCCAAGAAATCCTCAACAAAATGGAGTAGTTGAAAGGAAAAATAGAAACCTACAAGAAATGGCAAGAACTATGTTAAATGAACATAGTTTACCCAAATATTTTTGGGCCGAAGCCGTAAATACGGCTTGTTACATCATGAATAGGGTCCTAATAAGACTATCTCTATCAAAAACTCCCTATGAATTATGGAATAACAAAAAACCAAATATTTCTTATTTTAAAGTTTTTGGTTGTAAATGCTTCATTTTAAATGAAAAGGATGCCCTAGGTAAATTTGATGCTAAATCCGATGAAGGCATTTTTCTTGGTTACTCCTCCGTTTCTAAGGCCTTTCGTGTCTTTAACAAAAGGACCTTAGTAATAGAAGAGTCTATTCATGTAGTTTTTAATGAAATTTCTAATTTAAAGAAAAATGATTTTGATGATGATCTTGGTTTTGATAATCTGAATTTAAACGAACCCCCTCCTCAAAATAGCCATTTGAATGCATCTTCTTCCGAAATTTCTTTACCCAAAGAATGGAAGTATGTAGATGCTCATCCAAAGGAGCTAATTATAGGAGATACAACAAAAGGGGTTCAAACTCGTTCTTCTTTCAAGAATTTTTGTGCTAACGCCGCTTTCCTTTCTCAAATTGAACCTGCATTGACGAAGCCTTAAAGGATGATTTTTGGGTCATTGCAATGCAAGGAGAATTGAACCAATTTGAGAGGAATGAGGTATGGAAGCTTGTTCCTAGACCAAGTGACCACTTAGTCATAGGTACTAAGTGGGACTTTAGAAACAAGCAAGACGAAAATGATATCGTGGTTAGAAACAAGGCTAGATTAGTGGCCAAAGGTTTCAATCAAGAAGAAGGTATCGATTACGAAGAAACCTTCGCTCCCGTGGCTCGATTAGAAGCCATAAGGATGCTCCTTGCCTATGCTAGTAGTAATAATTTTAAACTATTTCAAATGGATGTCAAAAGTGCTTTCTTGAATGGTTTTATTTCCGAAGAAGTATATGTCGAACAACCTCCCGGATTTAAAAATTCTCTTCTTCCTAATCATGTATTCAAATTGACTAAAGCTCTCTATGGCTTGAAACAAGCTCCTAGAGCTTGGTATGAAAGGCTTAGTTCCTTTCTTATTTTAAATAATTTTACCAAAGGCAAGGTTGATACTACATTGTTTATTAAATATTTTAAAAATAATTTTCTTATTGTGCAAATTTATGTTGACGATATTATTTTTGGCTCTTCGGATGAATCACTATGTGAATCATTTGCCAAATGTATGAGTCATGAATTTGAAATGAGTTTAATGGGTGAATTAACTTTCTATTTAGGATTACAAATCAAACAACTTAGTGATGGTATATTTCTTAACCAATCCAAATATACATTAGAATTGTTAAAACGATTTAACATGGATAATTCAAAAGCAATAAATACCCCTATGAGCACTGTGACTAAGTTAGATATGGATGAAAATAGTGAAAATTTCGATAAAAAAACATATAGGGGAATGATAGGTAGTCTACTCAACCTCACCGCGACTAGACCAGATATTATGTTTAGTGTAGGACTTTGCGCTAGGTTTCAATCTAATCCTAAATTATCTCATCTTAAGAGTGTTAAAAGAATATTTAGGTATCTTAAAGGAACTCCAAATTTAGGATTGTGGTATCCAAAATCTGAAAAATTTTATCTAATAGCTTATGCAGACGCCGATTTTGGCGGATGCAGGATCGATAGAAAAAGTACATCCGGAACATGCCAATTTGTAGGACATGCACTTGTTTCTTGGACTTCTAAGAAACAAAATTCAGTTGCACTATCTACGGCGGAAGCCGAATACATTGCTGCAAGTGCATGTTGTGCACAAGTCATTTGGATGAAAAATACATTAGAAGACTATGGAATTCACTTTAAAAACATTCCCATAAAATGTGATAATACTAGTGCCATATGTCTTACTAAAAATCCAATTCAGCACTCTAGAACTAAGCACATCGACGTTAGGCATCATTTTATATGCGATCATGTCCTTAATAATGATGTTGTTCTAGAATTCATTGGCACAAAGCATCAATTAGCAGATATATTTACAAAAGCTTTGAATGAAGACCAATTTGAATTCATTAGAAGGGAATTAGGTATGTTAAATTGTCCCTAAGAATAAACTTATTTGAATGGAATTTCCGTAAAGTTTTTCATTCTCTCTCCGTTCCTCGGTGACTTGTTAAATTATCTTATCCTATATTGAGTCAAACACCGCTTCCATCTGATCAAGATTAATGATTTTATGATATTTTGAATCTCGAAATTGATTTTGATGGCTTGATTATGAGTTTCAAGTTGACGAATTGAATTTGAATGGATTTGTATTCGAATTATGATCTTGACTTATTGGAGTTACTACTTAAATTTTTTTTTTTCTTATCCCAATCTCTTCTTTGTACATCTACAATTTTTGTTATTTATAAAAAGAAGAGATTTGATAATATGGATGAATGTTGAATTTTCCTTTAAGATGAACTCTGCGTAAATATTTTAGCATACTTAATTTTGAATGATAAAATCTTTGTATGATCAATGATAATATAGATGAGTGATGTATGATCAATGATAAAATCTTTGTATGATAAATTATGTGCTTCAAGTCTCATTCCCTTTTTGTTGATGACAAAGGGGGAGAAAAGTGATGACTTGTATCATTTTAATAGCATGACTTATATGAATTGCAAAAGCTTGTGTGATATGAATGTCTTATATGCCTTGCAAAATCCTTGAGAATATCACAAGATTGATTGATCATATTGAAAGTATGCCTTACATCGATATCATGAAATTCATGTTGAAAATCTTTATCTCCTATCGTAGTAAAAATTGTCCCATATCATTTGACTTATGATTTTCGTCGAAGTTTCGCATTTACTATTGTGTAATGAGAATAACGATAAGCTCTACGGTTAGAACTTATCGGTTTATGCTTAAATTCAATGGATGAAATTCATGTGTTTTCATCTTCTCATAATATGGCATATAGATAGGGGGAGTTATGTTTAACTCCGTCATCAATTGATTGTCATCATCAAAAAGGGGGAGATTGTTGAATCTCGGATTTTGATGATGAAATCAATTGATGGGTTAATTGATCTAATCCATATTATTGAGTTAAGTGTGCAGGATTAACTACAATAACCAGAAAACACAAAGCAAGAATACCGGAGTCAAGATTGATGGACGTTTAAGAGTCCGAAGAATCGTCGGAGATGCTGCCGGAACCAACCGAGAAGAAATCGGGAACCTATCGGAATTTTCAGAAGTTCGCCGAAGAGATCGTCGGAGGTTCACGGAGATCACCGAGAAGGCTCGGCTACTCGTTAAAGTCATCACAAGATCGGGAGCTTGATGGGAGTCCATCGGAAGAAGCTCGTCGGAAAGCTCGCCGAAACAAGACTCGACGTTCGCGGTTGAAAGCTTGCTTAGGATGTGTTTTTGTTATGTAGTTCACTTGTAATTAGGATTAGGATTAAGAGATAATCCTATATCCTAGTTAGGGGCCAATTGGGCCAAAAGTCAGATATGGTTTGGGCTTAAATTAAGCCAAACCAGTGAAATCGGAGAGCCAGGCGGTGGCACCGCCTGGCTAGGCGGTGGCACCGCCTGGCTAGGCGGTGACACCTCCTTGGCTGGGCGGTTGCACCGTCCAGCACCCGAGCGCTGGGCGGTGGCACCGCCTGGCTGGGCGGTGGCACCTCCAGCACCGGGAACCCTAAGAGAATTCAAATTTTGGAGCCCAAATTTGAATCCTCTTGAGGCCTATAAATACCCCTCAAATCTCAGCTGAGGTTACAACTTTTGAGAAGCATTTTGATTGAGAGAAAAGTCTTAGAAAGTTTTAGCAAGTCTTGTTTTCAATTTGCTAGAGAGTTCTCCTCCTTCTTTCTTATTGAAAATTTGTAAGAGGTTGAGCTGTTTGTAAAAGGTTGTAAGAGGGGTATTGACCCTTCCATTTCAAGAGATTTGCTAGTGGAAGGTGGGAGCCTCATCGAAGAGGGGCCTCGCAAGTGGATGTAGGTCATTTGACCGAACCACTCTAAAATCGGTGTAATCTCTGGTTTGTATTTCATTATTGCTGTTTACATTACTGCAAACCTTCTTACATGCTTTAGTTCCTTATTACCTTTGCTGCGCAACTTCAAGAATACGCTTTCAAGTTAAGTCTTTCAAGTTTCGTTCTTATCATACGAAAGATTTTTCTAAAACCGAAGTTTTAATCCGCTGCACTAATTCACCCCCCCCCCTCTCAGTGCCGCTCCGATCCTAACAGTGGAAACTTTGTTTGAGGTTTTGCATCAACTCCTTATATTTGGGAATCAAACTCATCTAAGGCAAGTGTTCTAACCTTTTTCTACAGAATTCCTAATCTTTGTTTTCCTTTTAATTCTTCATAATTTAAAAGATTTTAGCTTAGTACCAAACCGTTCTTTCCTTTTGATACAAAGCCATGAATCTGAAATTTTTTCGGTAATCTGACTTCTATACATTGTTTTGGATCTAAATTTTAGCATTAAACTCTGATTTAGGAAAAACCTAATCCATTTGAAAGAAGTCTCAAATATCTTTATTTTGACACTAAGATTGAATGATTTGGAGTTTAAATGCCTACTAAAACTTCTATTTCAATTAACCCTACAGATTCTGTAAAATAGGGACTGAAATTTCTGACCTTCTGTTACTAAATTGCTCATAACTCTCTAGAGAAAATTCTATATTATCCAAAGCTTAATTCATTGGAAACTAGATTCGCATATCTTTCTTTTGACACCTAGTTGGAAATTTTGAAGTATGTTTGACTTCTGAAACAACTGTTTAAATTGATTCTATCTAGTCTGCAAAACAGGGATGATCAATTCTGACCTTCCTTTACTCTATTTGTTGTAACTTCCTATTAAGAACTCAAAAAATTATAAATCTGATTTCATCAGAAAATAGATTGATACAACTTTCCAAAGACATCTATTTTTAGTGAGTTAGAGCATATTTGGTCACTCAAACAATTCAGAAAATATACCATTCAAATTCTGTCATAATTGAAAACTTTGTTGGGTTTTGCCTATTCAATTTTCATCATGTTGGAAATATGATTTCTGCTAAATTCTTCTTCAATTGAGCTTTATATTAGTCCTTTGAAGTTCTTGTATTGTTCATCCTGAAATTATTGTATAACTGAAATTTATTATGTAATGCTTTGTTTGCATTTCCTTGTTTGATAAAGGCACATGCATATCTTCGTTGTTCCGCATGTGCTTCTGATATGTGACATTGTTATTATTCATACTACCCTTTTGTACTCTGGTGTCTTGTGGGATATTGTGAACCTTTGCCAGAAATGGTAAAGGGAGTTATGCTTAGAGCCCGCGATTGCTCTGCCGGCCCCATTGACTTCACTCAGACGTGGGTGGATGGAGCTCCCAGACGTGGGAGACTTATGCTTGGTGGTCATCCAGAAATGGATGAATCACATTATGTATGTGGTCCCATAGCGCCATCTATGTTTATTGATATGATATCCAAAGCTTTGTTTATGAGTTCATATTATTCTTTGGATAAAAATGGAATGCATGCTACATCAAAAATGACATACAGCTTGTGTTTATTATTCGGTTCACTTGTTATACTTTGAAGTGTTTCGTTTGTCATTATTATGCCCCCAAACACTCTTATGCCTTTGATATGCGCCTAAATGCTTCATGTGCCATTTGATACATGCCTAAATGCTTCTTTTGCCAATGAAATGCTCCAATTTCCTTTCTCCTATTGTTATGTCTAATGCCTGTTTTTGAACGAGGTAAACCTTTGTGATTTTATATCAAATGAGATGACTTCAAATGAACACTTGTATTGCTACTTTTGTATCTTGATACTAAGCCTGCTTGAACTTCTCCTATCGCCATGGATATGTTAGAGGCTTACTGAGCTCTTTATGCTCACCCCGTTGCTATATAAATTTTTTAGAGTAGCTTGTCACGCACTGAAAAGCTAGAATTGGGTTAAAGCAGTGAAAGGCTAGAAGATTTTTGAGCTAATTTTGTTGGATGATGGTTTTTGTTGTATAGTAAACTTTACTTCTGATGTAATGTTAAGGATCTGTTGATACTTATGTGTTGTAAAAGTTCAAAGGATCGCTCATGTGTATGGAATGATAAGTTTAAGTTGTATAAGGATAAGGACTCATGGTAAATAATTATCTTTTTATGATTGTATATACTTTTATGATTATGGATTTGTGTTGTGGTTGATGTTTAGTTGAGTTGCCTTTGGATTTTGTGAATCTCTGAGTGAAGTGGATTATGATTTATGTAACGTACATGTTTATGAATTGTGAATATTGATTTTTGAATGATTCTTAGTATCCTCAAATTGTTAGATTGGATCCTAGATTGAATTGATGATGAATTATAATATTATTGATTTTAGACAGGGTCACACTTCCTGAATGTGATAATTCAGGGTGGGCGTGACAATTAGGGGCGGTTGCACCGCCTAGTCTCGCTTAGAGATTGAGCCCAAGCGTTGCCACCACCTGCCTTGGGCGGTTGCACCGCCCAGTCTCGCAGAGCCCAAGCGGTGCCACCGCCTGACCTGGGCGGTTGCACCACCCAGCTTTCCTGGGAGATCATCTCCTGGGCGGTGCCACCGCTTGGTAGGAATTCTGATCCGAATGGGTTGATCCATTCGGCCCAATTTGGGTCTGTCAAGGGCCCAAATGCCCCCAGATTAAGTTAATGGGATCACCTCCCATTCCTAACTTAATCTACATGCTAACTACGATATTTTTTAAGACATTTACTACAACTTGCTCTGGTGCATCAATCGCTTCTTCTGGCGAGCTTCCGACGAACTTCCGTCAATCATCCGATGAACCCTCGGTGATGCTCCTGCGGACTTCCGGCAAACTCCTGGACTTGAGACGATCCACTTGGCGAGTTCTGATGAGCTTCTTTTGGCAAGCTCCTGGACTTCTCGGATTTGTTCCCGCAGAACCTCCGACGACCGTCCGGACTTCCGTCGAACTCTCGAACTCCCAACATGATCATAGTCTTAACTCTGGCGCAACTCCTGCTGCATGTCTTACTTCTATCATAGTTAAACCTGCACATGTAAAACAAAACTTTGATCGAGATAATTAATCCTAAGTAATTAACCAAGTTGTCCGGCATGTCATTGGTTCCTCGACGCTTCGTCCGATTCTTCGGCGCATCGTCCTCTCCTACGGCCTATTGCCCAATCGGCCAGTTGACTCCGTAACTCCGATATCCTTGGCACAATACCCGCTCTTCTTGGCCCGATGCCCGAGTCCACGACCCGAAGCCTTCTATCGATACGTCGATCGATCCACCGGCCCGACGTCCAATCTTCTGACATATTCCTCCGGCACAACATGATTTTTCCTGCTTTAATTGTCTCATCCTGATCGAAGCATCCTGCGTCACTCAAAATGTAGATTAAAACATAAACATATATTAAGTGGTTTCATCATAAAAATTCGAGATTCAACAGATGGATGGTTGTGGAAGGGCAGTGAGATGCCAAAAATGCTACTCTACTACTAGGTGGTAGAACTCTTAAAGATTCTAAGCTTGGGGTTGATCTCTTTAGGGGATCAGCCTCCTTGGAACTCTATAGAGGTTTCTTCCTCTAAATTACTACTCAAAGGCTGTAGAAAAGATTCATCTATTGCTTGAGAATAAAGGATGAATATATGGATATTATAGGGCTTCTAAACTCTAACTCCTTATAGGACTCATACTCTAGACTCCTACTTCTAACCAACTCCTAAAAGGACTCCTACTCAAGACTCCTATTCCTTTATAACTCCTAATTCTTCTCTAAGAAACAATCTCCTAACCCTAGCCGGCCTCTTCACCTCTTTAATAGGGGTCGGCTTAGGTAAGTTTTACATAAATACCCCTCTCAATTAGGACTCTTCTAGCTAGAGTCCTAACAATATACCACTAAGAATTTTGCTTTCATAGTCTTCTAATAACTCTTGAACTCGAACATGATATAGAGGTTCACTATTCCAAGGGGTGTGACTAAGTCGCCTCTAAAACTAGTGAGCATGGAGGATATAAGCTTTAAATCCTTCGGAGTCAAGTTGATTTTTTGTTAGGTATCAAAGTAATAGATGCCAGCATAACTGCTAGTGTTGAACATAATCTGCTTCACTAGGCATTTAGAATTATGATTGAGACCATCAATGCATGATTATGATTTAGTTCTAAATGCTCAAACTCTTCTTCTTTGTAAACTATTTCAATATCTGATACCGGGAAGGGTAAAAATGCAGAATGGATTTCGAAAGAATACCGATAGAACAGTTGTTCAGATAGAAAATGTCACAGAAGGCAAGGAACGAACTCTTGAAGAAACTTCGGTAAACGAAAAATAGCTCATCACTAAGTTTAAAACCAAAAGGGATACAGAAAGATCACCACTCTAATGACAATAAACAAGGATAAAGAACTGAAAGCAAAAGACTCATCACTCAAGGACACATCCAAGAGATACAGAGTTCAAAAGAGCACTCCAAGAGAGCTTCTGCCAATATCCTTAGTTTTCTCAAGTCCTTTCTAAGCCCTAAACCCAAAAATAAATACTAGCGCATAAAACAACCCTTCATGCATAGGAAATTTTGAAATTAAGTGCTTTACAATGTCACGCCCCCCCGAATTTAATTTTCATTCAGGAGGTATGAACCTAACTCAAAATTGATAATATTATAATTCAACAAATTATCCAGGATCCAATCACACATTTGAGGTCACTAAGAAAAACATTCAAGTCATTCACCTCTACAATCCACAATTCACAAAACTTGTGCAGTTTATAGTCATACATCATGTCACTAGATGATTCTTAAAATCCAAAGGCAACTTAACTAAACCATAGCCGCATCATAAATCCATAGTTGTGAGAATTTATACAATTACAAAATCAACATGTACCACATGTTTATATCATTCATTACATAATTTTAACTTAACGTTCCCAAAATTCTAACATGAGAGGTACTTTTCAAATTTTTACAGGATACATCAATCTAGATTTGTCGTTGATACACACAAAAGGAACTTATACAACATCAACATATCAAATACGAAAGATTTGCCCCAAAATCTTCTAGCTTCCCATTGCTACAACCCAAACTACATATTTTAGCTAGTGAAAAGCTATCTTGAAAAATTTATATATCAACGGGGTGAGCATATAAAGCTCAGCAAGTGACTAATATATCCATAGAAAAGAGGACAGTTTTTCAAACAAATAAGGTATAAAAAATACAAAGCAGAGATACAAGATGAAACAGAAGCATATGTTGTTTGAATGCAGAATTACGATGTCATTTCGTTCGAAGCATGTTTTGTTCATATAATCGAGGAAGGGTAATTGGAGCATATCATTGACATAAGGAGCATATCCATGGCATATGGTAATTTCAAGGTATAACAAAGACTTATAACATTTCGGAAACATATCAAAGAACAAAACATGAATAGAAGCTCAAATGTCACATAACGATGCATTCATTTCATTCTTATCCAAAGCATGCATAGAAACATAGCCAAAGCATTGTAAATCATATCAAACACATAGAAGGTGAAGTGGGATCATAACATAATATGGTCCATCCATTTCTGAATGATCACCAAACATAAGTCTCCCACGTTTGGGAGCTCCATCCACCCACGTCTGAGTGAAGTCATAGGGGGCCGATAGAGAATCGCGGGCTCTAAGCATAACTCCCTTTACCATTTCTGGCAAAGGTTCACATTTATCCCATAAACACCATAGTACAAAGGGACAGTATGAATAATGAAATTAGCATATATCAGATGCACATGCGGAACAACGAAATATACATATACCTTTCGAGTTAATATGATACAAACATAATCTTTCACAAATGTATTCAGATTTGAAAGGAAACAAAATTAAGAGCATACAAGGATTTCAAGAAATCACATATAGCTCAATTGAAATAAGAAAGTTAGATGAATTCAATGTCCAAAGAAATGAAACTGGAAGAGGCACATATCGAAAGCAAATGCGGAACAATGGGATGCATGTGCCGAATCATTACGATGCAAACATGAACTTTAGATGATAGCTGTAGATATACAAATAAATAAAGGATAAAAGTATATAGGAATTTAAGGTAATAATGTAAAGCTTAACTAAAGTAAGAGTTTTTGCCGAAATCGATTTCTAAAGAGAAGAAACAAGAAAAGCCGAAACCAACCAAAGCTCGATTCTGGTAGAATTTGATAGGAATATTTTATGAACTATTTGGATAACCAATTATGCTCCAATTTATACAATAGGTGTCATTAGATAGCTTTGTCAATATAGTTTTAGGCAAATCAAGTTTTATAAGAATTGGAATTTACAACAGGGAGTTACAGATAATTTCGTAGCGAAAGGTCTGAAAATATTAACTCTGTTTTACTGAATCCATAGGGTCGATGAAAGCAAATGTTTCAGTTAGCAATTGTACTCCAAAAATTTCACATCAGGTATATACAGAAAGCATTTTGAGTCTAACTTCGAATAAATCATACTTTGTATGAATTTGCGTTCACAGCAGAAAGTTATAGGCAGTTAAGCAACAAGAGGTCATAAATTTCAGTCCCTGTTTTACAAAATCTGTAGGGTTAATTTAAACAAAAGTCTTAGTAGGCATTTAAACTCCAAATCATTCGATCTTAGTATCAAAATAAAGATTTTTTATCTACTTTCAAATGGAATAGGTTTTGTCTAAATCAGAGTTCATTACAAAATGTTATGACCGAAACATTGCATAGAGATCAGATTACTAAAAAATTATAGATTCATGGCTTCGTATCAAAACGAAAGAAGGTTTGGTTCTCAGTTGAAATCTTTCAAAATTTGCAGAATAAAAATGGAAATGGAGATTAAGGTTACTGTGAGATGGGGTTAGAACACTTGCCTTAAAATTATTTGAATCCTAAATATGGAAAAATTGATGAAAAACCTCAAGCTCTTCTTCTTCTCCTTCTTCTTCTTCTTCTTCCCTTCACTTCTCAAACTCACGTTGGCTGCAACTCTTCAAGTTTGTTTTCTTTAACCTTTCATCTAGTTCTTTTTTTTTTTTTTGGGTTTTGGCTAATGCAAAAGTTGTAAGGTGTCATGAAAGGGGATGGGTGTCATCTTTAGAGTAAACATAAGTGGCACCATTAGGTTAGCTAGTGACACTTGTCCACTTTTTTTTTTAACTTAAATATAAATCTTTGATAAATTATATCAAACTTCTAATATTTACTCTTAGGTCTTTTGCCATAAACATTTAATATAATATAATTTAATATAAAATAATTATTAAATAATCCTTATTTTTACAAACAAACCTTTTACTAAATTTTAAAAAATGGAGGATGTTACATACAGCTGCCAACCAACTCCATTAATGTATTCCTTTGTGCAGGGAATATGCTGATGAGCTGTCTTGTCTGAGTAGGCTGAGTTAATGATTATATGGCAATATTATTGGCTGAAAAAAATATCATATTATCAGCGTGGTCCATATGAACAAATTGTAGCAAATTAGACACTCCCGTGTCAATCTCCCCTGGTTGAAAAAGACTTGTCCTCAAGTCCTTATTTGTTTCGTCATCATGATTATAAAAAGGACTTAAATTAGCCACATTAAATGTTGGTGATACTCCGTAATCTTTAGGTAGCTCATATTAAATCAGCCACATGAAATTTTTACTTGTTATTGATATACTCTGAAACATTTCATATGTCCGTGATATACTCTAAAATGCTCCATAACATTTCAAATGCCATTGATATGCTCCGAAATACTTTCTTTGCCATTGATATACTCCAAAATGCTTCATATGCCATTGATATGTTCCGAAGCATTTCACCTGTTTTTGATATGTTTCGAAATATTTCATTTGTTATTGATATACTTCGAAACATTTCATACATCCTTGATATGCTCCAAAATGCTCCATATGCCATTGATATTCTCCGTAACATTTCATATGCCATTGATATGCTCCGAAATGCTTCCTATGCCATTGATATACTACAAAATGCTTTATATGCCATTGATATGTTTCGAAGCATTTCATCCGTCATTGATATGTTTTGAAATATTTCATTTGTCAATGCTATACTCCGAAACATTTCATACGTCCTTGATATACGCTGAAATACTTTATATGCCATTGATATGCTCCGTAATATTTCATATGCCATTGATATGCTCCGAAAAGCTTCCTATGCCATTGATATACTTTGAAATACTTCATATGTCATTGATATGTTCCGAAGAATTTTATCCGTCATTGATATGTTCTAAAATGTTTCATTTGTTATTGATATCCTCCGAAACATTTCATAAGTCCATAATATGCTTTTAAATGCTTCATATGCTATTGATATGCTCCATAACATTTCATATGCCATTGATATGCTCCGAAATACTTCCTATGCCATTGATATACTCCAAAATGCTTCATATGTCATTGATATGTTCCAAAACATTTCATCCATCATTGATATGTTTCGAAATATTTCATTTGTTATTAATATACTCCAAAACATTTTATACATCCTTGATATGCTCCAAAATGCTTCGTATGCCATTGCTATGCTCTGTAATATTTTATATGCTATTTATATTCTCCGAAATGCTTTCTAAGCTATTGATATACTCTGAAATGCTTTATATGCCATTGATATGTGTTAAATCACGTATTTTGATGATGAAACCAATTGATAAGTGTTTATGATTTTATATACTTTTTGAGTGACACAGGATGCTTCGATCAGGGAGAGACATTTCGAGCAATAAGACTTATGTTGGGCAGGAGAAACATGTCAGAAGATTGGACGTCGCACTGAAGGATCGGTCGATGTATCGATAGAAGGCTTCGGGCCATGGATTCGGGCATCGGGCCAAGAAGAGCGGATATTGCGCTAAGGATATCGGAGTTGCAGAGGTCAACTAGCTAATTGGGTAATAGGCCATAAGAGAGGATGATGCACCGAAGAATCGGACGAAACGTCGATGGACTAATGACATGCCGGACAATATGATTCATTCTTAGTATTAATTGTCTAGATCGAAGTATGTTTTTACATAAGCAGGATTAACTATGATAGCAAGGAATAAAGCAAAATTGAGTCCCACAATCAAGAACATGATTTCGTTGGGAGTTCGAGAGTTCGTCAGAAGTCCGGACGTTCGTCGGAAGTTCAGCAGGAACCAGCCGAGAAGTCTCAGAGCTGGCCAGAGAAGCTCATCGGAACTCATCAAGTAGATCATCGTGAAGTCCAGAAGCTTGTCGGGAGTCCGCTGGAACATTGCTGAAAGATCGCCGGAAGCTCGTCGGAAGAAAACTTGACTCATAGGACTTGATTAGCTTAGTAAATGTCTTAGATTTTATAGTTAGTACATAATTGAGATTGAATTTGGACCAACCCAATTAGGGGCCAATTGGGCACCATCATGGCACAGTTTCCGAGATAGTGTCAGGCGGTGGTATTGCCTAGACATAGCCTCCGAGAGGCTGCAAGCTGTGGTACCTCCAATCTGGGTGATGGTACCACTAAGCATAGCCTCCCAGATGGTGGTACCACCCAGTGCAGTATTAGTGTCAGACTAACACTAGGGGTGGTACCGCCTGAACCCAGGAAACCCAGGATGAGATATTTTTAGGCTCCATGTTTGAATCAACTTGAGGCTTATAAATACCCCTCTTATCACTAGTTAAACTACACAAGTATTGAGAATAAAAATGAAAGAAACTCTGCTGTAATCTTGTGTGAAACTCCTCTCAAAGTTCTAAGTGTTAGAATAGTTTAAGAGAGGAGTGAGTGGGGGTATAAGGGTTATCTCCTAAATCCGATAAAAGGAGAGAGAGCTGTAAGAAGGAGGTTGATCTTCACCTATAAAGGAAGATTGATAGTTGATTCCGGTGGCCTCAACGGAAGAGGAATCGATGGAGTGGATGTAGGTCACGATGACCGAACCACTATAAAATCGATGTGTTATTCTCTGATTTGCATTTCTATATTTGAGTAATTTACTTTACTGCAAACCTCTTAACTTGCTTTACATCCACTACGCATCTTCCATATGCTTTCAAGCTATCTTTACGAAAACGCTTTCAAGTTAACCTCTCTCCGAAACGATTTTCATCAAAATCGATTTTTATCGTACGAAGGTTTTTTGAATCGACGTAATTTTACCACCCCTCTTAGTACCGACTCTTTTCCTAACAATATATTCCAAAGCATTTTATCTACCATTGATATGTTCTGAAATGTTTCATTACGTCAATGATTTGCTCCAATTAGTCTTTACTCCCTTGTTATGAACAAAACATGCTTCGAATGAAATGACAAAGTAATTCTGCATTCGTTGAGTGGCTATCTATGAACTCTTATATCCCTATCTTGTATTTGGTACCTTATTTGCTTTAAAATTGTTCTTTTTTGCCATTGATATGTTAGTCACTTGCTGAGCACTATGTGCTTATCCCGTTGCTATATAATTTTTTTAGGATAGCTTTTCGCTCGCTAGAATATTTAAATTGAGCTATGACAGTGGAAAGCTAGAAGACTTTAGGCAAACCTTTAGTGAATGATTTATTTTTGTTGTATAAGTACACTTGGTGTCTAATGGAATGTTGATGGTAAATCTGAACTTATGAGTTTTGAAATAGTTTATGGACCTCTCATGTTAGGATTTTGGAGTGTTAAGTTAATTTGTGTATTGATATGAACATTTGGTTAATATCAGTTTTTGTGATTGTATAGAATCCCACACTTGTGGATTTATGAGGTGGTTCTTGTCTTGGTGAGCTGGTTTCAGATTTTATGATTCATCGAGTGATGTGGTATATGAATTTAAACTATATAGGTTTTATGAATTGGGGAATTATAGATATGAATGACTTGAATGTTTTCTTAGTGATCAATTCTGATGAAAATAACCTGTTGGAATGTTCGTGGACTTAATAAGCCTGAAAAATGTCGGGAGCTTAACAGAATAATCAAGTCTGCCAAATGTGATATTATTATTCTCGTGGAAACAAAAATTAAACATTCGCGCGTTCAAGCTCAAAAGAATCTAATATGGCCGGATGCAGAACTGTTTACCAATGACTCTCATGAAACTTTTGGTAGAATATGGGTATTATGGCATCCTAACTCTATTAATGCTTGATTTATTTCTGCTACTGATCAATTCATCCATCTTAAGGTAGAGGACAAAAAGAATGGCTGTCAATTCAATTTCATTGGTATATATGCTTCAAATAGTATGCAAGAAAGAAATACACTATGGACTGATCTAACTAACATTGTAGATGGCTGTCTTAATGTACCTTGGATTGTTCTTGGTGACTTTAATACTGTTCGGTACACAAATGAAAAAGTGACGGGTAGATAGCTTTCAGAAAGTCAGCTTCAAGGTTTTAATGATTACATAGATACTGCTGCATTGACTGATATGAAATCTATGGGTAATTGGCTCTCCTGGAGTAATCAAGGTGCTGCTAATAGAAAAATAATGGCTCGACTCGATAGATGTCTGATTAATCAAGAATGGTTAATAGTTTACCCTGATTCACTTCTTGAGTATGATGCTCCATTGTTTTCTGATCATTCTTTAATGTACATACACGTAGATAAAGCAACACCAAAAGGCAAGAAACCGTTTAGATTCTTTAACATGTGGAGTACTCATCCTCAGTTCCTTGATGTTATCAGATTAGCTTGGAATGTTAATGTACATGGATCCCCCTCTTACATCTTATGTCAAAAACTCAAAGCCTGCAAAGCTTTACAGCAATTAAGGAGTGGAATACAAATACATTTGGCAATATTATCACCCGAGTTCCAATTTTGCAGAAAGGAACTATTGGCAATGCAACATGAGCTACAACTTCAGCCCCATGATGAGAATCATATCGACAAAGATATAGAAGCTAGAAATAACTTCATGCAAGCCTTAAAGCAGGAGGAAAGTTTTGCAAAATAGAAGTCTCGACAGCATTGGCTTACTTGAGGGGATTCCAATACTAAGTTTTTTTATGCTTCCATTGCTACTCGAAGAGCCGTTAACCGCATCAGGAAATGCAAAGACAAAGATAACAATCTTATTGAGAATTTAGATGAGGTTAAATCATACACTGAGCAATTTTTTTATTCCTTACTCAACCAAGCGGGGCAACCTAATAATATTCATGTGGAGCCAACTAGAAAGCTTAATTCAGGTGTCATTTCTATCCTCAATGCCCCAATTACAGATGATTAAATAGTAAGAGTTGTCTTTAAGTCACCAAAGCACAAAAGCCCTAGTCCAAATGGATTTCCTACTGAATTTTACCAAATTACATGGTCTATTATTGGTAATGATGTGATTAAAGCTTGTCAACACTTTTTTGTTAGGATCGGAGCGGCACTAAGAGGGGGGGGTGAATTAGTGCAGTGGTGAAGTGCGATAAACTTTTCACGATTTAAACACTTTTCGAAAACTTCGTACGATAAAAGCAACGTTTTTGTTTAAAACCGTTTCGATTGCGTTTTAACTTGAAGAGATAAGTAAGACGGAGATAAAACAGTTTAGCATTAAAGTGCAAATGGTTTGCAGTAATATAAATGACAATAAGTAATGCAAACCAAAGATTACGCCGATTTTACAGTGGTTCGGTCAAATGACCTACATCCACTTGCGATGCCCCACTTCGATGAGGCTCCCACCTTCCACTAGCAAATCTCTTGAAAGGGAAGGGTAAACACCCCTCTTACAACTTTTACAAGCGGTTCACTCTCTTACAGATTTTCAGCAAGAAAGAAGGAGGTGAACACTAGCAAATTAAAAACAAGAAAGGCAATGACTCTTCTAAGACTTTTCTCTCAATCACTTGCTGCTCAAAAAGTTGTTTTTTCAGCTGACTTGAGGGGTATTTATAGGCCTCAAGAGGATTCAAATTTGGGCTCCAAAAATTTGAATTCTCTTATGTTCCCGATGTTGGCGGTGCCACCGCCCAGCCAAGCGGTGCCACCGCCCAGCCCAGGAGGTGTCACCGCCCAACTCTCGGGTGCTGGGCGGTGCCACCGCCTAGGCCAATTCAGCTCACTGGTTGGGCTCCAAACTTGGCCCAAACCAGTCCGAACTCGGGCCCAATTGGCCCCTACTTGGGTTATAGGATTAACACCTAATTCTAACCCTAATTAACGTACTAACTATGAATTTAAAGACATTTTCTAATCTATTACAAAGTCCGTAAGTCAAGACTTTTTTTGGCGAGCTTCCGGCAAACTTCCGACGGTCTTCCGATAAACTCTCGGAAACCATTCTGCGGACTCCCGGCAAGCTCCTAGACTTCACGATTTGATCTTGGCGAGTTCCAATGAGCTTCTTCGGTAAGCTCCGATCTTTCTCGGTGAGCTCCGCGAACTTCCAACGAACCTTCCGGCGAGCTTCCGAAAAACCCTTCGGCAAGCTCCCTACTCATTCTCGGCTAGTTCCGGCAGCATTCCCGACGAACCTTCGGACTTCCGTCGAACTCTCAAACTCCCAACGAATCCTTCGCGCTTGACTCCAGCACTTTGTTTCGCTTTATGTCTTCATCGTTATCGTAGTTAATCCTGCACACACAAACCAAAACTCAACTCCGATCTAGACAATTATTACAACGCGAATTGACATTCTGTTGCCCGGGACATCATTGGTTGGCGCTTCGTCCGATTCTTCAGTGCATCGTCCTCTCTTGCGGCTTATTGCCCAATCGGCGGTTGACCTCCGCAACCCCGATATCCTTGGCGCAATTTCGCTCTCCTTGGCCCGATGCCCGACATCCGAAGCATTCAGCCATCCAATATCCTGACGTGATCTCTTCCGGCACAACGTCAATTCCTCCTACGTCAACTGTCTAAACCTGATCGAGTAGACCTGCATCACTTAAAATGCAGTTTAAATCATAAACACATATCAAGTGGTTTCATCATCAAAATACGAGATTCAACATTTTTCTCTTCAGGTCATATTCTTATAGAGATGAATTGCACTTTTATTTCTTTAATTCCCAAGAATGCAAGGGCTGATTCACTATAGAACTATCGACCCATATCTTTATGTAACTTTATTTACAAGATCATCTCCAAAGTGTTAGCAGATAGATTGTAAAAGGAAGATAATTAGTCCAAATCAGGCTGCTTTCATCAAAGGGAGAAGTATACATCATAATATTCTGCTTGCTAATGACTTGGTCAAGGATCTACACTCAAAAGCAAGAGGGACAAAAATCTATTTTAAAGCTGATCTACGAAAAGCCTTTGACTCAGTTAATAGGAACTTTATCTATAAGATGCTCCTCGGTATGAACTTCCCTCAGCAATGGGTTAATTGGATTCAATGTTGCTTAGAAACTCCAAAGTTTTCAATACTGTTCAATGGCTCACCTATTGGTTTTTTTGAGAGCAAGAATGGCATCCGACAAGGCGATCCATTCTCTTCATATCTCTTTACTATTGCAATGGAAAGACTCAACTATATTTTGGAATATGCGGTCTCTGAAGGTAGTATTAAGGTACCCCATGCTGGCCCTATTCATATATCACATATAATCTTTGTAGATGATCTTCTTATCTTTCTTTAGAATGATTCAACTTTAGTAAGAAACCTGGCTACTATTCTGAATGATTTTAGTATAGTTTCTGACCTTCAGTTAAATCATGCGAAAAGTAAAGTCTACATGAGCCCTTGCAATGAGGACAAAGATGTTATTGCACATACTCTAGGGGTTAGTGAGGGAAATCTGCTAGTTACATATCTGGGTCTCCCACTAATATCTACTGGCATTCACAAAACCCACTGTCAGCCTATCCTACAAAAAATAAAGAACAGAATTTCCTCCTGGAAAAATAGGCTTCTTTCAAAAGCAGGACGACTTGAACTCATCCGTTCAGTGTTGTACTCTTACTCTATATATTGGTCTAATGCATTTCTTCTAACTATTGGACTTATCAAAGATATTGAACGGTTATTAATTAACTTCTTTTGGAATGGCACAAATGATAAGATAATGCATATGGTAAATTGGTATAGCATCTGCAAACCGAAAGATGAAGGGGGGTTGAACCTGAGAAATACTAGAGATTGGAATAAAGCATGTTTGGTAAAGCAATTGTGTGACCTTTTGTAAAACAAATATTCCTTATGGTCACAATGGGGTTTCTGCTAGGTATCTTTCAAAAGAATCGATTTGGATAATTTCAACAATAACATACCACTCTGCAGCTTGGAAAGGAATTTTAAAGGCAAGAAATTGGCTAATCAAACACATTTCTTTTGCAATCTCTACTAGAACTAATACTAATATGTGGTATGATCCTTGGGTGAACGGGAAAAGTATAATTCAATTATATGGTGACAGAATACAAAAAGACCTTGGGGCTCCTAAAGATTGGAAGGTTTCCGAGTTCATTGCTAATGGTACCTGGTGTCTCCCTACTCCTATTTCTCCTGAAATGTTATCACTTTGGCCGACTATCACAGCTATTCCAATTAGGAATAACTCTTTAGATATACTTATTTGGCTTCATGACAATGGCAAATTTAGTGCCACATCCACATAGAATCAAATTAGGCAAAGAAATAAAAAGTGGCTCCCAAGCAGTTGGACATGGGATTAACCGGGATCACAGAGACATTCCTTATGTACATGGCAGGCCCTACTGAATAAACTTCCTACAATAGACAATATGAAAAGAAGAGGTATCCATCATGTTAACCGATGCTCCCTTTACATGCAACAAAAGAAACTATTGACCATCTCTACTTTGCTTGTGACTATACTAAATGGATATGGAAGGAGATTCTCCAGCGATTTGAACTCAATAGAATACCGCAACCAAACTTGCATCAAGAATTAGGTGACCGAATGCAATGTTTTTCAAGAAAAGGGCCTCTTATATAATTGGCAAAAGTTATATTCAGATACGTTATTTGGTAGATGTGGAAGGAAAAAGGTAGCAGAATCTTTGAGTGTCAACACACAAACAATGCTCAGCTCTTGACAGCGATTATTAGAGACTCAAGATCATATATAGAGAACGATCTCAAAATGGAGCACTTTACACGTAGAGAAAAAGATATTTTTATCAAATTCAATTTTGCTATTAGCTAAAGATCTTGGGCATGATATTAAAAGCTGTACCCACAGGAAATCTTGGCATATCTGGACTTTACATTTTATTTGTTGGCCATAGTTATGAGTTATAGTCTACAGCATGTGTAGTCATAACTACCGCATGAGTACTCTACAAGTTACCCAGCTTCGTCTATAACTTGTATAGACAAAGCTATTTGTAGAAACTTTACATAAAATCAATTTACTTTTACTTATAAAAAAAAAATATTTTCTTTGTGTCCTCAATGTATGTTTGGATCCAAGAATGTATTGTTGATCTATAATAAATTCAGGGCGTGTGACAGAAACTGCGCATGATATTTGATTCACACTTGAAATTACTCGTGAAGGCACAAGTAGAGTAAAAAAATATAAGATAAATCTTTTGATGCATAGTTTTAAATTGTTTCGAATATAACGAAGTAAAACTATTGGTGACATGTACACCCATTTTATGGATGTCATTAATGGTCTGTAAGAACTCGGTAAAAGTTTTCTGAATCATGAACTTGTTAATAAAATTTTACATTCTCTTCGTAAAAATTAGGATAAAAAAATAACTGCTATTCAAAAAGCAAAGGACTTCAACTGTTTTTCCTCTTGAAGAACTCATAAGGTCATTAATGACCTATGAAATGACTTGTATGACATATAACGAACATGAGAACAACCTTCCAAAGAATAGGAAGGATTTGACCCTTAGAACAAAAAAAGACCACTCGAGCGAAAGCTCAAGTGATGATGATGACTTTGAACTCTTCACAAGTAAATTCAAAAAATTCATAAAATAAGAAATTAAGAATAAAAATGAACTTAACAATGACACAATAACTTACTATGAATGTAAAAGGCTTTGAAACTTCAAAAGCAAATATCTGCAACTCAAGAAGAAGATGCTTGCACAAAAGAAGAAGAAGACAATCAATACGACTTGAATCGAATGCATCCGAAGACAAGGAACAAACCAATGAAGGCGAGATGGCGAACTACGCTTTGGAGGCTTTCAATGATGAGGTATGTGACTCACCTAAAATGTATTTTCATTACAATGAATTACTTGATGCATTCAATGATTTGTATGATGAATTTAAGTTACTTGATAAAAAATATAAATTATTAAAAAAGGATCATGCTTCTCTCTCTAATGAATATGAAAAATTTAATAATGAGCATGATAATTACATGTTAACCTCTTGTACTCAATGTGAAGAGTGAGGCTTAGTTAAAAAGGAAAATATGGTTCTACAGTAAACATTAAGAAAATTTTACCGACGTAATTTTACCACTACACTAATTCATCCCCCCTCTTAGTACCGACTCTTTTCCTAATAGTTGGTATTAGAGCAAGGTTATTTCTCATTTGGTTTAACACCCAAGAGAAATGACTCTTTTCGGCTTTCAAGAGAGTCACTCTCTCATTCGTCCTCCCTTTTTCAATGGGATGGACTGCATATATTGGAAAACTCGAATGAGTATTTTCTTGCTTTCTTTGGATTTGAACTTATGTAACATTATTGAAAATGGTTTTCGAAGGTCTTATCTTCCAATGAACCATTGGAATAATTTGGAGAAGATATTTTCTTTAAATGCTAGAGCTATGAATGCTCTATTTTATGCCTTAAACAAAAATGAGTTTAATTGGGTTTCTAGTTAAGAAATGGCTTTTGATATATGGCATAGTCTCGAAATCACACACGAAGGCACTAATAGAGTAAAAGAATCTAAAATAAATCTTTTAATGTATGATTTTAAACTATTTTGAATGAAGCAAAGTGAAACCATTGGAGACATGTACACTTGTTTTACAGATGTCGTCAATGGTTTAAAAGCTTTTGGCAAATGTTTTTCTAATTTTGAACTCGTTAATAAGATTTTACGATCGCTTTATAAGAATTGGGATTCGAAAATAATAGCTATACAAGAATAAAAAAATTTAAATACTTTTTTGATCGAAGAACTTATCGGGTCTCTAATGACCTATGAAATAACTTGCAATGTATGTAAAGAACTTTAGAACCACCTTCCAAAGAACAGAAAGGATTTCGGACTAAGAACAATCAAAGACTACTCGAGCATAAGCTTAAGTGTGTTAGGATCAAGAGCACTAAGAGGGGGGGGGGTGAATTAGTGTAGCGGAAAACTTTCGACGATTAAAACTGCATTCGTACGTTGAAATCCGATTCCGATGTAAAAGTCATTTCGTGCAGATAATAACTTTGAAAGCTTACGGAAACATATTTGAAGTAAAGTAAGGAAGGCAGTTTGTAGTTAAGATAGAAATCAGAATGTAAGCGCAAACTGAAATATGATGTTCGTACGATAAAATCGATTTCCGTCTTAATACCGATTCGGAAAATACTTAACTAAGAAACACATTTGTAAATGAGCAGAAGGTAGTAAGCTACTGAGGAGGTTTGAAGTAAAGATAAGATGCTCAAAGTAAATGCAAACCAAAGAAGACGAGAGTTTATAGTGGTTCGGTCAATCGTGACCTACATCCACTCATCTGATTCCTCTTCCGTCGAGGCCACCGGCATCCACTAACGATCTTCCTTTACTAGGCGAAGATCAATCTCCTTCTTACACCCCTCTTCTCCTTTTATTGGGTTTAGGAGACAATCCGTACAAGCACTCACTCTCCTCTCTTAAATAGAATTCTAACACTTAAGCTAGAGGAGGGAAATTCTAGAGATTGCAGCAGCGTTTTCTCTCTTTTAATCTCTTTATGCTTGTAAGTTTTACCAAGGGATGGGAGGGGTATTTATAGGCTCCAAACCAGTTTGAATTCCGAGCTCAAAACTGTCATATCCCGAAATTCCGGGGTCTAGCGGTTGCACCGCCTGATTGGGGCGGTTGCACCGCTTGGCAGAGCTCAAAGGCTGAGCCTCTCGGCGGTGCCACCACTTGTCAGGGGCGGTTGCACCGCTTGGCAGAGCTCAGAGACTGAGCCTCTAGGCGGTGCCACCGCTTGACAGGGGCGATTGCACCGCCCAGTCTCGCTCGGAGACTGAGCCTTGGTGGTGCCACCGCCTATCAGGGGCGGTTGCATCGCCTAGTCTCGCTCGGAGACTGAGCCCAAGCGGTGCCACCACCTGCCTATGGCGGTTGCACCGCCCAGCTTTCTTGGGAGACCCTTTCCTGGGCGATGCCACCGCCGACCCTGGCGGTGCCACCGCTTGGTAGGAATTCTGGACCGAATGGGTTGATCCATTCGGCTCAATTTGGGTCTGTCAAGGGCCCAATTGCCCCTAGATTAAGTTAATGGGATCAACTCCCATTCCTAACTTAATCTACATGCTAACTATGACAATTCTTAAGACATTTACTACAGCTTGCTCCGGTGCGTCAATCGCTTCTTCCGGCGAGCTTCCGGCGAACTTCCGGCGAACATCCGACGAACCTCTGACGATGCTCCGATGGACTTCCGACAAACTCCTGGACTTGCGACGATCCACTTTGCGAGTTCCGACGAGCTTCTTTTGGCAAGCTCCTAGACTTCTCGGATTTGTTCCCGTAGAACCTCCGACGACCGTCCGGACTTCCGTCGAGCTCTCGAACTCCTAACGTGATCATAGTCTTTGACTCCGGCATAACTCCTACTACATGTCTTACTTTCATCATAGTTAATCCTGCATAATTAAAACAAAACTTTGATCGAGACAATTAATCCTAAGCAATTAACTAAGTTGTCCGGCATGTCATTGGTCCCTTGACGGTTCGTCCGATTCTTCGGCGCATCGTCCTCTCCTACGACCTATTGCCCAATCGGCCAGTTGACTCCGCAACTCCGATATCCTTGGCACAATACCTGCTCTTCTTGGCCCGATGCCCAAGTCCATGGCTCGAAGCCTTCTGTCGATACGTCGACCGATCCATCGGCCCGACGTCCAATCTTCTGACATGTTCCTCCGACACAACATGATTTTTCCTGCTTTAATTGTCTCATCTTGATCGAAGCATCCTGCGTCACTCAAAACGTATATTAAAATATAAACACATATCAAGTGGTTTCATCATCAAAATATGAGATTCAACAAAGTGATTGTGAATATGATCTCCTCACTATGAAATTTAAAAGGTTCATGAAACAAGAGTTAAAGAACAAAAACAAACTTAAAAAGAATGCAACTACTTGCTATAAACACAAGAAGAAGGAAGCTTTTTGGGATGAATCAAGCTCATCCGAAGACGAGGAGAAAATCAACAAAGACGAGGAGAAAATAAAAAAAGGCGAGGAGGCAAACTACGCCTTAACGACTTTCGACGATGAGATAATCAAAATACCCTTAGTTTACTTTGAAATTACATAATGCTTTTCATGAGTTATTTTTAATTTATTTTAGAATAATTATTTTTCTTGAAAATTACATGTTTAATAATGTAATGAAAATATAAAAAATTAGGAATCATGCTTATCATGCTAGTAATTTTGAAAATGATAATAACAAATGCATGTTTCATGATAAACAAACAAAATGATTTTGAATCCCTTATGAAATCATGCTTGATGTTTTAATGATGAAAATATAACTAAATATTAGATTTAAATCTAATGATTAATCCTATGTTTAATGTCTTTTTTTTTTGTCATGATGATTTTGATTGAAGATGATTTGAATTCATGCTTAATGAGTTTATCTTTCTAAATTATGCATGATGATTCTTGCGATTTATGGATTATCAATTTTTATAATAATGAAAGTGACTTTTTCGATTTTAAAAATAATACATATTTTTGATTTGACAAAAATGAAAAAGGCATGCTAAGATGAAATCAATCACTTAAAATGAAACACATAAAAAGGAAAATATATTATCATTAGAATTAAAATAATGAATGAATTTATGTTATGAATTTTGTGAACCATGAAATTGATTTTGATGAATCTATTTGTATCATTTTTATGAATCTCTTAAAAGTGACTTTGTTGATTTAACAAGTTGAATGATTTGAAGATAAAAGATGATTTTTCTCTTGATTATAACTTATGATTTTTTTTATGAATCATCATCTTAATTTTGAACTCCTATGTTTCTTCTTACCATTTATCTAAAAAGAGAGATTGATGAATATATCTATTTTTTTTATGAATCTCTTGAAAATGATTTTGATTTGATGATTTAAATATGAATAAGTTTTATCTTGATTTTTTGAGATTTATAACTTGAGATTTCTTATGCTTAGATCAAGATTTTATATGCATGAATTGAAATATTTTTCTCGTAAGTTTCTTCTACAATTTACTAAAGAGAATATCTTTTTTGAAATTCATGACTTAAAATTTCTTTTGAAAATCTTTTATTATTTGATCTCCTAAGATTTTTTTATTATTATTTAAGAGGAGATTTTTCAAAAGAAATCATGTCTTTTGGTATTCATATGATCTTATCTTTCATGATATGATTTTTATGCAATTCCTTGTATTCATGAAATATTTATCTCATCACCCAATTAATTTTTCTTGACATTCTTCATGTGATGATATGAAATTATGCCTGAAATACTTATGATATTATGTTGATGAATACAAATGAGAATTTATGATTTGTATATCGCATGATATGATTGAATCATTGTTGTAAAAGAAAAAGGAAATTGTTAGCTTGCACATTGTAAAAGAGAACAAAAATATATGCTAGCTTGAACGATAAAACATGAGATTGTTTATAAAATTTATTGTTCTCATGATGTGTAAATTGAAATAAAAGGAAATGAATTGTGTCATTGTATTGTTATTCCCCTCTTTTTGCCAATGACAAATGGGGAGGAAGATTTGTTAGTATGCACATCTCTGAAGAGAAAAATTGCTCACTTGCACTTCTAAAAAGAATGATGTTATCTTGTGAATTTTGTTAAGTTACACATTTCAAGAAAATGAAAAAATGATGCTATCTTGTACATTTCAAAAACTTGCTAGTTTGAATATCGTAAAGAAAAGCAAATATACCAACTTGCACATGCTTAAATTTTCTAGCTTACAAATTGCATGATGATAAAAATAAAGATTATATCTATTATGCAATAATCTGCATTTTGAGTGACATAGGATGCTTCGATCAGGATGAGACAATTAAAGCAGGAAAAATCATATTGTGTTGGAGGAAAACATGTCAAAAGATTGGACGTCGGGCCGGAGGAACGGTTGACGTATCGACAGAAGGCTTCAGGCCGTGGATTCGGGCATCGAGCCAAGAAAAGTGGATATTGCGCAAAGGATATTGGAGTTGTAGAGTCAACTGGCCGATTGGGCAATAGGCCGCAAGAGAGGATGATGCGCCGAAGAATTGGACGAAGCGTCGAGGGACCAATGACATGCCGGACAACTTGATTAATGCTTAGTATTAATTGTCTAGATCAAAATGTGTTTTACATGTGCAGGATTAACTACGATAGCAAGACATAAAGTAAAATGATGTCCTGGAGTCAAGAACGTGATTACATTAGGAGTTTGAGAGTTCGTCAGAAGTCTGGACATTCGTCGAAAGTTTTGGAGGAACCAGCCGAGAAGTCTCGGAGCTTGCCAGAGAAGCTCATTGGAACTCACCAAGAAGATCATCGTGAAGTCTAGGAGCTTGTTGGGAGTCCACCGGAACATTACCGAGAGATCGCTGGAAGCTCGCCGGAAGAATAGACATAGGGACTTGTTTAGCTTAGCAAATGTCTTAGGATTTCGTAGTTAGCACATAATTGGGCTTGGATTTGGGCCAACCCAATTAGGGGCCAGCTAGGCTAATGTAAGAACTGTGTTGGGCCCAATAAGAAGCCCAAACAATACCCCAAGAAGTCTCACCGTCGTGGCACAATCTTCGAGACTATGTTAGCCGGTGGTACCGCCAGTCTGGGCGGTTCTACCACCCCTAGCAGGGTGCCAAGCAGTGGTACCGCCCAGAACTACCCCCCAGGCGGTGGTACCACTAGACCTGGGCGATGGTACCACCCAGGGTAGTGTCAGCCAGACTAACACTAGGCGGTGGTACCGCCCGTGCTCGGGGAACCTGGGATGGGAAAGTTTTAGCCTCCAAGATTGAATCAACTTGAAGCCTATAAATACCCCTCTCATCCCTGGTTAAAGTATACAAGCACAAAGAGATTAAAAGAGAGAAAACGCTATTGCGATCATAAGTGTATTCCCTCCTCTAGCTTAAACTTAGGTTTCTGTTTAGAGAGGAGAGTGAGTGCTTGTAAGGGTTATCTCCTAAACCCAGTAAAAGTAGAAGAGGGGTGTAAAAGGTGATTGACTTTCTCCTATTGAAGGAAGGTCTCTAGTGGATGCCGATGACCTCGTCGGACGAGGAAGAGGAAAGTGGATGTAGGTCACATTGATCGAACCACTATAAAACTACCGTGTTCTCTAGTTTGCATTTTATTCTTGCTATTACCTTACTGCAAACCTCTTTAAGTGCTTACTGCCTTCAATTTATTTATGAATGTGCTTCAAGTTATGATATTTCCGAGAACGATTTTCATCATAAACGGTTTTTATCGTACGAAAGTTTCAAATCGATGTAATTTTTATCACTGCACTAATTCACCCCCCCTCTTAGTGCCGACCCCGATCCTAATAATTAGTATCAGAGCCTTGTGATTTCTCATTTGGTTTAACACCCAAGAGAAATGGCTCTTTTCGACTTTCAAGAGGGTCACTCTCTCATTCGTCCTTCCTTTTCTAATGGGACGGACTACACTCATTGGAAAACTCGAATGAGAGTTTTCTTGCTTTCTTTGGATTTGAACATATGGAACATTATCAAATCCAGTTTTAAAAGGCCTTCTCTTCCAATGAAAGATTGGAATGATTTAGAGAAGAAGACGTTTTCATTAAATGCTAGAGCTATGAATGCTCTATTTTGCGCCTTAGACAAAAGCGAGTTTAATTGGGTTTCTACTTGCGAAATGACTTTCGATATTTGGCATATTCTTGAAACCACGCACGAAGGCACAAGTAGATTAAAAGATTCAAAAATTAACTTTTTAATGCATGATTTTGAACTTTTTCATATGAAACCAAGCGAGATTATTAGAGACATGTACACCCATTTTACGGATGTCGTCAATAGTCTAAAAGGACTTTGTAAAAGTTTTTCGAATTTTGAACTCGTTAACAAGACCTTAAGATCATTTTCTAAAACTTGGGAATCGAAAGTAACAACAATACAAGAAATAAAAGATTTAAATATTTTTTCACTTGAAGAACTTATCGGTTCTTTAATGACATATGAAATGGTGCACAATGCACATGATGAACATGATGAACAAAACCATCTTCCAAAGAACAGGAAGAATTTGGTACTTAGAACATTTGAAGACCACTTGAGCATAAGCTCAAGTGATGGTGAAAATGAACTCCTCACTAATAAATTTAAAAAGTTCATGAAACAAAAATTAAAAAACAAAAAGAACACAACTACTTGCTTTGAATACAAGAAGAAGAACCTAAATTGGGATGAATTTAGCTCATCCGAAGACGAGGAGAAAATCAACAAAGGCGAGGTGACAAACTACGCCTTAACCGCTTTCAACGATGAGGTAATTGAAATCCTCCTAATTTATTTCAAAATTACTTAATGCTTTTCATGATGCATTTATTTATTTATTTAATTTTTTTAAATAATTATTTTTCTTGAAAATTACATGTTTAATAATGAAATTACAAAAATTAGGAATTTTGAAAATAATCATGAAAATTACATGTTTATGATAAACAAAATGATTTTGATTAAAAATAATTTATGAAATCATGCTTGATGTTTTAATAATGTAATAATGCAAAAAAATGATAGATATAAATCTAATGCTTGTACACATAATAATATTAGTTTAAGAAGCATTATTGTGTATCTGATTTTATGATTTTGATTGAAGATGATTTATGTTTAATGTAATTATGCTTGACGATTTTATTGCTAGTCACAGGTGCCCAGCAAGCCAATCACGTGAGTGATGGCACGTGTGACTTGATACAGAATCTTTTTGCTTATTATATTTTGGCGTATATCACTTTATAACTATTGCATAAATGCATATATATATTGTGATGTCCTTAGATTTGTGCAATGGGAATCGGATCGTGATGAGATCACGATAATGAGATCGATTCACCTTTAAACACATATCCTAAATAATCCCGGTCATAGGTTACTCGAGAGGGACATCGTGATAACCGGATAGACTGGTGTGCTGTATACCCGTCCATATGATGGATGCAGCTGGTCTCATAGCTGCTTGTGTAGGGACACTAGGGATACAGTACAGGTGCTCATTGGAGAATGAGTTCACTGATTGATCCGCTTACGGAATGCTGGATGGTTGATGATGCCTTATTGTCAGACAGCGATTCCGTAGTCCTAGTGGTGTATCTGGTCCTTAGACTTGAGACACCAAGGATGTCCTGTATGAGTGCTCCACTCTTTGATACCAGACTTATAGGTTTGGCTGTCCCCAGATCTAGTACAGCTGGTCATTGGGAGTGGTAGTCAACCTTACGAGGGCTATTGAGTGTCAATAGAGGATCATCCACTCTCGGCGTCATGAGAGGAATATCCTATGTGTTCTTGCTAAGACAAATCCCTGGCCAGGGTCATTCGGGTTGAGAGAGAAAGAGTTCTGCGGGAGAATCCAATTAGAGCGAGACTCGAGTAGAAACCGTATGGGTCTGACAGCACTATGCTCGATATACGGTCTCTGGGATATTAGATGGATGAGGGACTATAGGTACATGGTAACTGAGGATAGACATGTCCAATGGATTGGATTCCCCTGTATCATCTGGGGACTACGGCATAGTGGCCTAGTACGTCCGTAGTCGATGAGTCAAGTGAATTATTACAGAGATAATAATTCACTCAGTCAGAAGGAGTTCTGATAGGTATGACTCACGGCCAGCTCGATATTGGGCATAGAGGGTCACACACATATGGTAGGCATTGCGATGAGTAGAGGTTCAGATATGAGATATCCGACGGAGCCCTTGTCTTATTGGATGCAGATCCAATACCCACTAGGGGAGGACCCATTAGGGTTTGACAGGGGACCTCTATAAATAGGAGGGATTCAGAGCCTCATAAGCTAGAGTCTTTGCTTGCCTTTCCTATTCTCCTCTCCCTCTCCACCTCAAAGCAGGCCTGGAGTTTTGAGGAGCGTCGTCGCAACCCTATTGTGTGGATCATCGCTAGAGAGGAGGACGCTTGACCTCCTTCACTCTCTCCTAAGGATCTGCAAGGAAACAGGGATATACGATCTCCCTAGGTAACACAATCTACTCTATACGCAGTTTTAAGTTTCGCAGATTTTGCGCACCAATCTTCGCACGACGACGAACATCTCTTTGGGAATCGAGGATTTTGTTTTCTTGTTCTTCCGCTGCGTATATGATGTCGCCCCCAAGATTTCCCAATAGTGGTATCAGAGCTAGGTTGTTCGTGCGAATGATTGGTTTTGAACTACGTGTGTTGTGTTTAGGAAGAATTTTGACGTCAAAATCGTTGACGCAAAAGCGAGGAAGGGCAGCAACTGTTGCTGCCCTCGATCTGCATGCCTGCACCCACCTGCAGCGGCAACCGCAGCCGCAGCCAGGCAGCACAGCACCGGCGCATGCGCAAGTGCTGTGCCTGCAGCCGCCGGCCGGTGGGGCCGGCAGCCCGCGGGTAGAGGCGCCTGCAGCCGCTGAGCCCGCGGGCAGAGGCGCCGCGGGGCAGCAGCGCGGGCTGAGGCACCGCAGGGCAGCGACGCCTGTGGCCGCTGCTCCCACGGGCAAAAACCCCGCAGGGGCGGCCGCCAGCGAGGCAGCACCGCCTGCGGGCGCTGCCTCGCGGGCAGAACCGCCCGCGGAGGCGGCCGCCAGCGAGGCAGCACCGCCTGCGGGCGCTGCCTCGCGGGCAGAACCGCCCGCGGAGGCGGCGACGCCCGCAGGGGCGCCAACCTGCAAGGGCAGCACCGCCTGCCAGCGTTGCCCCACCGGCAGAACTCCCCGCGGAGGCGGCGACGCCCACGGGGGCGCCCACCTGCAGCGGCAGCGCCGCCAGCGGGCGTGCGGCCCGCAGGCGAGGGCAGCGCCCCGCCCCTCGCCGCATAGGCCGCCGCCAACAGGGTGGCGGCGGCAGCAGCAGCAAAGGGTAGTAGGACATTATGGTTTTCTGGGCAAAAGACAGTTTTGCCCCTCGAAATATGAGAAATTCCAGTTTCTATCTTTTGTCCAAATTATGCAAATACCTCTATAAATTCAAAAATTTCCTACATGTCTCTGATTTCAAAAAATATTAATTAATTAAAAGGTTTAGTTGATTATTATTTTTATTATTATCTAGTAGTCCTACATGATGATCATTATTTATACATGTGATGTATGGTGTGTGGACGGATGATCATGAACCTGCTAGTCATAAGTGCCCAGCAAGCCAATCACGTGAGTGATGGCACGTGTGACTTGATACAGAATCTTTTTGCTTATTATATTTTGGCATATATCACTTTATAACTATTGCATAAATGCATATATATTGTGATGTCCTTGGATTTGTGCAATGGGAATCGGATCGTGATGAGATCACGATAATGAGATCGATTCACCTTTAAACACATATCCTAAATAATCCCGGTCATAGGTTACTCGAGAGGGACATCGTGATAACCGGATAGACTGGTGTGCTGTATACCCGTCCATATGATGGATGCAGCTGGTCTCATAGCTGCTCGTGTAGGGACACTAGGGATACAGTACAGGTGCTCATTGGAGAATGAGTTCACTGATTGATCCGCTTACGGAATGCTGGATGGTTGATGATGCCTTATTGTCAGACAACAATTCTGTAGTCCTAGTGGTGTATCTGGTTCTTAGACTTGAGACACCAAGGATGTCCTGTATGAGTGCTCCACTCTTTGATACCAGACTTATAGGTTTGGCTGTTCCCAGATCTAGTACAGCTGGTCATTGGGAGTGGTAGTCGACCTTACGAGGGCTATTGAGTGTCGATAGAGGATCATCCACTCTCGGTATCATGAGAGGAATATCCCATGTGTTCTTGCTCAGACAAATCCCTGGCCAGGGTCATTCGGGTTGAGAGAGAAAGAGTTCTCCGGGAGAATCCGATTAGAGCGAGACTCGAGTAGAAACCGTATGGGTCTGACAGCACCATGCTCGATATACGGTCTCTGGGATATTAGATGGATGAGGGACTATAGGTACATGGTAACTGAGGACAGACAGGTCCAATGGATTGGATTCCCCTGTATCGTCTGGGGACTACGGCGTAGTGGCCTAGTACTTCCGTAGTCGATGAGTCGAGTGAATTATTACAGAGATAATAATTCACTTAGTTAGAAGGAGTTCTGACAGGTATGACTCACGGCCAGCTCGATATTGGGCCTAGAGGGTCACACACATATGGTAGGCATTGCGATGAGTAGAGGTTCGGATATGAGATATCCGACGGAGCCCTTGTCTTATTGGATGCAGATCCAATACCCACTAGGGAAAGGACCCATTAGGGTTTTGACACGGGATCTCTATAAATAGGAGGGATTCACAGCCTCATAGGCTAGAGTCTTTGCTTGCCCTTCCTATTCTCCTCTCCCTCTCCACCTCAGAGTAGGCCTGGAGTTTTGAGGAGCGTCGTCGCAACCCTGCTGTGTGGATCACCGCTAGAGAGGAGGACGCTTGACCTCCTTCACCCTCTCCTGAGGATCTGCAAGGAAACAGGGATATACGATCTCCCTAGGTAACACAATCTCTATACGCAGTTTTGTGTTTTGCGGATTTTGTGCACCAATCTTCGCACGACGACGAACATCTTTTTGGGAATCGGGGATTTTTGTTTTCTTGTTCTTCCGCTGCGCATATGATGTCGCCCCCCTTGATTTCCCAACAGTGGTATCAGAGCCAGGTTGTTCGTGCGAATGATTGGTTTTTGAACTGCGTGTGTTGTGTTTAGGAAGAATATTGACGTCAAAATCGTTGACGCAAAAGCGAGGAAGGGCAGCAACAGTTGCTGCCCTCGATCTGCATGCCTGCAGCCACCTGCAGCCGCAGCCAGGCAGCACAGCGCCGGCGCATGCGCCGGCGCTATGCCTGCAGCAGCCGGCCGGCGGTCTGCTTGCAGCAGGCTTGCTGCCGACGGGGCTGGCAACCCACGGGCAGAGGCGCCGCAGGGCAGCGGCGCCTGCCGCCGAATGGAAGCGGCGCCTGCCGCCGCAGGGCAGCGACGCGCGACGCCTGCCGCCGCTACTCCCGCGGGCGAAACCCCCCCCACAGGGGCGGCCGCCCGGCGGGACAGCACCGCCTGCGGAGGCAGCGACGCCCGAAGGGGGAGCCCACCTGCAGCGACGCTTGCCGCCGCTACTCCCGCGGGCGAAACCCCCCTCACAGGGGCGGCCGCCTGGCGGGACAGCACCGCCCGCGGAGGCGGCGGCGCCCGAAGAGGGCGCCCACCCGCAGCGGCATCGCCGCCAGCGGGCGTGCCGCCTGCAGGCGAGGGCAGTGCCCTCGCCCCGCCGCACAGGCCGCCGCCGGCAGGGTGGCGGCGGCGGCAGCAGCGAAAAGGGGAAAGGGTATTAGGGTTTTCTGCGCAAAAGACAGTTTTGCCCCTCGGAATTTGAGAAATTCCAGTTTCTGTCTTTTGTCCAAATTACGAAAATACCCTTAGGAATTGAGAAATTCCCTATATATCCCTGATTTCAGAAAATATTAATTAATTAAAAGGTTTAGTTGATTATTATTTTTATTATTATCTAGTAGTCCTACATGATGATGATTATTTATACATGTGATGTATGATGAGTGGACGGATGATCATGGACCGTGTGATGTGTGTACTTGTGATTATTATTATTGAGGTCTGTGAACCTCCATTATATTTCTCGTTTATTGTCGGGCCTGCGTGCCTATGATTAAGTTGTAATCACATGAGGAGGCGCAGCGGGAGCGTGGAAGCCATAGCGGGACCCACGAGACGGACGATCGTGATGCATGGAGATGCATCAAGATGTCGACGGAACCGACGAGGACGAGATGGACGATCACAAGGCATGGAGATACACCGTTGCACACATAGATCTTGATGTGAGTGATTAGGCCTACTGGCTCGGGCCTAATCATATTAGGTTGTGGTCCATGATCATCTGGTGTGATTGCTTATACACATACTAGATATGTATATATATTTGCATGCGATGTAGATATATATTAAATATGTATATGTGTGACATGTCATATTAGGAGACCAAATCATAGAAACATCTCTCGATAATATTAAGTCGGTAAACGTGAGGCAATTAGATTGACCCACGTGGCCTTCCATCGTTATGAGTAGGAACCGAATCCCGGTGTAGGTTGAGTTGGTCGAGTCCCTCGAGACTCACCTATATCGCGATTCGCTATCTTGCTTACGACATAGAGATGTCACCGGTGACCTGAGGGCATGATATGCTTGGTCGAGTCCCTCGAGGGTATATCATCAAATCAGACTCATCTTGTAACGAAGGTGTTGACTTAACCGAGCATCATGGTTGGTCGAGTCCCTCGAGGCCATGGTGATTCGGAGGCCGAACAGGACGGGAATCACAAGGAGTTGTGATCGGCAAGAGTTGTCTACCTTTTAGGCTTAGTGTGATTGGTCGAGTCCCTCGAGGTTACACTAAGACGCTGATTGGATCCTGATCCCCACTAGAAGTCTGCCGGAGACTTCCGTTTCACGTGCTGAGGGTGTCGCGTGACTCGTTAGTAAAATAGTGGGAGCATATTAAGATAGAAGTCCATATCTTGATAGTTTATTTCTTGCAAAATCTGCATGTTATTCATTTTTGCTACATCTTTATTTTCAGAAAATGTCGCTTTCAAATCCCTTACGTGGCATACTTGATGTCAACCGCCTCACTGGTCCAAATTATACGGATTGGCTCCGTAACTTGAGAATTGTTCTCACAGCGGAGAAAATCGTGTACGTCCTTGATACAGTGATGCCTACGCCCGAAGAAGGGGCAAGCGAGGATGAGATCGCTCGCTACGTGAAGTACATTGATGACTCCACTCTTGCTCAGTGCTATATGTTGGGCTCTATGACTCCAGAGTTACAGAGACAACATGAAAAGATGGATGCCAGATCCATTCTCCTACATGTCCGCAAATTGTTTGAGGAACAGGGAAGGACTCAACGATATGAGATATCCAAGAGCCTTTTCCGCGCTAGGATGACTAAGGGGACACCGGTTCAGAACCATGTCCTAAAGATGATTGAGTGGATAGAGAAACTCACAGGTCTAGGAATGGTCCTAGAGGATAACTTGTGTGTGGACATTGTGCTTCAGTCCCTACCAGATTCCTTTTCACAGTTCATAATGAACTTTAATATGAACAAGCTTGAGGTGACTCTCCTAGAGCTCCTCAATATGTTGAGGGAGGCAGAGAGTACTATTAAGAAAGAGAAGCCAGTTCTCTACACTGGTGAGACCAGAAAGAAAAGGAAAGCAGAAAGGTCCCTTAAGAAGGGAAAGGGCAAGGGCAAACAAGGTAAAGCAAAGGTTGCTAAGAAAGACCCAACAAAGGACAAAGGCCAGTGCTTCCACTGTGGTAAAGATGGGCACTGGAAGAGAAACTGCAAAGAGTACCTTGCAGAAAGGGCGAAACAAAAGCTTGATGAAGCTTCAGGTACATTCATGATCAGTCTCCATTTGTCAGACTCTTATGATAACACATGGGTATTAGATACCGGTAGTGCTTATCATATATGCAATTCGTTGCAGGTTCTGGCAAGGCCTAGGAGACTAGAGAGAGGCGAGATGGACCTCAAGATGGGTAATGGAGCAAAAGTTGCTGTATTAGCTGTTGGCGAGGTCGCCCTACATCTGCCTAGTGGAGCTTTTATTGCATTAGATGCATGTTATTTTGTTCCTTCTATTATCAAAAACATTATCTCCATTTCATGTTTAACAGTTAGTGGATATAAATTTGTTTTTGAGAACAATGGTTGTTCGATATTATTAGATGATAAGATCATCACGAAAGGAATATTGCATAATGGTTTATTTATGTTAGACACCACTCCACATATCATGAATATAAATGTGTCCAAAAGGAAACGAGATGAGTTGAACAGTGCATACTTGTGGCATTGTAGGCTAGGTCACATCCATGAAAGAAGGATTCAAAAGTTGCTAAATGATGGATATCTAGATCCATTCAACTATGTGTCATATGCAACTTGTGAGCCTTGCATTCGTGGAAAACTGACCAACTCTCCATTTAGTGGAACTGGAGAGAGAGCCACTGAGTTGTTGGAACTCATACATAGTGATGTATGTGGACCCATGTCAACTCATGCCATTGGAGGTTACTCATACTTCATTACATTTACTGATGATTTCTCAAGGTATGGATATGTGTACTTAATGAAGTACAAGTCCGAGGCCTTTGAGAAATTCAGAGAGTATAAGAATGAGGTGAAGAACCAGACTGGAAAGAGTATCAAAACTCTTCGATCAGATCGAGGAGGTGAGTACTTAAGTACAGAGTTTACTCACTTCCTCAAGGACCATGGGATATTATCCCAATGGACACCTCCTTATACACCTCAGCTCAATGGTGTCTCTGAAAGGAGAAATCGTACATTATTAGATATGGTACGGTCCATGATGAGTTTCGCTGACCTACCCATCTCATTCTGGGGATATGCCCTAGAAACCGCAGCTTACCTTCTGAACAGAGTTCCAATTAAGTCGGTGGTGTCTACACCATATGAGATATGGAAAGGGAAGAAGCCTGATCTTAAAGTAGTTAAGATTTGGGGCTGCTCTGCCCATGTTAAAAGACACAACCCCGATAAGTTAGAATCAAGGACAGGGCGATGTAAATTTGTGGGATACCCCAAGGAAACTTGTGGGTATTATTTCTATCATCTCGAGGACCAAAAGGTCTTTGTAGCTAAGAGAGCAGTGTTCCTTGAGAAGGAACACATTCTTGGCGGAGACAGTGGGAGAATGATAGAGTTGAGCGAAGTTAGGGAACCAAGCTCAAGCACCACTCTACAGCCCGAGTCTGTTCAGGTATCTAATACACAAGTTTCAACTTTACGCAGGTCTGATAGAGTATCCCATCCTCCTGAGAGATATGTGGGACATATTAGAGCAGAGGATGTAGAGGATATTGATCCTCAGACCTACGAGGAGGCTATTATGAGTATAGACTCCGGGAAGTGGAAAGAAGCCATGAATTCTGAAATGGATTCTATGTACTCCAATAAGGTTTGGAACCTAGTTGATGCACCCGAAGGTATTGTACCCATCGGTTGCAAGTGGATCTTTAAGAAAAAGATCGGAGTAGATGGAAAGGTAGAGACCTATAAAGCAAGGCTAGTGGCTAAGGGGTATCGTCAAAGGCAAGGTGTTGACTACGACGAAACTTTCTCACCCGTAGCAATGCTAAAATCCATCAGAATTCTATTGGCTATTGCAGCACACTATGATTATGAGATCTGGCAGATGGATGTGAAAACCGCATTCCTCAACGGGAACCTGGAGGAGGAGGTGTATATGATGCAACCTGAGGGATTCGTGTCCAAGAACTGCCCAGATAAGGTGTGTAGGTTGCTTAGATCCATTTATGGACTAAAGCAAGCTTCCCGAAGTTGGAACATAAGATTTGATGAGGCAATCAGATCTTATGACTTCGTTAAGAACGAAGATGAGCCTTGTGTATACAGAAAGGTAAGTGGGAGCGCTATTAGCTTTTTGGTGTTATATGTGGATGACATCCTCATCATTGGGAATGACATAGGAATGCTATCCACAATAAAGGCTTGGTTATCTAGACACTTCTCCATGAAGGACTTAGGAGAAGCATCTTATATCTTGGGGATTAGAATCTATAGAGATAGATCCAAAAGGATGCTTGGCTTGTCCCAGTCCAGGTACATAGAAACTATTGTCAAAAGGTTTGGCATGGAAAATTCCAAAAGAGGTCTCATACCGATGAGACATGGGATATCGCTTTCTACGAGTATGTCCCCAAAGACTCCAGAAGAAAGGGCGAACATGGATATGATACCTTATGCCTCAGCAATAGGGTCTATCATGTATGCCATGCTATGTACTAGGCCTGATATAGCGCATGCTCTGAGTGTCACGAGCAGGTATCAGGCGGATCCAGGCTTGGAGCACTGGAAAGCAGTAAAGTGTATCCTTAAGTACTTGAGAAGGACTAAGGATCTTTTACTAGTATATGGAGGTAATAGCCTTAAGGTTGAAGGCTACACTGACTCAAGTTTTCAGTCTGATGTCGATGATAGCAAGTCGAATTCAAGGTATGTGTACACTTTGAATGGAGGAGCAATGTGCTGGAAGAGTTCCAAGCAAGATACCACTGCTGACTCGACCACAGAGGCGGAGTACATTGCTGCATCAGATGCAGCAAAGGAGGGAGTCTGGTTGAAGAAGTTCATCACAGATTTGGGAGTCGTGCCGGATAGTGAGGAGCCGATTTCCCTATATTGCGACAACAACGGAGCAATTGCTCAAGCGAAGGAACCTAGGTCTCATCAGAAATCTAAGCATGTTCTGAGGAGGTTCCACCTTATCAGAGAGATCGTGACCCGAGGAGATGTAGCAATGGAAAGAGTTCCATCCGAAGATAACATTGCAGATCCACTAACAAAGCCATTGTCTCAGATTGTCTTTGAGCGTCACAGGGGTCTGATGGGGATCAGACACATAGGTGATTGGCTTTAGGTCAAGTGGGAGATTGCTAGTCATAAGTGCCCAGCAAGCCAATCACGTGAGTGATGGCACGTGTGACTTGATACAGAATCTTTTTGCTTATTATATTTTGGCATATATCACTTTATAACTATTGCATAAATGCATATATATTGTGATGTCCTTGGATTTGTGCAATGGGAATCGGATCGTGATGAGATCACGATAATGAGATCGATTCACCTTTAAACACATATCCTAAATAATCCCGGTCATAGGTTACTCGAGAGGGACATCGTGATAACCGGATAGACTGGTGTGCTGTATACCCGTCCATATGATGGATGCAGCTGGTCTCATAGCTGCTCGTGTAGGGACACTAGGGATACAGTACAGGTGCTCATTGGAGAATGAGTTCACTGATTGATCCGCTTACGGAATGCTGGATGGTTGATGATGCCTTATTGTCAGACAACAATTCCGTAGTCCTAGTGGTGTATCTGGTTCTTAGACTTGAGACACCAAGGATGTCCTGTATGAGTGCTCCACTCTTTGATACCAGACTTATAGGTTTGGCTGTTCCCAGATCTAGTACAGCTGGTCATTGGGAGTGGTAGTCGACCTTACGAGGGCTATTGAGTGTCGATAGAGGATCATCCACTCTCGGTATCATGAGAGGAATATCCCATGTGTTCTTGCTCAGACAAATCCCTGGCCAGGGTCATTCGGGTTGAGAGAGAAAGATTTCTCCGGGAGAATCCGATTAGAGCGAGACTCGAGTAGAAACCGTATGGGTCTGACAGCACCATGCTCGATATACGGTCTCTGGGATATTAGATGGATGAGGGACTATAGGTACATGGTAACTAAGGACAGACAGGTCCAATGGATTGGATTCCCCTGTATCGTCTGGGGACTACGGCGTAGTGGCCTAGTACTTCCGTAGTCGATGAGTCGAGTGAATTATTACAGAGATAATAATTCACTTAGTTAGAAAGGGTTCTGACAGGTATGACTCACGGCCAGCTCGATATTGGGCCTAGAGGGTCACACACATATGGTAGGCATTGCGATGAGTAGAGGTTCGGATATGAGATATCCGACGGAGCCCTTGTCTTATTGGATGCAGATCCAATACCCACTAGGGAAAGGACCCATTAGGGTTTTGACACGGGATCTCTATAAATAGGAGGGATTCACAGCCTCATAGGCTAGAGTCTTTGCTTGCCTTTCCTATTCTCCTCTCCCTCTCCACCTCAGAGTAGGCCTGGAGTTTTGAGGAGCATCGTCGCAACCCTGCTGTGTGGATCACCGCTAGAGAGGAGGACGCTTGACCTCCTTCACCCTCTCCTAAGGATCTGCAAGGAAACAGGGATATACGATCTCCCTAGGTAACACAATCTCTATACGCAGTTTTGTGTTTTGCGGATTTTTGCGCACCAATCTTCGCACGACGATGAACATCTTTTTGGGAATCGGGGATTTTTGTTTTCTTGTTCTTCCGCTGCGCATATGATGTCGCCCCCCCTATGATTTCCCAACAGTGGTATCAGAGCCAGGTTGTTCGTGCGAATGATTGGTTTTGAACTGCGTGTATTGTGTTTAGGAAGAATTTTGACGTCAAAATCGTTGACGCAAAAGCAAGGAAGGGCAACAACAGTTGCTGCCCTCGATCTGCATGCCTGCAGCCACCTGCAGCGGCAGCCGCAGCCGCAGCCACCTGCAGCGGCAGCCGCAGCCGCAGCCAGGCAGCACAGCGCCGGCGCATGCGCAAGCGCTGTGCCTGCAGCAGCCGGCCGGCGGCCTGCTTGCAGCAGGCTTGCTGCCGGCGGGGCTGGCAACCCACGGGCAGAGGCGCCGCAGGGCAGCGGCGCCTACCGCCGAAAGGAAGCGGCGCCTGCCGCCGCAGGGCAGCGACGCGCGACGCCTGCCGCCGCAGGGCAGCGACGCGCGACGCCTGCCGCCGCAGGGCAGCGACGCGCGACGCCTGCCGCCGCAGGGCAGCAACGCGCGACGCCTGCCGCCGCTGCTCCCGCGGGCGAAACCCCCCCCACAGGGGCGGCCGCCCGGCGGGACAGCACCGCCTGCGGAGGCAGCGGCGCCCGAAGAGGGCGCCCACCCGCAGCGGCATCGCCGCCAGCGGGCGTGCCGCCTGCAGGCGAGGGCAGTGCCCTCGCCCCGCCGCACAGGCCGCCGCCGGCAGGGTGGCGGCGGCGGCAGCAGCGAAAAGGGGAAAGGGTATTAGGGTTTTCTGCGCAAAAGACAGTTTTGCCCCTCGGAATTTGAGAAATTCCAGTTTCTGTCTTTTGTCCAAATTACGAAAATACCCTTAGGAATTGAGAAATTCCCTATATATCCTTGATTTCAGAAAATATTAATTAATTAAAAGGTTTAGTTGATTATTATTTTTATTATTATCTAGTAGTCCTATATGATGATGATTATTTATACATGTGATGTATGATGAGTGGACGGATGATCATGGACCGTGTGATGTGTGTACTTGTGATTATTATTATTGAGGTCTGCGAACCTCCATTATATTTCTCGTTTATTGTCGGGCCTGCGTGCCTATGATTAAGTTGTAATCACATGAGGAGGCGCAGCGGGAGCGTGGAAGCCATAGCGGGACCCACGAGACGGACGATCGTGATGCATGGAGATGCATCAAGATGTCGACGGAACCGACGAGGACGAGATGGACGATCACAAGGCATGGAGATGCACCGTTGCACACATAGATCTTGATGTGAGTGATTAGGCCTACTGGCTCGGGCCTAATCATATTAGGTTGTGGTCCATGATCATCTGGTGTGATTGCTTATACACATACTAGATATGTATATATATTTGCATGCGATGTAGATATATATTAAATATGTATATGTGTGACATGTCATATTAGGAGACCAAATCATAGAAACATCTCTCGATAATATTAAGTCGGTAAACGTGAGGCAATTAGATTGACCCACGTGGCCTTCCATCGTTATGAGTAGGAACCGAATCCCGGTGTAGGTTGAGTTGGTCGAGTCCCTCGAGACTCACCTATATCGCGATTCGCTATCTTGCTTACGACATAGAGATGTCACCGGTGACCTGAGGGCATGATATGCTTGGTCGAGTCCCTCGAGGGTATATCATCAAATCAGACTCATCTTGTAACGAAGGTGTTGACTTAACCGAGCATCATGGTTGGTCGAGTCCCTCGAGGCCATGGTGATTCGGAGGCCGAACAGGACGGGAATCACAAGGAGTTGTGATCGACAAGAGTTGCCTACCTTTTAGGCTTAGTGTGATTGGTCGAGTCCCTCGAGGTTACACTAAGACGCTGATTGGATCCTGATCCCCACTAGAAGTCTGCCGGAGACTTCCGTTTCACGTGCTGAGGGTGTCGCGTGACTCGATAGTAAAATAGTGGGAGCATATTAAGATAGAAGTCCATATCTTGATAGTTTATTTCTTGCAAAATCTGTATGTTATTCATTTTTGCTACATCTTTATTTTCAGAAAATGTCGCTTTCAAATCCCTTACGTGGCATACTTGATGTCAACCGCCTCACTGGTCCAAATTATACGGATTGGCTCCGTAACTTGAGAATTGTTCTCACAGCGGAGAAAATCGTGTACGTCCTTGATACAGTGATACCTACGCCCGAAGAAGGGGCAAGCGAGGATGAGATCGCTCGCTACGTGAAGTACATTGATGACTCCACTCTTGCTCAGTGCTATATGTTGGGCTCTATGACTCCAGAGTTACAGAGACAACATGAAAAGATGGATGCCAGATCCATTCTCCTACATGTCCGTAAATTGTTTGAGGAACAGGGAAGGACTCAACGATATGAGATATCCAAGAGCCTTTTCCGCGCTAGGATGACTGAGGGGACACCGGTTCAGAACCATGTCCTAAAGATGATTGAGTGGATAGAGAAACTCACAGGTCTAGGAATGGTCCTAGAGGATAACTTGTGTGTGGACATTGTGCTTCAGTCCCTACCAGATTCCTTTTCACAGTTCATAATGAACTTTAATATGAACAAGCTTGAGGTGACTCTCCCAGAGCTCCTCAATATGTTGAGGGAGGCAGAGAGTACTATTAAGAAAGAGAAGCCAGTTCTCTACACTAGTGAGACCAGAAAGAAAAGGAAAGCAGAAAGGTCCCTTAAGAAGGGAAAGGGCAAGGGCAAACAAGGTAAAGCAAAGGTTGCTAAGAAAGACCCAACAAAGGACAAAGGCCAGTGCTTCCACTGTGGTAAAGATGGGCACTGGAAGAGAAACTGCAAAGAGTACCTTGCAGAAAGGGCGAAACAAAAGCTTGATGAAGCTTCAAGTACATTCATGATCAGTCTCCATTTGTCAGACTCTTATGATAACACATGGGTATTAGATACCGGTAGTGCTTATCATATATGTAATTCGTTGCAGGTTCTGGCAAGGCCTGGGAGACTAGAGAGAGGCGAGATGGACCTCAAGATGGGTAATGGAGCAAAAGTTGCTGTATTAGCTGTTGGCGAGGTCGCCCTACATCTGCCTAGTGGAGCTTTTATTGCATTAGATGCATGTTATTTTGTTCCTTCTATTATCAAAAACATTATCTCCATTTCATGTTTAACAGTTAGTGGATATAAATTTGTTTTTGAGAACAATGGTTGTTCGATATTATTAGATGATAAGATCATCACGAAAGGAATATTGCATAATGGTTTATTTATGTTAGACACCACTCCACATATCATGAATATAAATGTGTCCAAAAGGAAACGAGATGAGTTGAACAGTGCATACCTGTGGCATTGTAGGCTAGGTCACATCCATGAAAGAAGGATTCAAAAGTTGCTAAATGATGGATATCTAGATCCATTCGACTATGTGTCATATGCAACTTGTGAACCTTGCATTCGTGGAAAACTGACCAACTCTCCATTTAGTGGAACTGGAGAGAGAGCCACTGAGTTGTTGGAACTCATACATAGTGATGTATGTGGACCCATGTCAACTCATGCCATTGGAGGTTACTCCTACTTCATTACATTTACTGATGATTTCTCAAGGTATGGATATGTGTACTTAATGAAGTACAAGTCCGAGGCCTTTGAGAAATTCAGAGAGTATAAGAATGAGGTGGAGAACCAGACTGGAAAGAGTATCAAAACTCTTCGATCAGATCGAGGAGGTGAGTACTTAAGTACAGAGTTTACTCACTTCCTCAAGGACCATGGGATATTATCCCAATGGACACCTCCTTATACACCTTAGCTCAATGGTGTCTCTGAAAGGAGAAATCGTACATTATTAGATATGGTACGGTCCATGATGAGTTTCGCTGACCTACCCATCTTATTCTAGGGATATGACCTAGAAACCGCAGCTTACCTTCTGAACAGAGTTCTAACTAAGTCGGTAGTGTCTACACTATATGAGATATGGAAAGGGAAGAAGCCTGATCTTAAGGTTGTTAAGATTTGAGGCTGCCCTACCCACATTAAAAGACACAACCCCGATAAGTTAGAATCAAGGACAGAGCGATGCAAATTTGTGGGATACCCCAAGGAAACTTGTGGGTATTATTTCTATCATCTCGAGGACCAAAAGGTCTTTGTAGCTAAGAGAGCAGTGTTCCTTGAGAAGGAACACATTCTTGGCGGAGACAGTGGGAGAATGATAGAGTTGAGCGAGGTTGGAGAACCAAGCTCAAGCACCACTCTACAGCCCGAGTCTGTTCAGGTATCTAATACACAAGTTTCAACTTTACGCAGGTCTGATAGAGTATCCCATCCTCCTGAGAGATATGTGGGACATATTAGAGCAGAGGATGTAGAGGATATTGATCCTCAGACCTACGAGGAGGCTATTATGAGTATAGACTCCGGGAAGTGGAAAGAAGCCATGAATTCTGAGATGGATTCTATGTACTCCAATAAGGTTTGGAACCTAGTTGATGCACCCGAAGGTATTGTACCCATCGGTTGCAAGTGGATCTTTAAGAAAAAGATCGGAGTAGATGGAAAGGTAGAGACCTATAAAGCAAGGCTAGTGGCTAAGGGGTATCGTCAAAGGCAAGGTGTTGACTACGACGAAACTTTCTCACCCGTAGCAATGCTAAAATCCATCAGAATTCTATTGGCTATTGCAGCACACTATGATTATGAGATCTGGCAGATGGATGTGAAAACCGCATTCCTCAACGGGAACCTGGAGGAGGAGGTGTATATGATGCAACCTGAGGGATTCGTGTCCAAGAACTGCCCAGATAAGGTGTGTAGGTTGCTTAGATCCATTTATGGACTAAAGCAAGCTTCCCGAAGTTGGAACATAAGATTTGATGAGGCAATCAGATCTTATGACTTCGTTAAGAACGAAGATGAGCCTTGTGTATACAGAAAGGTAAGTGGGAGCGCTATTAGCTTTTTGGTGTTATATGTGGATGACATCCTCATCATTGGGAATGACATAGGAATGCTATCCACAATAAAGGCTTGGTTATCTAGACACTTCTCCATGAAGGACTTAGGAGAAGCATCTTATATCTTGGGGATTAGAATCTATAGAGATAGATCCAAAAGGATGCTTGGCTTGTCCCAGTCCAGGTACATAGAAACTATTGTCAAAAGGTTTGGCATGGAAAATTCCAAAAGAGGTCTCATACCGATGAGACATGGGATATCGCTTTCTACGAGTATGTCCCCAAAGACTCCAGAAGAAAGGGCGAACATGGATATGATACCTTATGCCTCAGCAATAGGGTCTATCATGTATGCCATGCTATGTACTAGGCCTGATATAGCGCATGCTCTGAGTGTCACGAGCAGGTATCAGGCGGATCCAGGCTTGGAGCATTGGAAAGCAGTAAAGTGTATCCTTAAGTACTTGAGAAGGACTAAGGATCTTTTACTAGTATATGGAGGTAATAGCCTTAAGGTTGAAGGCTACACTGACTCAAGTTTTCAGTCTGATGTCGATGATAGCAAGTCGAATTCAGGGTATGTGTACACCTTGAATGGAGGAGCAGTGTGCTGGAAGAGTTCCAAGCAAGATACCACTGCTGACTCGACCACAGAGGCGGAGTACATTGCTGCATCAGATGCAGCAAAGGAGGGAGTCTGGTTGAAGAAGTTCATCACAGATTTGGGAGTCGTGCCGGATAGTGAGGAGCCGATTTCCCTATATTGTGACAACAACGGGGCAATTGCTCAAGCGAAGGAACCTAGGTCTCATCAGAAATCTAAGCATGTTCTGAGGAGGTTCCACCTTATCAGAGAGATCGTGACCCGAGGAGATGTAGCAGTGGAAAGAGTTCCATCCGAAGATAACATTGCAGATCCACTTACAAAGCCATTGTCTCAGATTGTCTTTGAGCGTCACAGGGGTCTGATGGGGATCAGACACATAGGTGATTGGCTTTAGGTCAAGTGGGAGATTGCTAGTCATAAGTGCCCAGCAAGCCAATCACGTGAGTGATGGCACGTGTGACTTGATACAGAATCTTTTTGCTTATTATATTTTGGCATATATCACTTTATAACTATTGCATAAATGCATATATATTGTGATGTCCTTGGATTTGTGCAATGGGAATCGGATCGTGATGAGATCACGATAATGAGATCGATTCACCTTTAAACACATATCCTAAATAATCCCGGTCATAGGTTACTCGAGAGGGACATCGTGATAACCGGATAGACTGGTGTGCTGTATACCCGTCCATATGATGGATGCAGCTGGTCTCATAGCTGCTCATGTAGGGACACTAGGGATACAGTACAGGTGCTCATTGGAGAATGAGTTCACTGATTGATCCGCTTACGGAATGCTGGATGGTTGATGATGCCTTATTGTTAGACAACGATTCCGTAGTCCTAGTGGTGTATCTGGTTCTTAGACTTGAGACACCAAGGATGTCCTGTATGAGTGCTCCACTCTTTGATACCAGACTTATAGGTTTGGCTGTTCCCAGATCTAGTACAGCTGGTCATTGGGAGTGGTAGTCGACCTTACGAGGGCTATTGAGTGTCGATAGAGGATCATCCACTCTCGGTATCATGAGAGGAATATCCCATGTGTTCTTGCTCAGACAAATCCCTGGCCAGGGTCATTCAGGTTGAGAGAGAAAGAGTTCTCCGGGAGAATCCGATTAGAGCGAGACTCGAGTAGAAACCGTATGGGTCTGACAGCACCATGCTCGATATACGGTCTCTGGGATATTAGATGGATGAGGGACTATAGGTACATGGTAACTGAGGACAGACAGGTCCAATGGATTGGATTCCCCTGTATCGTCTGGGGACTACGGCGTAGTGGCCTAGTACTTCCGTAGTCGATGAGTCGAGTGAATTATTATAGAGATAATAATTCACTTAGTTAGAAAGGGTTCTGACAGGTATGACTCACGGCCAGCTCGATATTGGGCCTAGAGGGTCACATACATATGGTAGGCATTGCGATGAGTAGAGGTTCGGATATGAGATATCCGACGGAGCCCTTGTCTTATTGGATGCAGATCCAATACCCACTAGGGAAAGGACCCATTAGGGTTTTGACACGGGATCTCTATAAATAGGAGGGATTCACAGCCTCATAGGCTAGAGTCTTTGCTTGCCTTTCCTATTCTCCTCTCCCTCTCCACCTCAGAGTAGGCTTGGAGTTTTGAGGAGCATCGTCGCAACCCTGCTGTGTGGATCACCGCTAGAGAGGAGGACGCTTGACCTCCTTCACCCTCTCCTAAGGATCTGCAAGGAAACAGGGATATACGATCTCCCTAGGTAACACAATCTCTATATGCAGTTTTGTGTTTTGCGGATTTTTGCGCACCAATCTTCGCACGACGATGAACATCTTTTTGGGAATCGGGGATTTTTGTTTTCTTGTTCTTCCGCTGCGCATATGATGTCGCCCCCCCTATGATTTCCCAACACTAGTGTCCCCACACAAGCAACTTTGAGACCAGCCGCCTCCATCATATGGATGGATATATAACACACATATCTATCTAGTTATCTTGATGTTCCTCTCGAGTAACCAATGACTAGGATTATTAAGGGTAGTTGATATTCGCCCATTGGAAAAAATATCGGTAGTGGTAGTCGGTGGGCTCGAGTGATGAGGAATCGGGAGTGGATGTAGGTCACAACAACTGAACCACTATAAATTAGTTTGCATTTACTTTATACTTTTCATTCTAATTGCAAACTAATTTACTTATTCACTATACTTACAAATGCTTTCAAGTTAAAAGACTTTCTAATACCGGCTAAATCAAATAAAATTTTTGAATCGTTGTAACTTTTTTGAAAGAACTAATTCACCCCCCCCTCCCTCCCCCCCCCCCCCTCCCCCTCTTAGTGTCGATATGATCCTAATAGTATACCCCTGAATTCTTATAGATTTGTGAGAGAAGATGAAGGAGGTCAACTATCATCCTCTCTAGTAGTGACCCACATAGTAAGAGCTATGAAGATGCACCTCGAATCACTTCCCAAATATCCGCACTTGTTGGTCGAGGAGAATGGGAGAGAAGAATAAGAGTTGACAACCAAATAGTCTAGCCTATATAGCCTATGAACCTGTGGTTCCCTCTTCCCTCCCCCCCTCTCTTAGTATCGATATGGTCCTAACAATATACTCCTGAATTCTGTTAGAACCCTTGTAGATTCTAAGCTTAGCGTTGATCTCTTTAGGGGATCAACCTCCTTGAAACTCTATAGGGGTTCCTTCCTCTAGGTTACTGCTCAAAGACTGCTAAAAGGATTCATCTATTCATTAAGAAAAAATGATAAATACATGGCTATTTATAGGGCTTCTAAACCATAACTCATAATAAGACTCATACTTCTAACTAACTACTAATAGGACTCCTACCTCTAACCAACTCCTAATGCTTCTCTAAGAAGCAACCTCGAAACTAATCATAACTTTAGCCGGCCTCTTCACCTCTTTAATAGGGGTCGACTAGGTAGGTTTTACATGAATGCCCTTTCAATAAAACTCAATTAGGACTCTTTAAATCAGCTTTGTCCTCTAGGCTGACACTCCATGAATTCTGAGAATTTGATCTTCAAGTCGTCATAGTTCTCCCAAGTGGCATCTTTTGCTGGTAAGTTTACCCATGGTATTAGCACTTCAGTAGTGGGTCATCGTTGTCTAGTCACGATCCGTCGATCAATAAATGCACTCGGTTGGGTCTGGAGTTCTCCTTGGGTAGTCATATTTAGTAGATGGCTTTGGACTATCTCGTTTTGTCTTAGCTTGAGCCTTAAACATGACATATGGAATACTAGATTGATTCGGGAGCTGACGGGTAAGTCCAATCTGTATGCTGCCGCTTTGATGCACTCCAAAATTTGGTAGAGTCCATAGAACCGAAGTGAAAGCTTCATAGATGCTTTGGTCTGAATTGACGTTTGCTTGTATGGCTGGAGTTATAGGAAGACCCAATCTCCTACTGAAAATTCTCTTTTGACTTTGTGTTGATCATATTGCTATTTCATCCTTGCTTGAGCTGTAGTGAAATTATCTTTTAGCAACTTCAGCATTTTGTCTCTGTCTTGTAGTTCCCTATCTATTTGTTCTACTTTAGAGGTACCCAACACATATTTTGGGATCACAGGGGGAGGTCGGCCACACATAGCCTCATAGGGCGCACATTTTATGGATGAATGATAAGTTATATTATATCACCACTTGGCCTAGGGAAGCCACTTTGTCCACTTTTTTTGGCCTGTCACTGGTGAAGCATCTGAGGTATGTCTCCAAGCACCTATTCACCACTTCAGTTTGGCTGTCGGTTTGTGGGTGATACACCGTACTTATTTTTAATTTAATGCCTTGTATCTAGAATAGCTCTATCCAAAATATGCTCATGAAGACCCTATCACGATCACTTACAATAGATCACGGCATCCCATGCAATTTTACAATATTCTCCATAAAGGTTTGAGCAATAAAGCAGTGTAGGGATTATGAACAACACAAAAGTGAGCATCCTCTATAAGGCGATCAACCATGACAAGAATTGTACCTTTTCCTAGTGATAAGAGAAGCCCTTCGATGAAGTCCATTGATATATCAGTCCATATTGAGTCTGTGACGAGTAGAGGTTACAGTTTTTTGGGACTTGCCATTGTCTCGCTTTTATGTCTTTGATATATATCATATTGTGCCACAAATTTAGCAATAATATTTTTCATCCCTACCCAATAAAAATTTTGCTTAATTCTCTTATAGATTCTCAGGAACCCGGAGTGCCCGACCGTAAGTGTGGAATACATCTCTTGAAGGATTGTCTTTATGCAAGTAGAATTTGGCATAAGCACAATACATCCCTTATAGTGCAATTCTTTTGAGCCCCAACTATAATGAGCCATGAAGCTTGGTGCTTCCTCCAATTTTTTTATGATCTTACTGGTCTCCAGAACTTCCTACCATTCCCTCTTCATATCCTCAAGGCAGTCGCTAGTCGGAAGTGAAATGGTAAAAAATTTAGCTTACTCAGGTAGCCGCGAAAACACATTTGCAATAACATTCTCTTTCCCCTTGATGGTTATGCTATTGAGAGCTCGGTAATAACGCACATTCGCCATGTTCCGTCCTTTTATACGAGAAGCAACGGTGAAGAGTAGGGGCTACAACATGGCTGAATAACTTATGTTCCGAGCATCTCTTTTACAATCTTTTCTATTTCATCATTCAGGAGATGTGGATACTAATATGGCTAAGTATTTTCTGAAGATTTTCCCGAAAGAATCGGTATACAATGATCATGCCGATGGGGAGGTAGGTTGCGCAGTTCATCAAATATATTTGAAAATTTAGCAAGCAAAGGAAGTAGGTTTGGATCTTCAAATTCTAATGGCTCTCCCTTAGTTTACTACTCAAGTTGTACCAAAAAGACGCTGCATGATTTATGCAAAACCTTCTCTATTCGTTGTGTGCAAATCAACGTTACGTCGCCCCCACGTTTCTCGAGAAGTATCATATGTTTCCCCTTATTGTAAAGTTTGATAATTAGTTTCACAAAATTTTAGAAAATATCAACGAATGTCATCAGCCATTTGATGCCGAGCACGACATCATAATCATCAAGAGGGAGGAGGGAGAAATATGCAATTATCTCTTGGTCTTACAGCAATAGTTTCACCCGTGGGCACCTACGATCACACTTCAAAATTCATCCGTCGGTAACCTTAACGTCAAACCTGCTGTAATTCTTGATAGGTAAGGCCATTTGGACAGCAACTTGTTGTTCATTAAATTATTAGTGCGCCCGGTGTCAATAATAATGGTGATAGGTTGTTGCATCAGAAGTCCTCCCACTTTCATCGTTTGCAGGTTCGCGTAACCGACAAGGGCATGCATTGTAATATCAACCGGCTGCTATTCTTTATCCACGACCTCTTCCTCGTACTCTTGGATCTCCTCCTCCATGTCTTCAAGAGGTTCAATAAGTAGGAGGCTGTCACGCCCCCCGAATTATCACATTCAGGAGGTGTGACCCTGTCTAAAATCAATAATATGATAATTCATCATCAATTCAATCCAGGATCCAATCTAACAATTTGAGGATACTAAGAATCATTCAAAATGGATATTCACAATTCATAAACTTATACGTTACATAAATCATAATCCACTTCACTCAGAGATTCACAAAATCTAAAGGCAACTCAACTATGTTAGGATCGAGAGCACTAAGAGGGGGGGGGGTGAATTAGTGCAGCGGAAATCTTACAGCGATTAAAAACCAAAAGCTGCGTTCGTTCAATAAAAACTATTATGATGCAAAAGCTAATTCTCAGTTTGTATCTAAGTGCAGTTTGCGTCTAAGCGCAGTTTACGTCTAAACTCAGATTTACGTCTAAACGCAGTTTTACGTCTAAACGTAGATTTACGTCTAAACGTAGTTTTACGTCTAAACGCAGATTTACGTCTAAACTCAGATTTACGTCTAAATGTAGTTTTGCGTTTAAAAGCAGTTTTGAACCTTGAAAAGCGTTTTACGTAGAAAGCAATTTGCAGTTATAAATGGAGTCCGAATGTAAGCGTAAACTGCAGTGTGAAGATCGTACGAAAACACGATTTACGTTTGAATGCAGATTCTGAAAGAACAGCACTTAGAACTTGTTCGTGAAAGCGCAGAGAGCAGTAGTAATGGAGGAGGTTTGCAGTAATGATAAAGTGCTCAAAAATAAACGCAAACCAGAGATTTAGAGTGGTTCGGTCAGCCTTGACCTACTCCACTTTTGGCTTCCTCCACCGACGAGGTTGCCGACGTCAACTAGCTGCCTTCCTTCAATGGGCGAAGGCTAACTGCCCTTTTACAGTTTCTCTCCTTTTGACAGGCTCAGGAGACAACCTTTACAGATCCTTTCTCTCCTCTCTTTACAACTCAAGACTTGAAGAACAGAAGGAGGAGAACTTTAGGACTTTACACAAATTTGAGCTCTTAGAATCACTGAAAAGATCAAGAATTCGGTGTGGATCTATATCTCTTCAGTGCTGAATGGGTGGGGTATTTATAGGCCCCAACCCAGTTCAAATTTGGAGCTCAAAACGATCAAATCGATCAAATCCCAGAATTCTGGGATCAGGCGGTTGCACCTCTTGACTGGAGAGGTGGCACCGCCTGGCAGAGCTCGAAGACTGAGCTCAGGCGATTGCTTCTCTCTGCCAGAGCTCGAAGACTGAGCTCGATGGTTGCATCACCTGGCAGAGCTCGAAGACTGAGCTTGGTGATTGCATCACCTGGCAGAGCTCGAAACTGAGCTCGGTGGTTGCATCACCTGGCAGAGCTCCAAACTGAGCTCAGGCTGATGCACCTCTCTGCCAGAGCTCGAAGACTGAGCTCGGTGATTGTATCACCTGGCAGAGCTCGAGACTGAGCTCAGGCTGATGCACCTCTCTGCCAGAGCTCGAAGACTGAGCTTGGTGGTTGCATCGCCTGGCAGAGCTCGAAACTTGAGCTCTGGCGGTGCTACCTCTTGGCAGAGGAGGTTGCACCGCCCAGTCTAGCTCGTAGACTGAGCTCTGGGCGGTTGCACCTCTCGGCTGGGGCGGTTGCACCTCCCAGCCTCGCAGCCCTGGCGGTTGCACCTCCTGGCTGGGGCGGTTGCACCTCCCAACCCCACAGCCCAGGCGGTTGCACCTCCTGGCTGGGGCGGTTGCACCTCCTGGTGCAATCAGGGTCTGAATGGTTCACTCCATTCGGCCCACTTTGAATCTTTTCAGGGGCCCAATTGCCCCAAGATTAAGCTAATGAGATCACCTCCCATTTTCATGCTTAATCATCATGCTAACTACGATTAACTCTAAGACAACTTCTGCAGCTTTGCTCCGATGCGTCAATCGCTTCTTCCGGCGAGTTTCCGGCCAACTTCCGTCGATCAACCGATAACCCTCGGTGATCCTTCTGCGGACATCCGGCATACTCCTGGACTTTGCGACGATCCACTTGGCGAGTTCTGACGAGCTTCGCTTGGCAAGCTTCTGGACTTCTCGGATCTGTCCTCGCTGAACCTCCGACGACCGTCCGAACTTCCGTCGAACTCTCGAACTCCCAACGTGATCATGATCTTGACTCCGGCGCAACACCTGCTGCTTGTCTTACTCTTATCGTAGTTAATCCTGCACACTTATCTCAACACATAGATTAGACAACAAATGACAATTGACTTCATCATCAAAATCCGAGATTCAACAATCTCCCCCTTTTTGATGATGACAATCAATTGATAATGGAGTTATCCTTAACTCCCCCTGTCTATATGCCATAGTTGAGATAAGTCAACCTTGAATTCAAGACTAAGAATTCAAGTGACGTATTGATAAGTTAGATCAGTTAAACTTATCAATACTCCCATCATGATACCTATCATGATGTATCTCTTCAAGGATGATGTCAAAGCTTGACATTCATCATCACGTTTGTATTATGGTGTTTGTAACTGTTCATCATATAAAGCTACGAAGGACTTTTTACATGATGCACACATTTGAGATTTTCTAGCAAGTTTGCATTTACTTCACAAAATAGGATATCAAATCAAGATATGATGCAAACTATAGCACATGTTCACATATCTCTTGGTGATGCAAGGATGGCATAACATTGTTTATAGCATCATTCAAGTATTTGCAACTATGACATAGATATGATGATGGCAGTTCAGCTATGACATAGTGTTTATCAATTCATATGTTTCTCCCCCTTTGTCATCAACAAAAAGCATGATAGCATTATCAAGCATATAAAGGAAGTCATGACACATATATCTTTTTATTATTTTTGCTTGACGGAGGAAAGTCATTTTTCAAAGAGTTTTCATAAGAGTGTACAAGAACATCCCATTTTTAGTATACAAACCGAAAAATGAACTTCTTACATGCATCTGGTTAAAAATGTTTGTCACATAATTTGCAACATGTTATTTGATCAAGCGTTTGTCAAGGCATGTAATAGTAATAACATCCGAAAAATAATTTTAACTAGTTAAAGTATTCGGACAATTCAACATTCCTAATTCTCTTCTTATGTAATCAAATTGTTCTTCACATAGGGGTTTTGTAAAAATGTCAGCTAGTTGATGTTTAGTATCAATGAACTCTATGGTTACATCTTGATTAGAGACATGATCTCGTATAAAGTGATGTCTAATATCAATGTGTTTTGTTCTTGAGTGTTGTATAGGATTTTTGGTTAAGCATATTGCACTTGTGTTATCACATTTAATTGGAATATTTCTGAGATAAACTTTATAATCTTCTAAGGTATTTTTCATCCATACAACTTGTGCACAGCATGCACTTGCTGCAATATATTCAGCTTCGGTTGTTGATAGTGCAACTGAGTTTTGTTTCTTTGATGACCAGGAAACAAGGGCATGTCCTAAAAATTGACATGATCCTGATGTGCTTTTTCTATCTAATCTACACCCAGCAAAGTCAGCATCAGCAAAAGCAATTAACTCAAAATTTTCTGATTTTGGGTACCATAATCCTAGATTTGTGGTACCATTAAGATATCTAAATATTCTTTTAACTGCTTTGAGATGAGACATCTTAGGGTTTGATTGAAATCTAGCACAAAGTCCTACACTGAACATGATGTCTGGTCTGGTTGCAGTGAGGTAAAGTAAACTTCCTATCATACCCCTATAAGTTTTTTGATCAAAGCTTTCTCCACTTTCATCAATTTCTAATTTAGTGGAGGTGCACATAGGAGTGTTACTGGCCTTTGAGTTGTTCATATTAAACCTTTTTAATAAATTCATGGCATATTTAGCTTGACTAATAAAGATGCCATTGCTTAGTTGTTTGATTTGTAAACCTAAGAAGAATGTTAATTCTCCCATTAAGCTCATTTCGAATTCAAGACTCATAGTTTTACCAAACGATTCACAAAGAGATTCATTTGTAGAGCCAAAGATGATATCATCAACATAAATCTGAACAATGAGAAAATTATTTTCAAAATTCTTGATAAACAATGTAGTATCAACCTTGCCTTTTATGAAATTATTTTCAATGAGAAAAGAACTAAGTCTCTCATACCAAGCCCTTGGGGCTTGTTTTAAACCATAGAGAGCTTTAGTTAGTCTAAACACATGATTAGGGTAGCCATTATTTTCAAATCCAGGGGGTTGTTCAACATAAACTTCTTCGGAAATGAAACCATTTAGAAAAGCGCTTTTAACATCCATTTGAAATAACTTAAAATTATTGCAACTGGCGTAGGCAAGGAGCATCCTTATGGCTTCCAATCGAGCCACAGGTGCGAAGGTTTCTTCGTAATCGATACCTTCTTCTTGGTTGAAACCTTTGGCCACTAATCTAGCCTTGTTTCTAACCACGATACCATTTTCATCTTGCTTGTTTCTAAAGACCCATTTAGTACCAATAACTAAATGGTCATTTGGCCTAGGAACAAGCGTCCACACCTCATTTCTCTCAAATTGATTTAATTCATCTTGCATTGCGATAATCCATGAATCATCTTTCATGGCTTCATCAACACATTTGGGTTCAATTTGGGAGAGAAAGGCGGCGTTGGCACAAAAGTTTTTAAAAGAAGATCGTGTTTGAACCCCCTTTGATGTGTCTCCTAGGATTAGCTCCTTAGGATGAGCATCTATATACTTCCAATCCTTGGGTAAGGATATTTCGGAAGTGGATGCATCCAAGTTGTTAATTGGAGACGGGGTTTCGTTTAAATTCAAGGAATCAAAATCATCATCAAGATCATTTTTCTTAATTTCTGAAATCTCATTGAAAACAACATGGATGGATTCTTCAATAACTAAGGTTCTTTTATTGAAGATGCGAAAAGCTTTAGAAACCGAAGAATAACCAAGAAAGATTCCTTCATCAGATTTAGCATCGAATTTTCCTAAGTTATCCTTTTCATTCAAGATAAAACACTTACACCCAAAGACTTTGAAATATGAGACATTGGGTTTTTTGTTATTCCATAACTCATAAGGAGTTTTGGTGAGTAAGGGTCTTACTAGGACTCTATTTAAAATATAGCATGCAGTGTTTACAGCTTCGGCCCAAAAATATTTGGGTAGGCTATGTTCATTCAACATTGTTCTTGCCATTTCTTGTAAATTTCGATTTTTTCTTTCTACTACCCCATTTTGTTGAGGATTTCTTGGAGTAGAGAAATTATGGTTATATCCGTTGAGTTCACAGAATTCTTGGAAGTCATGGTTTTGAAATTCTCCACCATGATCACTTCTAATTGACGAAATCATAGATCCTTTTTCATTTTGAACAAGTTTACAAAACTTGGTAAAATATCTAAAGCATTCATTTTTCTGTTTTAAGAAGTAGGTCCATGTATATCTGCTATAGTCATCAATAATGACAAAGGCGTATTTGCTACCTCCTAGACTCGATGTAGAGATTGGTCCGAACAAGTCCATATGGATCAATTGTAAGGGCCTAGAGGTGCTTATTTGATTCTTAGCTTTGAAGCTACCCTTAATTTGCTTACCTAATTGGCAAGCATCGCATACATTATCTTTGATGAACTTGATATGAGGAATTCCTCTTACAAGTTCTCTAGATGATACTTGAGTGATTAGTTTCATGCTAGCATGACCTAATCTTCTATGCCATAGCCAAGCATCCTCATTCATAACGGCAAGGCACATTTCATCACATAAGTCATTGATGTTAATAGTGTATACGTTGTTTTGTTTTAATGCAATCATAGATATATTTTTGTGTGGTTTTTCAATGATACAAGCATTAGATTCAAATCTTATAATATATCCTTTATCACATAATTGACTAATGCTCAAGAGGTTATGTTTTAAACCATCAACTAGTAAAACATCTTCAATAGAGAGGTTGGATTTGTTACCTATGGTTCCTTTGCCAATGATTTTACCTTTGTTGTTGTCTCCGAAGGTGACATATCCTTCGTCTATGCTAGTGAGCTTAGAGAATTGAGATGGATCTCCGGTCATATGCCTTGAGCATCCACTATCAAGGTACCATTTCTTGCTCCTAGCTTGCGATTGTTTAGTTTTCTACAAGAAAGGATGATGTTTAGGTACCCATTTGCTTTTGGGTGCCTCATAAATAGATCTACATTTCTTATCATGTTGCATAGAGTTTATCATGGTTCCCTTAGGAACCCAAATTAATTTGTTTGGACTTATTTTCTTGAATGGACAACAATGTGTCTTGTGTCCAGATTTGCAACAAAAGTTGCACTTGGTTTGGTGTTGAACATGTAAGATGGGGCCTTTTACAAAGGTAGTTGGATTTCGGTGAGGACTCCTCACAAATCCAATCCCACTTCTTTTGGGAATGTGACCCTTGTTTGCAAGGATCATGTTTAATGACTTGCTACCAACCTCGAATTTCTTCAAGGTGTCCTTGAGTAGCAGGTTTTCTTTTTGCATAGTTTCTAAATCATGACATTTGATACATGAATTTAAACTATCATGATGTTCGACTTTTAACTTATCAAACTCACAGGTAAGACTATCATGCATCTTTTTCAGCAATTTATATTTTCTACTTATACTCTTGCATTCGTCAAATAAATCATTGAAAGCATTTAATAATTCATCGAAAGATAAATCAGCATCTATTGAATTTGTTACCTCGTCTTCGATGGCCATTAAGGCGTAATGAGCAACTTGCTCGGTGTTGGACTCCTCTTCCTCAGATGCGCTCGAATCATCCCATGTTGCTTGGAGCGCCTTCTTCTTTGTTGTTCTTTTCTTGACTTGGGGACAATCACTTTTGTAGTGTCCCGGCTTTTTGCATTCATAGCAGATCACTTGGTCCTTTTTGGGTTCAAGTTTATTTTTTGCATCATTCTTAAATTTGTTTCTTTTAAAGAACTTTTTAAACTTTCTTGTTAGTAGTGCCAAGTCATCATCACAGTCCTCATCACTTGAGTTTTCTCTCAAGTGGCATTCTGACGTTTTGAGTGCCATATCCTTCCTGTTCTTTGGAAGGATGTCTTCTTGCTCTTCATGAGCTTTACAAGTCATTTCATAGGTCATTAGTGACCCGATTAGTTCTTCAAGAGGGAAATTTCGCAGATCTTTTGCCTCTTGAATAGCGGTGACTTTAGGATCCCAACTCTTAGGAAGGGATCTTAGTATCTTATTAACAAGCTCAAAATCCGAAAAGCTCTTTCCGAGTCCTTTTAAACCGTTGACGACATCCGTGAAACGGGTAAACATGTCGCCAATGGTTTCACTCGGTTTCATCCGAAAGAGTTCGAAAGAGTGTAACAGCAAATTGATTTTTGACTCTTTTACTCTACTTGTGCCCTCATGGGTCACTTCGAGTGTGTGCCAAATATCAAATGCAGTTTCACAAGTTGAAACACGGTTAAACTCGTTTTTATCGAGTGCACAAAATAAGGCATTCATAGCCTTTGCATTTAGAGCGAAAGCCTTCTTCTCCAAATCATTCCAATCGATCATTGGAAGAGAAGACTTTGAAAAACCATTCTCGACAAGATTCCATAATTCAAAATCCATAGAAATAAGAAAGATCCTCATTCGGGTTTTCCAGTAGGTGTAGTCCGTCCCATTAAACATGGGTGGACGTGTAATAGAATGGCCCTCTTGGTTTCCGGCGTAAGCCATCTCTCTTGGGTTTTAATCCTTTTGAGAGTTAACCGGGCTCTGATACCAATTGTTAGGATCGAGAGCACTAAGAGGGGGGGGGGTGAATTAGTGCAGCGGAAATCTTACAGCGATTAAAAACCAAAAGCTGCGTTCGTTCAATAAAAACTATTATGATGCAAAAGCTAATTCTCAATTTGTATCTAAGTGCAGTTTGCGTCTAAGCGCAGTTTACGTCTAAACTCAGATTTACGTCTAAACGCAGTTTTACGTCTAAACGTAGATTTACGTCTAAACGTAGTTTTACGTCTAAACGCAGATTTACGTCTAAACTCAGATTTACGTCTAAATGTAGTTTTGCGTTTAAAAGCAGTTTTGAACCTTGAAAAGCGTTTTACGTAGAAAGCAATTTGCAGTTATAAATGGAGTCCGAATGTAAGCGTAAACTGCAGTGTGAAGATCGTACGAAAACACGATTTACGTTTGAATGCAGATTCTGAAAGAACAGCACTTAGAACTTGTTCGTGAAAGCGCAGAGAGCAGTAGTAATGGAGGAGGTTTGCAGTAATGATAAAGTGCTCAAAAATAAACGCAAACCAGAGATTTAGAGTGGTTCGGTCAGCCTTGACCTACTCCACTTTTGGCTTCCTCCACCGACGAGGTTGCCGACGTCAACTAGCTGCCTTCCTTCAATGGGCGAAGGCTAACTGCCCTTTTACAGTTTCTCTCCTTTTGACAGGCTCAGGAGACAACCTTTACAGATCCTTTCTCTCCTCTCTTTACAACTCAAGACTTGAAGAACAGAAGGAGGAGAACTTTAGGACTTTACACAAATTTGAGCTCTTAGAATCACTGAAAAGATCAAGAATTCGGTGTGGATCTATATCTCTTCAGTGCTGAATGGGTGGGGTATTTATAGGCCCCAACCCAGTTCAAATTTGGAGCTCAAAACGATCAAATCGATCAAATCCCAGAATTCTGGGATCAGGCGGTTGCACCTCTTGACTGGAGAGGTGGCACCGCCTGGCAGAGCTCGAAGACTGAGCTCAGGCGATTGCTTCTCTCTGCCAGAGCTCGAAGACTGAGCTCGATGGTTGCATCACCTGGCAGAGCTCGAAGACTGAGCTTGGTGATTGCATCACCTGGCAGAGCTCGAAACTGAGCTCGGTGGTTGCATCACCTGGCAGAGCTCCAAACTGAGCTCAGGCTGATGCACCTCTCTGCCAGAGCTCGAAGACTGAGCTCGGTGATTGTATCACCTGGCAGAGCTCGAGACTGAGCTCAGGCTGATGCACCTCTCTGCCAGAGCTCGAAGACTGAGCTTGGTGGTTGCATCGCCTGGCAGAGCTCGAAACTTGAGCTCTGGCGGTGCTACCTCTTGGCAGAGGAGGTTGCACCGCCCAGTCTAGCTCGTAGACTGAGCTCTGGGCGGTTGCACCTCTCGGCTGGGGCGGTTGCACCTCCCAGCCTCGCAGCCCTGGCGGTTGCACCTCCTGGCTGGGGCGGTTGCACCTCCCAACCCCACAGCCCAGGCGGTTGCACCTCCTGGCTGGGGCGGTTGCACCTCCTGGTGCAATCAGGGTCTGAATGGTTCACTCCATTCGGCCCACTTTGAATCTTTTCAGGGGCCCAATTGCCCCAAGATTAAGCTAATGAGATCACCTCCCATTTTCATGCTTAATCATCATGCTAACTACGATTAACTCTAAGACAACTTCTGCAGCTTTGCTCCGATGCGTCAATCGCTTCTTCCGGCGAGTTTCCGGCCAACTTCCGTCGATCAACCGATAACCCTCGGTGATCCTTCTGCGGACATCCGGCATACTCCTGGACTTTGCGACGATCCACTTGGCGAGTTCTGACGAGCTTCGCTTGGCAAGCTTCTGGACTTCTCGGATCTGTCCTCGCTGAACCTCCGACGACCGTCCGAACTTCCGTCGAACTCTCGAACTCCCAACGTGATCATGATCTTGACTCCGGCGCAACACCTGCTGCTTGTCTTACTCTTATCGTAGTTAATCCTGCACACTTATCTCAACACATAGATTAGACAACAAATGACAATTGACTTCATCATCAAAATCCGAGATTCAACAAACTAAACATCAACCACAACACAAATCCATAATCATAGAAATATATACAATCACAAAAAGATAATTATTTACCATGAGTTCTTATCCTTATACAACTTAAACGTATCATTCCATAAACATGAGCAGTCCTTTAAACTTTTACAACACATAAGTATCAACATATCCTTAACATTACATCAACAGTAAAGTATACTATACAACAAAAAAACCTATCATCCAACAAAGATTAGCTTAAAAATCTTCTAGCCTTTCACTGCTTCAACCAAATTCTAGCTTTTCAGTGCGTGACAAGCTACCCTGAAAAATTTATATAGCAACGAGGTGAGCATAAAGTGCTCAGCAAGCGACTAACATATCCATGGCGATAGGAGAAGTTCAAGCAGGCTTAGTATCAAGATACAAAAGTAGAAATTCAAGTGTTCATTTGAAATCATCTCATTTGATATAAAATCACAAAGGATTACCTCATTCAAAAACATGCATTAGACATAACAATAGGAGAAAGGAAATTGGAGCATTTCATTGGCAAAAGAAGCATTTAGGCATGTATCAAATGACACATGAAGCATTTAGGCGCATATCAAAGGCGTAAGAGTGTTTGGGGGCATAATAATGACAAACGAAACACTTCAAAGTATAACAAGTGAACCAAATAATAAACACAAGCTTGTATGTCATTTTTGATGTAGCATGCATTCCATTTTTATCCAAAGCATAATATGAACTCATAAACAAAGCTTTGGATATCATATTAATAAACATGGAGGGCGCTGTGGGACGACATACATAATGTGATTCATCTATTTCTGGATGACCACCAAGCATAAGTCTCCTATGTCTGGGAGCTCCATCCACCCACGTCTGATTGAAGTCAATGGGGCTAGCAGAGCAATCATGGGCTCTAAGCATAACTCCCTTTACCATTTCTAGCAAAGGTTCACAATATCCCACAAGACACCAGAGTACAAAAGGGTAGTATGAATAATAACATTGACACATATCAGAAGCACATGCGGAACAATGAAGATATGCATGTGCCTTTATCAAACAAGGAAATGCAAACAAAGCATTATATAATAAATTTCAGATATATAATAATTTCAGGATGAACAATACAAGAACTTCAAAGGACTAATATAAATCTCAATTGAAGAAAAATTTAGTAGAAATCAAATTTCCAATAGGATGAAAATTGAATAGGCAAAACCCAACAAAGTTTTCAAATATGACAAAAATTTAATGGTACATTTTTTGAATTGTTTGAGTGACCAAGCATGCTCCAAATAACTAAAAATAGGTGTCATTGGAAAGCTGTATCAATCTATTTTCAGATAAACTCAGATTTATAATTTTTTTGAGTTCTTAATAGGAAGTTACAATAAATAGAGTAAAGGAAGGTCAGAATTGATCATCCCAGTTTTGCAGAATCGATAGAATCAATTTAAACAGATGTTCTAGAAGGCAAATATACTTCAAAATTTCCAACTTGGTGCAAAAAGAAAGATATGTGAATCTAGTTTCAAAAGAACTAAGTTTTGCATAATTCAGAATTTTCACTAGAGCGTTATGAGCAATTTAGTAACAGAAGGTCAGAATTGATCATCTCTGTTTTACAGAATTAATAGAATCAATTTAAATAGATGTTTTAGAAGGCAAACATACTTCAAAATTTCCAAATTATATGTCAAAAGAAAGATAAGTAAATTCATTTTCCAAAAAAATAAGCTTTGTATAATTCAGAATTTTCTCTAGAGAGTTATGAGTAATTTAGTAACAGAAGGTCAGAAATTTCAATCCCTATTTTGTAGAATCTATAGGGTTAATTGAAACATAAGTCTTAGTAGGCATTTAAACTCCAAATCATTCAATCTTAGTGTCAAAATAAAGATATTTGAGTCTACTTTCAAATGGATTAGGCTTTGCCTAAATCATAGTTTAGTGCTAAAAGTTAGATCCAAAACAATGTATAGAAGTCAGATTATCGAAAAATTTCAAATTCATGACTTTGTATCAAAAGGAAAGAAATGTTTGGTACTAAGCTAAAATCTTTTGAATTTTGAAGAATTAAAAGGAAAATAGAGATTAGGAATTCTATAGGAAGAGGTTAGAACACTTGCCTTAAATGAGTTTGATTCCCAAATATAGGAAGTTGATGCAAAACCTCAAACAAAGTTTCCTCTTCTTCTTCTTCTCCTTCTTCTTCTTCTTTTTCTTCTTCTCTTCTTCTTCTTCTTCTCCTCAAATTAATGCTGGCTGCAAAGAAACTTCTTCTTTAATGGTGCCTTAAATTACTTAGGTTTGGCTCATGCTAAAATAGTGAGGTGACAAGCATGCATGGGGGTTTAGGTGTCAACTTTAGAATAAATGCAAGTGGCTCATCCTTGTTAATGACACATGTCCTCCATTTTATTTTATTTTATTTTTATTTACTCAATTCTGAATATTCTATAAATCATATCAAAATTTTAATATTTACTCTTAGGTCCTTAGCCATAAACTTTAATATAATATTATTTAATAAAAAAATTATTAAATAATCCTCATATTTACAAATAAGCATTTACTAATTTTAATTTTTTTTTATAAATGGGGGATGTTACAGAGGCAGCTCCTTTTGCAGCAATGTGTTAGAACCCTTGCAGATTCTAAACTTGGGGTTGATCTCTTTAGGGGATCGGCCTCCTTGGAACTCTATAGGGGTTCCTCCCTCCAAGTTACTATTCAAAGGCTGCAGAAAAGATTCATCTATTGCTTATCAAAAGAGGAGGAGTACATGGCTATTTATAGGGTTTCTAAACCCTAACTCCTAATATGACTCCTACTCAAGACTCCTACTTCTAACCAACTCCAAATAGGACTTCTACTCAAGACTCCTATTCCTTTACAACTCCTAATTCTTCTCTAAGAAACAATCTCCTAACCCTAGCCGGCCTCTTCACCTCTTTAATAGGGGTCGGCTTAGGTAAGTTTTACATGAATATCTCTCTCAATTAGGACTCTCCTAGCTAGAGTCCTAACAGACCCGCCCTCTTCAAATCAGCCTTGTCCTCGAGGTTGACGATTCATGAATTTTGGGAATTTGATCTTCAAGTCATCATAGTTCTCCCAAGTGGCATCTTCTGTTAGTAGGTTCGCCTACTTTATTAGCACTTCAGCAGTGGGTCGTCGTCCTCGAGTTACGATCCATCGATCAATAATGGCACTTGGCTGGGTCTGAAGTTCTCCTTGGGTAGTCATATTTGGTGGGTGGCTTTGGGCTGTCTCCAAGCACCTATTTACAACTTCCGTCTGACCATCGGTTTATGGGTGATATGCCGTACTCCTTTTCAATTTAGTACCCTGCATATGGAATAACCTTGTCCAAAATCTGCTCGTGAAGATGCAAGTAGAATTTATCATAAGCACAATACGTCCGTTATAGTATAATTCTTTGGAGTCCCAATTGTAATGAGCCATGGAGCTTGCTGCTTCCTCTAATTTTTTTATGATCTTACTGGTCTCCAAATCTTCTTTCCATTTCATTTTAATATCATCAAGGAAGTCACTAGTCGAAAGTGAAATGGCCAAAAATTCAGCTTGCTTAGGTAGTCGTAAAAGCGCATCTACAACAACATTCTCTTTCCCCTTTTTGTAAGTTATTTCATAATCATATCCAAGAACCTTTGTTACCCATTTTTGCTGCTCCGAAGAAGATATCTTCTGCTCCAAGAGATATTTTAGGCTTTTATGGTCGGTCTTGATTTGAAAGCATCGCTTGATCAAGTACGATCTCCACCTCGTTGCTGCGTGCACAATGGCGAGCATCTCCTTATCATATGTTAATATGTTTTGATAAGGGGGAGACATTGCCTTGCTAATATATGTGAGTGGTCGACCATCTTGCTCCCATTCTGACTCCAGATGCATCGGCCTCAATGATGAAGGGTCGGTTGAAATCTGGTAGCGCTAGCACCCGCATCGTCGTCATGGCTGCCTTAAGTTTGTCGAAGGCAGCGGAGGCTTTGTCCGACCATTGGAAGGTATCATTTTTCAGTAGAGAAGTGAGTTGTGCACTGATCTTTCCATAATTTTTCACAAACTTACGGTAGTAGCCTATTAAACCCAGAAAGCCATGTAGCAATTTTATGTTCCTTGGGGTAGGCCAGTTTTGCATTGCTCCAATTTTGAAGGGGTCCACCGTCACACCTTTCTCTGATATGATATGCCCAAGATATTCCACATTTTGTTGAAGAAAGCAAAAATTCGTAGTGGCTGTTGTGTGTTCGAAAGGCGGTTTTTGATATGACTTCTTCGTACACTCGTATTTGATGATACCCGGATCAAAGGTCCAGCTTTGTGAAGATTTGTGCTCCCTTTCATCTAGCAATTCATTTATTATTGGAATAGGGTATTTATCCTTGATGGTTATGCCATTGAGAGCTTGGTAATCAATGCATATTTGCCATGTTCCGTCCTTCTTGCGTACAAGTAGCACCGGTGAAGAGTAGAGGTTGCAACTTGGCCGAATAACTCCTGTTTTAAGCATCTCTTTTATAATCCTTTCTATTTCATCCTCCTGGAGATGTAGATACTGATATGGCTGAGTATTTGCTAGAGGTTTGCCTGAAAGAATCATTATATAATGATCATACCGACGGGTAAGAGGTAGGTTGTGCGGTTCATCAAATATATCTGAAAATTCAGCAAGCAAAGGAAGTAGATTTGGATCTTCAAATTCTATTGGCTCTCCCTTAGTTTGCTACTCAAATTGTGTCAAAAAACCGCTGCATGCTTTATGCAAAACCTTCTCCATTTGTTGTGTGCAAATCGTCGTTATGTTGCCCCCATGTTTCTCATTCAGTTTCACCTGTTTCTTCTTACTGTAAAATTTCATAATTAGTTGCATAAAATTCTAAGAAATATCACCTAATGTCGTCAACCATTTAATTTTGAGCATGGCCTCATTATCATCAAGAGGGAGAAGGAAGAAATATGTAATTATCTCTTGGTAAGGACTCATGATCAGCAACAGTTTCACTTGCGGGCGCCTACGATCATACTTCAAAATCCATCCGTCGGTGACCTTAACGTCAAACCTACTGCATTTCTTGATAGGTAAGGCCATCTGGACAGTAACCTTACTATTTAGGAAGTTATTAGTACTGCCCGTGTCGATGAGAACAGTGATCGGTTGTTATTTAAGAAGGCCTCCAACTTTCATCATTTGTGGATTTGAGTAGTCGACTAGTGCATGTACCATAACTTTGGTCGGTTGTGACTCTTCTTCTGCATTTTCTTCTTCATGTTCAAGGATCTCTTCTGGATGTTCAATGACCCTTTTTTCTATTGGTTCAATCATAAGAAGTCTCCCTTTACTACAATGATGCTCACGGCTCCACGGCTCGTCGCAATGCCAACATAACCCCTTCGCATATTGCTCCCGAAGCTCTTCACTTGTCAACCTCTTTGCTGTAGGGACTCGGTTGACAGTAGGGGGGGTATTGACACGAGAGTGTCTAATTTGCTATAATCTGCTCATATGGATCATACTGATAATATGATATTTTTTTCAGCCAACAATATTGCTACATAATCTTCAACTCAGCCAACTCAGATAAGACAGCTCATTAGCATATTCCCAGCACAAAGAAATACATTAATGGAGATGGTTGGCAGTTGTAAAGCTGTATCATGGTGCTTTTCTTCATGGCTAAGGAATTAATTAATGGAGTTGGTTGGCAGCTGTAAAGCACTTAATTTCGAAATTTCTTATGCATGAAGGGTTGTTTCATGCACTAGTATTTATTTTAGGGTTTAGGGCTTAGAAAAGATTTTAGAAAACTAAGGATATTGGTAGAAGCTCTCTTGGAGTGCTCTTTTGAACTCTGTATCTCTTGGATGCGTCCTTGAGTGATGAGTCTTTTGCTTTTAGTTCTGTATCCTTGTTTATTATCATTAGGGTAGTGATCTTCTGTATCTCTTTTGATTTTTAAACTTGGTGGTGAGCTATATTTCGTTTTACCGAAGTTTCTTCAAGAGTTCGTTCATTGCCTTCTGTGATATTTTCTATCTGTACAACTGTTCTATTGGTGTTCTTTCGAAATCCATTCTGCATTTTTACCCTCCCCGGTACCAGTTTGGTATCAGAGCTAAAGGCTAGAGATCATGGCAAGGCGGAATGGAAAAGATGTAGTTAGTGAAGATAGCGACCACGAAGATGACGCTGAGTCGTTGAGGCTGCCGCTACGAAAATTGCTGCATAGCCTACAAGAAAAAAATGAGATAATCAATGAACTTCAAAGTAGACATAACAAACATGAAAATGAAGCTCGAGAGTTTACTTCTGATGATGATACACCTCTTCCAAGGGAGTCGAGAAGATGTCGGAGAAGAAATGAAGTCCGAGTGGCAGAATAAATATAACCCCAGATTTGATATTCCAGAATTTGAAGGCAAAATAAATGTTGATGACTTTATCGATTGGCTTAATACAGTAGAAAGAATTTTCGATTTTCATTAACCACCAGAACAAAAGAAGGTCAAACTTGTGGCACTCAAACTCAGGCAGAATGCATCTTTTTGGTGGGAAAATCTGAAGAAACAAAGAGAACGTGAGGGGAAGAGTAAGATCGTTACATGGGAGAAAATGAAAAGGGAGCTAAAGAGAAAATATTTATCTCATAATTATAGGTAAGAGATCTTTCTCAAAATACATGATTTCAAGCAAAAAGATCTTAGTGTGGAGGAGTATACTGCAGAATTTGATAATTTGATGTTAAAAGGAGAACTTGTGGAACCGGAAGAGCAAACAATTACAAGATACTTGGGAGGTCTGAAGTATGAGATTGCTAAAGTTGTTCAGCTACAACCATATTGGTCGTTGAATGATGTGAGCAAGCTGGCATTAAAAGTTGAAAAGCAACAGAAGTTTGAAAAGAGTTTTCGGTATGGCTCAAAAGAAGGCTACACAAAAGGAGGAAGTTCCAAGCCTATTGTCCAAAGCAAAGTGATATCGAAGGTGCAAGAAAAGGGTGTATAATCTGCTGGCAGCAAAAAAACACCTAATTCTTCTATCCCAAGTGGCCGAAAATGCTTCAAATGTCATGGTTTTGGGCATATCGCATCATATTGTCCAAATAGGAGGATTGTAACTTTGGTTGAAGATCATAGTGATGGAGGAGAAGATGAAACTGATGACGAACCAAAATACGATGATGATGAGGAAGAGATTACTTATGCTGATCATGGTTTGTCTATTGTATTGCAACGTAGTTTACAAGTGTCATATGTGGCCGACGATGAAAGTTGGGTGAGAAAAAATGTGTTTCACACTAAATGTACTTCTCTTGGCAAAGTATGCTTGGTAATCATCGACAGCGGCAGCTTTGAGAATGTGGTATTTTTAGAGATGGTACAGAAGCTAAAGTTGGACACCATCCCTCATCTGCATCCATACCAGTTATGTTGGCTGCATAAAGGAAATGACATTAATGTAACTAAAAGATGTTTAGTTTCATTTTCTATTGACCAGTATTATAAAGATGAAGTATGGTGTGATGTTGCTCCTATGGATACTTGTCATTTGCTGTTGGGAAGACCTTGGCATTATGATAGAAGGGTATTGTATAACGGCTACAAACATACTTATTCTTTTAAGGTGAATGAAAAGAAGATTATTTTAGCTCCATTACAACCATCCGAAATCAGTGCACCAAAAAAGAAAGTTAGCGCTTTTATGTCCTATGGTGAATGCAAAGATGAATTAGACAAGGGTGGTCATGTTATGGCTCTACTAGTAGTAGAAGAAAATGAACAACACAAGGAGACACCAGAAATCATGAAACAAATCTTGGAAGAGTTTGAAGATGTTATACCAGAAGAGATTCCACATGGCCTTCCACCCTTGAGAGATATCCAGCATCACATTGATCTTATTCCGGGGGCTGTTCTACCTAATAAGGCAGCATATAGAATGAGTCCCAGGGAGCATGAAGAACTTCAAAGGCAAGTTGATGAATTGGTTAAAAAAGGGTTAATCCGGGAGAGCATGAGTCCTTGGTTCCTACTTTGTTAGTGCCTAAGAAGGATGGTTCTTGGAGAATGTGCGTGGACAGTCGCACCATCAACAAAATCACAGTGGACTATCGCTTTCCTATTCCAAGGTTAGATGATTTACTTGATCAATTGTGTGGTGCTTGTATTTTCTCAAAAATTGATTTGAGGAGTGGCTTTTATTAGATAAGAATGAGGCTCGGAGATAAGTGGAAAACAACATTTAAAACTAGAGAAGGCTTATATGAATGGTTGGTTATGCCATTTGGGCTATCTAATGCTCCTAGCACCTTCATGAGATTTATGAATCACATACTTAAGCCATGCATTGGAATATTTGTTGTAGTTTATTTTGACGATATATTGGTGTACAGCAAGAGCGAAGAGGAGCATATGAATCATCTGAAAGAGATCTTTCTTATTTTGAGGCATCAAAAGCTTTATGCTAATCTAAAGAACTATGATTTCTTTACTTCTAGTGTGGTGTTTTTGGGTTATGTTGTTTCAAAAAATGGAATCATGATGGATCAAAGTAAGGTAGAGGCTATTCTCAGTTGGCCAACACCTGCTTCATTGCATGATGTGAGGAGTTTCCATGGCTTATCTTCGTTTTACAGAAGATTTATCAAGGGTTTCAGCTCTATTATCGCTCCAATCACCGAATTTCTGAAATGTGACAAATTTAAATGGACTAGTGAGGCTAACGATGCTTTTGAGCTTTTGAAAAGAAAGGTTACTGAAGCTCCTATCTTAGTTCTACCAAATTTTGATAATGTGTTTGAAGTTGAATGTGATGCATCTAATGTGGGAATTGGTGCTATTTTGAGTCAAGACGGAAGGCCCATTGCATTTTTTAGTGAAAAGCTGAATGATACAAGAAAGAAATACTCTACTTATGATAAGGAGTTTTATGCAATTTATCGAGCTTTGTCTCATTGGAGTCAATATCTTCTTGCCAAGCCATTTGTTCTATATTCTGACCATGAGGCATTAAAGTTCATTAATCACCAGCACAAGCTGAACAAGAGGCATGCAGCTTGGGTGGAGTTTTTACAATCTTACAACTTTACAATCAAGCACAAATCTGGTGTTCAAAATGTAGTTGTTGACGCATTGAGCAGAAAGCATTCTTTATTATCAGCAATGTCAAAGTGGTTGGATTTGAAACATTCAAAGATCTATATGAGAATGATGTGGATTTTGGCTCGATATGGCAGAATTGTAAATCAGGTTCCTTTCAACATTTTTTTATCTTTGATGGTTTTCTTTTTCGAGCTAATGCTTTGTGTGTTCCATCTTGTTCTTTGAGACAAGTAATTCTAGCTGAAGCTCATAGTGGTGTTTTGGGAGGACAATTCGGTAGGGACAAGACTCTAGCTCTTATTCAATCAAATTTTTACTAGCCTAAAATGTTCAGAGATGTGGATAGACATGTGAAGCAATGCCGATTATGTCATTTGGCAAAAACAAGAAGTCAAAATTCTGGTTTGTACACTCCATTGCCAGTGCTAAATGCTCCATGGGAGGATGTGAGTCTTGATTTCGTTTTGGGACTGCCAAGAACTCAAAGGAACAAGGATTCTATCATGGTTGTTGTTGATAGATTTTCAAAAATATCTCACTTTGTTCCATGCAATAAATCAAATGATGTATCTCATATTGCTGATTTATATTTTAAGGAGATTGTTAAATTGCATGGTATTCCAAGAACTATGGTGTCTGATCGAGATTCAAAATTTGTTAGTCATTTTTGGAGAACTCTTTGGAGGAAGTTGGGTACTTCTTTGAATTTCAGTAGCTCGCATCATCAACAAACCGATGGGCAAACTGAGGTAACAAACCGAAGCTTGGGAAATTTGCTTAGAAGCTATGTTGGCAAGAATATTAAGCAATGGGATGTCATTCTTCCACAAATTGAGTTTGCCTACAATCGTTCTATGCATCATAGTCTTGGTAAAAGTCCTTTTGAGGTAGTTTATGGTGCTAATCCTGCTGGTCCTTTGGACTTAATCCCTCATTCTACAACAAAGCAATTTAGTGGAGATGCTGATGAAAGAGCTAAGCAGATAAAGAAGCTACATGAGGGTGTGAAAGCAACCAATGAGAAACAAAATAAGAGGTACATGCAAGCTGCTAACAAACACAAAAAACTTGTGGAGTTTAATGCAGGTGATTTGGTTTGGATTCATCTAAGGAAGGAGAGGTTTCCGTTGGGAAAATTTGGAAAACTGAAACCTAAGGCTGATGGTCCATTCAAGGTGCTTAAGAGAATTGGAAAAAATGCTTATGAGATTGAGCTACCTAAAGATTACAGAGTATCCCCAACATTTAATGTGGCTGACTTAAGTCCTTTTTATAATCATGATGACGAAACAAACAAGAACTTGAGGACAAGTTTTTTTCAACCAGGAGAGATTGACACGGGAGTGTCTAATTTGCTACAATCTGCTCATATGGATCATACTGATAATATGATATTTTGTTCAGCCAACAATATTGATACATAATCTTTAACTCAGCCAACTCAGATAAGACAACTCATCAACATATTCCCAGCACAAAGGAATACATTAATGGAGATGGTTGGCAGTTGTAAAGCTATATCATGGTGCTTTTCTTCATGGCTAAGGAATTCATTAATGGAGTTGGTTGGCAGCTATAAAGCACTTAATTTCGAAATTTCCTATGCATGAAGGGTTGTTTTATGCACTAGTATTTATTTTAGGGTTTAGGGCTTAGAAATGATTTTAGAAAACTGAGGATATTGGTAGAAGCTCTCTTGGAGTGCTCTTTTGAACTCTGTGTCTCTTGGATGCGTCCTTGAGTGGTGAGTCTTTTGCTTTCAATTCTGTATCCTTGTTTATTATCATTAGGGTGGTGATCTTCTGTATCCCTTTTGATTTTTAAACTTGGTGGTGAGCTATATTTCGTTTTACCGAAGTTTCTTCAAGAGTTCGTTCATTGCCTTCTGTGATATTTTCTATCTGTACAACTATTCTATTGGTGTTCTTTCGAAATCCATTCTGCATTTTTACCCTCCCCGGTACTAGGCGGGTTGAGGGCTTCAGTATTGCTAGTCGAGGAGTGACCCTAGTCCTCCGAGCTTCATGGTTCAATTGCTCCTCTTGATGTCGTGCGAAAGAGATGGCTGCCATAAGCGTGTACGGTTGTCACGCTTTAACTTCTTCTCGGATCTCTGGCTTCAAGCCCTCAATAAAGGTCCTTAATAGCTGTTTTTGAGACCAATCATGAGTTTGATTAGATAACCTTTCAAACCTGGTTTGGTACTCTGAATGGTGGAGGTTTGTCGGATCTTTGCTAGTTGTCCGTCAATATTCTCATAATCGGTTGGTTTGAAGCGGATCAGCAATCCTTCTTTAAATTGTCACCATGAAAAGACTCCATAAGTGTGTTCAAACCAGTCAAACCACTGTATGTCATCTCCTTCAAGATGTATAGCTACAATTTTCACCATAGATGTGTCCGCGATTTTGTGGTTCCGAAAATATCGCTCCGCACGTGAAATCCAACCAATCGGGTCTCCTTCTTCCCATCTAGGGAAGTCCACTCTCATGCATGGATAGTTGGGGTTGGTCATAGAGCTTCCCCTCTCTTGGAAGTCATATCTTCGGGCTTGGTGCGATTGGGCAAAGCTCTCTCCTTGATGTGATTTCTTCGGGCTTAGTGGTCGGCCCAATCTAAGTTCGGTAAAGAGCGTCCGAATCTTATCCTCCATTCGCACCTCGAAGGCTTCGAATTTAGCATTGATTACCTCCTCAGATGCCATAGTATATGTCATCAAATCTGTGATGTTAAGATCTCTCTTTTGTTGTTGGGTTAAAGGCATGTATTGGTTGAGAGAGGTGATGGTCTTAAGGGTTGGTGGATTGGTGGATGTAGGCTATGGTTTAGGCTTGTTTTGTGGCTATTTTGGGTGCAGTTTGAGGGTATAATTTGGTGGAGTTTTAGGGCTGTGGATGAAAGTTTTGGATCTATGGTAGATGATAGCAAAGGTTTGATAGAAGTCAGTGGAAGTTGCAGCAAGTATGTACTGTCTTGTAAGAGTAGAATTATCGTCGAAGAAACAATGGTTTCTCGACATAATTTCCACCAAAAACTTGAGAGAATTGAGAAGGGAATTGATAGCAAAATCATAGTTTATATGACAGCAAGGATATCTAATTTAATCAAGAAAATTTCGGCAGCATAACAGCAAGGAAATTGGTGCAAGTTGCGATTGCAGAATTCTCATCAAAAAATTTCAACGGGTTACGACGAAAATTTGCAGCAACACAAAATCGTTTTTAGAGATGAATTTCTTAATAGATCAATCTTAGATGGAAGCCAAGATGATCTATGAAGTGTATAGGAAATTTTATTCAAAAAAGATTGCAAATAGATGGGTTAAGGCAACAATATACGGTTGAAATTTTCTGCAGCACAGATTTTTAAGTATAGCAGATTGGACGTAAAAGATCAGTAGTTTATATTGAGAATTTTTTTATGAGAAAATCTACTGTTATAAAGTGTCAAAGCTATCATAAAAATTTTGTAGAGATTTGGATAGAAACAACATAGTATCAAGATCAAACAAACAGTGCTATGCGGCTAAAATTTTGCAATGCATATTTTCAAGTATAGGAGATTAGACGTAAAATATCAATGGTTTATATTGAGAATTTTTTGACAAAACCAAAGAAAATCTGCTGTTAGGAAATATCAAAGATGTCATAAAAATTTCATAGAGATTTGGATAGAAAAAACACAGTAGCAAGATCAAACAGACGGTGCTATACGGTTGAAATTCTGCAATGTATCTTTCGTCGTAGAGATGAAAACTTTATGACGAAAAGTTTATGCAGTAATATAGGAATAATTTTTTTGGGATTTTCAAATAAGGATAACTAAATTGTAGCAGCAGTAAGGTAGAAAACCAGAACCTGTTGCAATTCACGAGGAGATCAAAGGATGATCCGTGGTGGTGGAGATGACGGCGGAATTTGGCGACGATATTTTAAGCAATTGTGGGAATTGCTTTGGGCGATTGTGAAGGGTTGAAGGATGGCTTTGGAAGGGCAGCGAGATGTCAAGAACGCTGCTCTAGTACAGGTGTTAGAACCCTTGTAGATTCTAAACTTGGGGTTAATCTCTTTAGGGGATCGGCCTCCTTGGAACTCTATAGGGGTTCCTCCCTCCAAGTTGCTGCTCAAAGGCTGCAGAAAAGATTCATCTATTGCTTATCAAAAGAGGAGGAATACATGGTTATTTATAGGATTTCTAAACCCTAACTCCTAATAGGACTCCTACTCAAGACTCCTACATCTAACCAACTCCTAATAGGATTTCTACTCAAGACTCCTATTCCTTTACAACTCCTAATTCTTCTCTAAGAAACAACCTCCTAACCATAGCCAGCCTCTTCACCTCTTTAATAGGGGTTGGCTTAGGTAGGTTTTACATGAATATCCCTCTCAATTAGGACTCTCCTAGCTAGAGTCCTAACACAATGATCGCGGTTACATGGCTCGTCACAATGCCAACAAAGACCCTTTGCTGATCGATCACGTAGTTCTTCTCTTGTCAATTTTTTTGGCAGTGAAGGATGGCTGGGAGAAGAAGGAGGCTTATATGCCATGGGCCTAGGAGAGGTTCTCATCCTCCGAGCATCTTGGTTGAGTTGTTCTTCTTGTATTCTGGCGAAAGAAATCGCAGTTGTCACGATACATGGCTGTCGTGCCTTAACCTCCACTTTTTTCTCTGGCTTTAGTCCTTCGATGAATGTTCCTAACAATTGACGGTCAGTCTAATCACGAGCAAGGTAGGATAGCTTCTCAAAGTTTGGTAATCTTAAATTGTAGAGGTTTGTCAAATCTTTGCGAGTTGGCCATCGATATTTTCATACTCCGTAGGTCCAAAATGATTCAACAGTGCATTCTTCAATTTTTTTTTTTTGATAAGTAAAAGTAAATTAATTTTGTGTAAAGTTTCTACATATAGCTTTGTCTAAAGTTTCTACATGTAGCTTTGTCTATACAAGTTATAGACGAAGCTAGGTAACTCATAGAGTACTCATGCGGTAGTTATGACTACACATGCTGTAGACTATAACTCTTAACTGTGGCTAACAAATAAAATTTGAAGTCCAGATATGCCAAGATTTCCTGTGGGTATAGCTTTTGACATCATGCCCAAGATCTTTAGCTAATAGCAAAATTGAATTTGATAAAAATATCTTTTTCTCTTTGTGTAAGGTGCTCCATTTTGAGATCATTCTCCATACATGATCTTGAGTCTCTTATAATCTCTGTCAAGAGCTGAGCATTGTTTGTGTGTTGACACTCAAAGATTCTGCTATATCTTTCCTTCCACATCCACCAAATAGCGCATCTGAATATAACCTTTGTCAATTGTGTAAGAGGCCCTTTTCTTGAAAAACATTGCATGAGGTCAGCTAATTCTTGATGCAAGTTTGGTTGCGGCATTCTATTGAGTTCGAATCGTTGGAGAATCTCCTTCCATATCCATTTAGTATAGTCAAAAGCAAAATAGAGATGGTCAACAGTTTCTTCTTGTTGCATGCAAAGGGAGCATCGGTTAACATGATTGATACCTCCTCTTTTCATATTGTCTATTATAGGTAGTTTATTCAGAAGGGCCTGCCATGTACATAAGGAATGTCTCTATGATCCCGGTCGATCCCATATCCAACTGCTTGGGAGCCATTTGTTATTTCTTTGCCTCATTTGATTCCATGCGGATGTGGCACTAAATTTACCATTGTCATGAAGCCAAATAAGTACATCTGAATGGTTGTTCTTGATTGGAATAGCTGTGATAGTTGGCCAAAGTGATAACATTTCAGGAGAAATAGGAGTAGGGAGACACCAGGTACCATTAGCAATGAACTCGGAAACCTTCCAATCTTTGTGAGCCCCAAGGTCTTTTCGTATTCTGTCATTATATAATTGAAATATACTTTTCCCATTTACCCAAGGATCGTACCATATATTAGTATTAGTTCCAGTAGAGATTGCATAAGAAATGTGTTTGATTAGCCAATTCCTTGCCTTTAAAATTCCTTTCCAAGCTGCAGAGTAGTATGTTCTTGTTGAAATTTCCCAAATCGATTCCTTTGAAAGATACCTAGTAGAAACCAATTGTGACCATAAGGAACATTTGTTTTGCAAAAGGTCCCACAATTGCTTTACCAAACATGCGTTATTCCAATCTCTAGTATTTCTCAAGTTCAGCCCCCCTTCATCTTTCTGTTTGCAGATGCTGTCCCAATTTACCATATGCATTGTCTTATCATTTGTGTCATTCCAGAAGAAGTTTATTAATAACCGTTCAATATCTTGAAGAAGTCCAATAGGCAGAAAAAATGCATTAAACCAATATATAGAGTAAGAGTACAACACCGACCAGATGAGTTCAAGTCATCCTGCTTTTGAAAGAAGCCTATTTTTCCAGGAGAAAATTCTATTCTTTATTTTTTGCAGGATAGGCTGATAGTGGGTTTTGTGAATGCCAGTGGATATGAGGGGGAGACCAAGATATGTAACTGGCAGATTTCCCTCACTAACCCCTAGGGTATGTGCAATAACATTTTTGTCCTCAATGCAAGGGCTCATGTAGGCTTCACTTTTCGCATGATTTAACTGAAGACCAGAAACTATACCAAACTCATTCAGAATAGTAGCCAGGTTTTTTACTGAAGTTAAATCATTATGAAGAAAGATAAGAAGATCATCTGCAAAGATTATATGTGATATATGAATAGGGCCAGCATGGGGTACCTTAATACTGCCATCAGAGACCGCATATTCCAACATATAGCCAAGTCCTTCCATTGCAATAGTAAAGAGATACGGAGAGAGTGGATCGCCTTGTCGGATGTCATTCTTACTCCCAAAAAAACCAATAGGTGAGCCGTTGAAGAGTATTGAAAACTTTAGAGTTTCTAAGCAACATTGAATCCAATTAACCCATTGCTGAGGGAAGTTCATACCGTGGAGCATCTTATAGATAAAATTCCTATTAACTGAGTCAAAGGCTTTTCGTAGATCAGCTTTAAAATAGATTTTTGTCCCTTTTGCTTTTGAGTGCAGATCCTTGACCAAGTCATTAGCAACCAGAATATTATGATGTATACTTCTTCCTTTGATGAAAGCAGCTTGATTTGGACTAATTATCTTGTGTATTACCTTTTGCAATCTATCTGCTAACAGTTTGGAGATGATCTTGTAAATAAAGTTGCATAAAGATATGGGTCGATAGTTCTCTAGTGAATCAGCCCCTGCGTTCTTGGGAATTAAAGAAATAAAAGTGTAATTCATCTCTCTAAGAATTTGACCTGAAGAGAAAAAATGTTGGCAAGCTTTAATCACATCATTACCAATAATAGACCATGTAATTTGGTAAAATTCAGCAGGAAATCCATCTGGACCAGGGCTTTTGTACTTTGGTGACTTAAAGACAACTCTTACTATTTCGTCATCTGTAATTGGGGCATTGAGGATAGAAATTACACTCGAATCAAGCTTTCTAGTTGGCTCCACATGAATATTATTAGTTTTCCCCGCTTGGTTGAGTAAGGAATAAAAAAATTGCTCAGTGTATGCTTTAACCTCATCTAAATTCTCAATAAGATTGTTATCTTTGTCTCTGCATTTCCTGATGCGGTTAACGGTTCTTCGAGTAGCAATGGAAGCATAAAAAAACTTAGTATTGGAATCCCCTAAAGTAAGCCAATGCTGTCGAGACTTCTATTTTGTAAAACTTTCCTCCTGCTTTAAGGCTTGCATGAAGTTATTTCTAGCTTCTGCCTCTTTTTCGATAAGATTCTCATCATGGGGCTGAAGTTGCAGCTCATGTTGTATTGCTATTAGTTCCTTTCTGCAGAATTGAACTCGGGTGGTAATATTGCCAAAGGTATTTGTATTCCACTCCTTAAGTGCTGTTTTGTAGGCTTTGAGTTTTTGACATAAGATGTAAGGGGGGGACCCATGCATATTAACATTCCAAGCTGATCTGATAACATTAAGGAACTGAGGATGAGTACTCCATATGTTAAAGAATCTAAACGGTTTCTTGCCTTTTGGTGTTGCTTTATCTGCGTGTATGTACATTAAAGAATGATCAGAAAACAATGGAGCATCATACTCAAGAAGTGAATCAGGTAAACTATTAACCATTCTTGATTAATCATACATCTATCGAGTCGGGCCATTATTTTTCTATTAGCAGCACCTTGATTACTCTAGGAGAGCCAATTACCCACTGATTTCATATCAGTTAATGCAGTAGTATCTATGTAATCATTAAAACTCTGAAGCTGACTTTCTGAAAGCTGTCTACCCCCTACTTTTTCATTTGTGTACCGAACAGTATTAAAGTCACCAAGAACAATCCAAGGTACATTAAGACAGCCATCTGTAATGTTAGTTAGATCAGACCATAGTGTATTTCTTTCTTGCATACTGTTTGAAGCATATATACCAGTGAAATTGAATTAACAGCCATTCTTTTTGTCGGCTTCTCCCCAAGGGCGATGATACTGTAGCGGCGACCAAATCTCGCTAGGGCAACGGTATTGTAGCGACGATCTGATATACTGCGACGGTGGCTTTTCCCTATGGCGACGATTCTGTAGCGACGACCAGAAGAGGGATCAAACATGGTAGCGACGGCCCCTAGGGCTGGCGATGGTGGCGGGAGGGTTGATACAATGGCAAGACTCCCTACCGTTTCCCCTCAATCTGCTCCTCCACCATATCCTCTCCAAAGATAAACTCCTTCGATGAAGCAGCATCGAAGTAGGTCGCGCTCTAGATCGTGGCAGCCTGCTCTCATTTCCAGTGACCCTCGGCCTTGGACTAGCCTCTTCAAGGCTCCGGTTGGAAGTCCGGATCTAAGCTTGGAATTCTTTACTCCAAAAGTTCAGGCTGATAAGAAGATTGTTGTATATGAGACTGCTGATTCAGTAGAGCTTATTGAGACATGGTCTATGGCGATTGTTGGCTATGTGGTAGGTCTCAAAACATCTTATTTCCCACTATCCTCATTTATTAAAACTCGATGGGGAATATCGTCATTTGATCTTCATATGTTGGAGAACGGATTCTTTGTTTGTAAGCTATACTCTGAAGAAGATTTGCAACGGGTCCTTGAAGGATTCTGGACTATTCGCGGCCATCCAATGATTCTACGACGCTGGTCTCCTGATGTCCGTTTGGAGTTAGATAGCCTACAGTCTATTCCATTATGGGTATCCTTTCAAGGTCTTCCTCTACATCTTTGGAGTCGACGTTTTATTGCAAAGTTATGCAGCACTCTAGGACAGCCACTCTACATCGACAAAGTAACAGCAGCTCAGACGAGATTAGCATTTGCACGAGCATGTGTACTGGTTTCTTCCGATGAAGATCTTCCAAATGAGGTTTTCTATCGTGATCTTGACGGGAACACTCGGAAGGTACATGTCTCATATTCCTGGAAGCCACAACGATGTCAGCATTGCTTATCTTTTGGTCATGCAAATGGAGCTTGTCAGCAAACTCCAAAACCGATCACAAAGGTCTATCGACCACGTCAAGCGCCTCAGCAACAAAGCGAGTCTTCTCTGATGGCAGTAGCACCGATGGCGGCGAAGACTATTGAGCATTCCGACTCGCAAGGACAGCACTACGGATAGAAGGACAAATCCAAAACTTTACCTCTTCCTATAATGTCTGAGCCTTCCACAACAGAAGTTTCCTATGGTACTAGTGGACAGGAGAAGCATAAGTCAGGAACTCTTCCAATATCTTCAGATCCGTCCACAATAGCTCAACGAACTCAGGCCCAAACAAATCTCGCCACCAAGGATATTCTTCCTCAACAAACTCAGGCCGCAACAAACATCGCCAACAAGGATTTTCTGTCTCAACAAACTCATGCCTCAACAAGCCTCTCTAGCCAGGCTGTCCCAACAAGTACTAACCAGGATATTGTGCCACAACAATCTTATCATGCTTCAACAAACCCTGCCAATCAAGATCACATGATTCAAGGTATTTTAAAGTTTAAACTATTGCAAGCTGTAGATGAAGTAGATAAATATAGGAATAAAGCCATAAAAGGTAAGGATATTATGCGGGAGGAAAATACAAAACCAAAGGATAAGAAAAAGGATGGTACAGTCCATCCAAAGTCGTAGGATGAATACCTTACCACCTTTTTCATTTGTTTGTGGACTTAATAAGCCTAAGAAATGTCGGGAGCTCAACAGAATAATCAAGTCTGCCGCATGTGATATTGTTATTCTAGTGGAAACGAAAATTAAACAATCGCGCGTTCAAGCTCAAAAGAATTTAATATGGCCGGACACAAAACTGTTTACCAATGACTCAAATGAAACTTTTGGTAGAATATGGGTCTTATGGCATCCTAACTCTATATTAATGCTTGGTTTATTTCTACTACTGATCAATTCATTCATCAGTGCATTCTTCAATTGATTCCACGTCAAAGCCCCATGACTATATTCCAGCCAATTGTACCATTGAATAGCATCTCTTTCAAGGTGGATAACAACAATTTCCTCCATAGCATCATTTGACATTCGGTAGTAGCGAAAGAAACGCTCGGCGCACGAAATCCACCATGCCGGGTCTCCTTCTTCCCATTGCAGGAAGTCCACCCTCATGCATGGCCTAATCATGTCTGATGGAAGCATTCTTGGTGTCTCTCTATCCTTCCACAGCCATCCATCAGTCCTCCACAGTTGCCCAAAGTAATTCCTACAATTGCTTCAAGGATTATCATTGAATTCCACCGTAATCTCTAACACCACGGGTCATCATTTGATCTCCCCATGAATTGTAATAGGTTCTAGTTTCTTACCTTATTGCTGCTACAATTTGGTTATTCTTATTCAAAATTCTAAAAAAAAAATTATTCCTATTTTACTGCATAAACTTTTTATCGTAAAGTTTTCATCTCTACGACGAAAGATGCACTGCAGAATTCTAGCCGAATAGTACAGTTTGTTTGATCTTGCTACTGCATTTTTTTCTGTCCAAATCTCTATAATATTTTTATGATAGCTTCGATACTTCCTAATAGTGGATTTCTCTTTAGTTTAATAAAAAAATTCTCAATATAAACCACTGATCTTTACATCTAAACTACTACACTTTAGACGTAAAAATCTGCTGCAGTACCTTTCCATGATCCTCAATTTTGCCAAACCTTCCACCACCCTATGCCATTAATCCATTAAGAGAAAAAAGACCGAGACATATATGATCTATAGGCATATGCTATGGCTTCTCAAGATCCAATTGGTGTCAAATTTGAAGCATTGGAATATCGGATTGAATCGCAGCTTAAATCACGCTTAGAGAACAAATTGCGCGCTTTATTTGCAGAATTCAGAATTGGACAACCGTCGAGCCCAACCAAATTTTAGCGAGGAGAGAGTTCAAAGAGGCCTCAAGAGAAGGAGAGACAGCCCTTAGACATGATTCGGCCATGCATGAGGGTGGACTTCTCGCGAAGGGAAGAAGGAAACCCGACGGGGTGGATTTCGCACACCAACCATTGCTTTCGCTACTACCGAACGTTGGATGATGCTATAGTGGAAATTGCTGTCATCCACCTTGAAGGAGAATCTATTCAATGATATAATTGGCTCGAATACATGTCACGCCCCCCGAATTTATTATAGATCAACAACAATACATTCCAGGATCCAATCACACGAGGACACTGAGAAAATGTTCAAGTCAAAATTCACCTCTATAATCCATAATTTATTAAACCTGTATAATTTATAATTATACTATCATATAACTTAATGATTCATAAAATCCAAAGCCAACTCAACTAAACCATAACCACATCATAAATCCATAAGCATGTGAATCTATACAATCACGAAACAAACATGTACCATATGTTTATATCATTACACAAATTAAACTTAATATATCCAAAATCCCGATATGAGAGGTACTTTTCAAATACTTATAAGATACATTAATCTAGAGTTATCGTTGATATTTCATTACACACAAAAGGAACTTATACAACATTAACCTATCAAGTACGAAAGATTTGCCTCAAAATCTTCTAACTTTCCACTGCCTCAGCCCAATTCAAACATTTTAGTGAGCAGCAAGCTATCCTGAAAAAAATTATATAGCAATGGAGTGAGAATATATGGCTCAGCAAGTAACTAACATATCCATGGCAAAGAGGACAGTTTCAAACAAATAAGGTTTCAAAATACAAGGTAGAGATACAAGAGTTCAAAGATAGCCACTCGACGAATGTAGAGTTACAATGTTAGTTCATTCGAAGTATGTTTTGTTCATAACAATGGAGTAAGGGCTAATTGGGGCAAATCATTGACGTAATGAAAAATTTTGGAACATATCAATAATGGATGAAATGCTTTGGAACATATCAATGGTATATGAAGCATTTCGGAGCATATCAATGGAATATGAAGCATTTCGGAGCATATCAAGGACATATGAAATGTTTTGAAGCATATCAATAACAAATAAAATATTTCAAAACATATCAATGGCAGATGAAATGCTTTGGGACATATCAATGGCATATGAAGCATTTCAGAATATATCTATGGCGGATGAAATATTTCAGAATATATCAATGGCGGATGAAATGCTTGGGAACATATCAATGGCATGTGAAGCATTTCGGAGCATATCAAAAAATAAATACAAAACAGAAGCTCAAACGTCACATTTGACGTTGCACATATTTCATTCTTATCTAAAGCACACATAGAAGCATATAACAAAAGCTTTGGATATCATATCAAACAAACAGAAGGTGAAGTAAGATCCCAAACATAATATGGTCCATCTATTTCTAAATGACCACCAAACATAATCTAGAGTCTCGTGAGCTCTAAGCACATACTCTTTACCATTTCTAGCAAAGGTCCAAATAATCCCATAAACACTAGAGTACAAATGGTATTGTGAATAGTAAATTGGGACATATCGGAAATACATGCGAAACAACGAAATGCATGTGCCTATATGAAATATTATGATACAAACATAAAGTTTACAAAATAGATCAAGGTATGCAAATACTCGTAGGACAAAAGTATAAATGAATTTAAAGAAATAATGTAAAGCTCAACTAAAGTAAAGATTTTAGTTGAAATCCATTTCTAAACATACGAAATATGAATTGGTGACATCGATCAAAGCTCGTTTCTGATAGAATTTGAGTGACACATTGCATGAATTATTTGGATGATCAATTATGCACCAATTTACATAAAATAGTCGTTATTCAAAAGAAGTATCAATCTACTTTTTGATAACTTAAGTTTTGTATATATCTAAGTTTTTAGCAAGGAATTATAAACAATTTAGTAACCAAAGGTCAGAGAACATTATCTCAATTTTATAGAATTCACATAGTAGAATTGAATAGATGATGCAATAGGTAATTGTGCTCCAAATCATTCAAATCAGATATGCTCAGAAAGCTTTATGAGTCTAGTTTCCAATAAATTATACTTTGCATGAATCTGATTTCCCAGCAGAAAGTTAAAGCAGTTAAGCAATAGGAGGTCAAAAATTACAATCCCTATTTTATAGAATCTGTAGGGTTAAATGAAACAGAAGTCTTAGTAGGCATTTAAATTCCAAATCATTTAATCTCAGTATTAAAAATAAAGGTTTTTGAGTCTACTTTCGAATAGATTAGGCTTTTCTTAAATTAGAGTTTAGTGCTAAAAGTTAGGTCCGAAATAGTGCATAGAGGTTAGATTACCGAAAAATTATAGATTCATGGCTTTGTATCAAAACGAAAGAAAGGTTTGGTGCTAAGCTGAAATCTTTCAAATTATGAAGAATTAAAATGAAATAGAGATTAGGATTTCTATAGGAAGTGGTTATAACACTTTCCTGAAACAAATTTGAGTCTCAAAAGTGTGGAAGTGATGCAAAACCTCAAGCCAAAGTAAAACTTTTTTCTTCTTCTTCTTCTTCTGCTTCTTTTTATTATTCCTCTTCTTCTTCTTTTTCTTAAATTCCCTTCTCATCTCAAACCAAAGTTGCAGCAAGTATCCCTATTTGGCTAAGTTTCCTTTAATCTCTTATTTAATTACTTTTGGCTAACACAAGGGTTGCAAGGTGGCAAGCATGCATGAAAGGGGCTAGGTGTCATCCTTAGAGCAAACATAAGTGGCACTAACCTTAGGTTAGCTAGTGACACATGTCCACCATTTTTTTTCTTTTTTTTAACTTAAATTTGAAACTTTCATAAATCATATCAAATTTCTAATATTTACTCTTATGTCCTTACATTACAAATAAGCCCTTACAAAATTTTTAAAATTGAGGGATGTTAGACTCTCCCCTCCTTTAAAGAAAATTTTAGTCCTCTAAATTTGTTATATCTCCTTCAATGAAAAGATATGACTAAAATTGCACCTAGATAGATGCCATCAACATCATTGGGTTTTCTTTGGTGACTTCCCTTTTCAAATCCAGATGTCTTGACCCTCTTGTTATCACTTTCTGATTCATTTCCAATTGTTTTTTTTTATTGTTTTCCACCGGTGCTCAGTCTCTACTTCTAACACAAAAGTGGCAAAAGAAATCTTTTGATCATCAAAACAATATCATACATCAAATATCTTCTTTATTCACATTACCCATTATTCTACCACTATTCTACCACCAATGAATTGTTGAATCTCGGATTTTGATGATAAAATCAATTGATGGGTTAATTGATCTAATCCATATTATTGAGTTAAGTTACAGGATTAACTACGATAATCAGAAAATATAAAATAAGAATACCGGAGTCAAGTTCGATGGACGTTTAAGAGACCGAAGAATCGTCGGAGATGCTGCCGGAACCAACCGAGAAGAAATCGGGAACTTGTCGAAATTTTTGGAAGTTTGCCGAAAAGATCGTCGGAGGTTCGCGGAGATCACCGAGAAGGCTCGGCTACTCGTTAAAGTCATCACAAGATCGGGAGCTTGCTGGGAGTCCGTCGGAAGAAGTTCGTCGGAAAGCTCGCCGGAACAAGACTCGATGTTCACGGTTGAAAACTTGCATAGGATGTTTTTAGTTATGTAGCTCACATTTAATTAGGATTAGGATTAAGAGATAATCCTATATCCTGGTTAGGGGCCAACTGAGCCCAAAATTAGATTGGTTTGGGCTAAATTTAAAGCCCAACCAGTGAATCGGAGGGTCTGGCGGTGGCACCGCCCAGCACCCGAGAGCTGGGCGATGGCACTGCCTGGCTGGGCGGTGGCACCGCTTGGCTGGACGGTGGCACCGCCAGTCAACTGTCAGTATCAGACACTGACAGGCGGTGGCACCGCCACTAACAGGCGGTGGCACCGCCAGCATCGGGAACAAAAGAGAATTCAAATTTTGGAGCCCAAATTTGAATCCTTTTGAGGCCTATAAATACCCCACAAATCTCAGCTGAGATTACAACTTTTTGAGAAGCAATTGATTGAGAGAAAGGTCTTAGAAAAGTCTTAGCTAGTCTTGTTCTCAATTTGCTAGTGTTCACCTCCTTCTTTCTTGTTGAAAATATGTAAGAGAGTGAACCGCTTGTAAAAAGTTGTAAAAGGGGTATTTACCCTTCCCCTTCAAGAGATTTACTAGTGGAAGGTGGGAGCCTCATCGAAGAGGGGCCTCGTAAGTGGATGTAGGTCATTTGATCGAACCACTTTAAAATCGTCGTAATCTCTGGTTTGCATTTCATTACTACTACTTACATTACTGCAAACCTTCTTACTTGCTTTATTTCCTCATTACCTTTGCTGCACAACTTTGCGAATACGCCTTCAAGTTAAGCACTTCCGAGTTTGATTTTTATCGTACGAAAGATTTATCAAAACCGATATTTTAATCCGCTGCACTAATTCACCCCCACCCTCTTAGTGCCGCTCTGATCCTAACAATTGGTGTCAGAGCTAGGCTCACTCTCATATTTGGTTTGATACCCAAGAGAGATGGCTTACTCCAACATACATGAGGGTTATTCTATCACACGTCCACCATTGTTTAATGGGTCGGATTATACTTATTGGAAGACTCGTATAAGAATCTTCCTTATTTCCATGGATTTCGAACTTTGGACTATTGTTGAAAACGAATTTCAAAAATCTTCTCTTCCGATGAGCGAATGGAATGAATCGGATAAGAAGGTTTTTGCTTTAAACGCAAAGGCTATGAATGCCTTGTTTTGTGCACTAAACAAGAATAAATTTAATCGTGTTTCAATTTGTGATTCGGCTTTTGATATTTGGAGAACTCTTGAGGTCACTCATGAAGGCACTAGCCGAGTGAAAGAGTCCAAAATCAACATCCTTGTGCACTCTTACAAACTTTTCCGAATGAAACCAAGTGAGTCCATCGGAGATATATACACCCGGTTCACGGATGTCATCAATGGACTCAAAGCTCTTGGTAAAGATTTTACTAACTTTGAACTAGTAACTAAAATCTTAAGATCCCTCCCTAAAAGTTAGGATCCAAAAGTTACGGCCATTTAAGAGGCTAAAGACCTTAAAACATTCTCTCTTGAAGAACTTATTAGGTCTCTAATGACCTACGAAATGACTTGTCAAGCTCATGACGAGCTCGAGAACCCCCTTCCAAAGAACAGGAAGGATATGACACTCATATCACAAGAAGACCACTTGAAAGGAACATCAAGTGATGAGGACGATGATAATGACATTGCACTTTTGACTCAAAAATTTAAAAAATATTTAAGAAATAACAAATTTAAAAATAAATTCGAACACAAGAAGGACCAAGTAATTTGCTATGAGTGCAAAAAACCGGGACACTACAAGAACGATTGTCCTCAAGCCAAAAAGAGAACATTAAAGAAGAAGGCGCTCAAGGCAACATGGAATGATTCAAATGCGTCCGAAGAAGAGGAGTCCAACACCGAGCAAGTTGCTCATTACGCCCTAATGGCTATCGGAGAAGAGGTAACGGATTTAATTGATGCAAATTTACCTTATCATGAATTATTAAATGTCTTCCATGAGTTATTTGATGAATGTAAGACAATTAGTAGAAAATACAAATTGCTAAAAAAGAAGCATGATAGTCTCACTTGTGATATCGATAAATTAAAAACTGAATATCATGATAGTTTAGCTCCATGTATAAAATATCATGATTTAGAATCTCTCCAAAAGGAGAACTTGCTACTAAAGGACACCTTGAAGAAATTCGAGGTTGGTAGTAAGTCTTTGAATATGATCCTTACAAATAAGGGTCACGTTCCTAAAAGAAGTGGAATCGGATTTGTGAGAAGTCCTCACCAAAATCTAACCACCTTCATTAAAGGCCCCGTCTTACATGTTCAGCACCAAAGCAATTACAACTTTTGTTGCAAATATGGACATAAAACTTATAAATGTCCATTCAAGAAAATTAGTCTGAACAAACTAATTTGGGTTCCTAAAGGAACCATGATCAATTCTATGCAATATGATGAACAAGTTAAATCAGATTTTAAGGCACCCAAAAGAAAATGGGTACCTAAAAATAATCCCTTCTTGTAGAAACATACACCATCACAAGCTAGGAGTAAGAGATGGTATCTAGATAGTGGATGCTCAAGACATATGACTGGAGATCCATCTCATTTCTCTATGCTCACTAGCAAAGAAGAAGGGTACGTCACCTTCGAAGACAACAACCAAGGCAAAATCATTGGCAAGGAAACCATAGGTAACAAATTAAAATTTTCTATTGATGATGTCTTACTAGTTGATGGATTGAAACATAATCTCTTGAGTGTTAGTCAATTATGCGATAAAGGTTATATCGTTAGATTTGAATCAAATATGTGTATTATTGAAAAACCAAACCATAATATAACTATGATTGCATTAAAATAAAATAATGTCTACACCATCAACCTTGATGAACTGAGTAATGAAATGTGCTTCTCCGCTTTAAATGATGATGCTTGGCTTTAGCATAGGAGACTAGGCTATGCAAGCATGAAACTAATATCTAAGATCTTATCTAGAGAATTAGTGCGAGAAATTCCAAATATAAAGTTTATTAAGGACAAAGTATGCGATGCATGTCAACTAGGTAAACAAATAAAAACTAGTTTCAAACCAAAAACTCAAATTAGCACCACTATACCATTTCAATTGATTCATTTGGACTAATTTGGACCAATTGACATAACAAGTCTAGGAGGAAGCAAATATGCGTTTGTAATTGTGGATGACTATACTAGATATACTTGGACCTATTTCTTAGCTCACAAAAGTGATTGTTTCAAGTGTTTCTCTAAATTTTGTAAACTCACTCAAAACGAAAAAGGTTTCATGATTTCATCAATTCGGAGTGATCACGGTGGCGAACTTCAAAATCGTGACTTTCAAAATTTTTGTGAAGTTAATGGATACAATCACAACTTCTCCACTCCGAGGAATCCCCAACAAAATGGAGTAGTTGAAAGAAAAAATAGAAACCTACAAGAAATGGCAAGAACGATGTTAAATAAACATAGTCTACCCAAGTATTTTTGGGCCGAAACCGTAAATACGGCTTGCTACATCATGAATAGGGTCCTAATAAGACTATCCCTATCAAAAACTCCCTATGATTATGGAATAACAAAAAACCAAATATTTCTATTTTAAAGTTTTCGGTTGTAAATGCTTTATTTTGAATGAAAGGGATGCCTTAGGAAAATTTGATGCTAAATCCGATGAAGGCATCTTTCTTGGTTACTCTTCCGTTTCTAAGGCTTTTTGGGTTTTTAACAAAAGAACCTTAGTAATAGAAGAGTCTATTCATGTAGTTTTTAATGAAATTTCTAATTTAAAGAAAAATAATTTTGATGATGATCTTGGTTTTGATAATTTGAATTTAAATAAACCCCCTCCTCAAAATAGTAACTTGGATGCACCTTCTTCCGAAATTTCCATACCCAAGGAATGGAAGTATATAGATGCTCATCCAAAGGAGCTAATTATAGGAGATACATCAAAAGGGGTTCAAACTCGTTCCTCTTTCAAGAATTTTTGTGCTAACGCCACCTTCCTTTCTCAAATCGAACCTAAATGCATTGACGAGGCCATAAAAGATTATTTTTGGGTTATTGCAATGCAAGAGGAATTGAATCAATTTGAGAGGAATAAGGTATGGAAGTTTGTTCCTAGACCTAGTGTCTATTTAGTCATTGGTAGTAAATGGGTCTTTAGAAACAAGCAAGACGAAAATGGTATCGTGGTTAGAAACAAGGCTAGATTAGTGGCCAAAGGTTTCAACCAAGAAGAAGGTATCGATTACGAAGAAACCTTCGCTCCCGTGGCTCGATTAGAAGCCATAAGGATGCTCCTTGCCTATGCTAGTAGTAATAATTTTAAATTGTTTCAAATGGATGTCAAAAGTGCTTTCTTGAATGGTTTTATTTCCGAAGAAGTATATGTCGAACAACCTCCCGGATTTGAAAATTCTCTTCTTCCTAATCATGTATTCAAATTGACTAAGGTTCTCTATGGCTTGAAACAAGCTCTTAGAGCTTGGTATGAAAGGGTTAGTTCCTTTCTTATTTTAAATAATTTTACCAAAGGCAAGGTTGATACTACATTGTTTATCAAACATTTTAAAAATAATTTTCTTATTGTGTAAATTTATGTTGACGATATTATTTTTGGCTCTTCGGATGAATCACTATGTGAATCATTTGCCAAATGTATGAGTCATGAATTTGAAATGAATTTAATGGGTGAATTAACTTTCTTTTTGGGATTACAAATCAATCAACTTAATGATGATATATTTCTTAACCAATCTAAATATACATTAGAATTGTTAAAATGATTTAATATGGATAATTCAAAAGCAATAAACACTCCTATGAGTACTTCGACTAAGTTAGATATGGTTGAAAATAGTGAAAATTTCGATCAAAAAACATATAGAGGAATGATAGGTAGTCTACTCTACCTCACCGCGACTAGACCAGATATTATGTTTAGTGTAGGACTTTACGCTAGGTTTCAATCAAATCCTAAATTATCTCATCTTAAAAGTGTTAAAAGAATATTTAGGTATCTTAAAGGAACTCCAAATTTAGGATTATGGTATCCAAAATCTGAAAAATTCAATTTAACAGCTTATGCAGATGTCGATTTTGGCAGATGCAGGATAGATAGAAAAAGTACATCCGGAACATGCCAATTTTTAGGACATGCACTTGTTTCTTGGACTTCCAAGAAACAAAATTCAGTTGCACTATCTACGGTGGAAGCCGAATACATTGCTGCAAGTGCATACTGTGCACAAGTTGTTTGGATGAAAAATACATTAGAAGACTATGGAATTCACTTCAAAAACGTTTCCATAAAATGTGATAATACTAGTGCCATATGTCTTACCAAAAATCCAATTCAGCACTCTAGAACTAAGCATATCGATATTAGGCATCATTTCATATGCGATCATGTCCTTAACAATAATGTTGTTTTAGAATTTATTGACACAAAGCATCAATTGGCAGATATTTTTACAAAAGCCTTAAATGAAGACCAATTTGAATTCATTAGAAGGGAACTAGGCATGTTAAATTGTCCCTGAAAATAAGCTTACTTGAATATATTTTCCGAAAAATGTCTCATCCTTTTCCGTTCTTCTATGGATTTGACTTCATCATTCTCCTTCGATTCAAAATGACATATTGAAGTACAACTCATTATCTTAATCTATCTTGAGTCAAACACCTCTGAAAACCAAAAGGGGGGAAGAAAATATTTTTTTCTTCTTCTTCCGTAACACGCCAGCGGTGGCATCGCTAGAACTGGCGGTAGCACCGCCTGAGCGCTCGGGCGCCAGGTGGTGGCACCGCTCGGTTTGGCGGTGGCACCGCTTGAGACACCCTATAAATTCCAAATGGTTAGGGCCGACGGTGACACCGCCCCCAACCCGTGCAGACCTCTCTCAAACACTCCCAAAAACTTCCTAACTCTCATTCTAACCTCTAGAAGTCTTGGAGAGGGATTCTTATTAGTCCAAGCTCTCCATCCTCCAAGAAACACTCCATAAGGTAAAATCTTTCCTTCCCCTTCTTCTTGTTTTACCTACTCATTACAATTTCATATTTTGTTTTCTATCATCTTGTCTAGACAATGGCCCCTAAGAGATCAAAAGGGAAAAGGATTGAAGGAGATTCATATGACCACGATCTTTTTAGATCCAAAGAAGAGGCCCTTAGGTTTCCAAAATTTGAAACAAGATGTATCCATAAGGGTAAACACGTTGATCTCGATAAACTAGGAGACTTAGAACCCATTAGGTAGTTTGCTCATCTAGAGGCCCTACCTCTCCTACAAATAGATGAACCAAGTTATCCCAGGTTAGTTAAGCTCTTTTATGCAAACCTATGAGTAGATAACAATAGCCTAAGTACTTACCTTTTAGGAACACAAATTAGGATTTCTGATAATACTATTTGTGAACTAATTGGAATCACTGAAAAAGATAGGGGCTGCTATTTTAGAGGTAAATGGGATGTTAATATAATAGGAGCAACTTACACCGAAGCTGTTGAAACTATTTTTGCAAACTCGGACCTTGGAATAATACCCAAGAGTTGCGAACACTTACTACCTTTTAATTCTAAGATTTTTCATCATATCATAACAAGCATACTATTCCCTAAGCAATATCATCTTGATGAAATGAGTCTAATAGAGATATGCACCATGTATTGGATTATGACCGGTCAACATAATTGTTTTGGATACTCAATACGGTAACACATGCAGGATATTACAGCTAAAGATACTATGTTGCCATATGGGGGATTAATCACTAGATTTCTTCGTGCCTATGACATTTGTATCCCACCCGATGAAGAAACAATTCAAAGTGATAGATATAACATCATCAATAAAAATTTACTAAAAAGACTTAGGTGCACATTTAACAATGGAATATGGGTAAGACAACCTAGAAGGACTGGTCCTATTCCTCCACCAGTAGAATAACCAGAAACACCAATTTTTAGGGGAAATGAATCTCCTCCTCTTAGTCCCTTTGGCGCAGCACCTTTAGCTCCTGTTTTATCCTCTGTAGGACTCATTATGGCAGAACTGTCTCAGATCAAATTCCAATAAGACCAACTCAAATCGCAGCAAGAACAAATTCAACTCCAACAAATTGAAATTTTGAAGGAACTACGACAACTAAATCAAAAAATAGATGTTATGTATCAGTACTATGGATTACCTCCTAAGGATTGATGTATCTTTTTATTCTGTTCTGTTTACTCTTAATATCAAGTTCGAAGCTAGTCATCTTTTGAACGAAAACTGAACCTTCTTTTTAAATGTATTTTTAAAATTCTGGATATATGCTTCTAGATGAATACAGATTTTTCCTTTTAAGATGAATTCTGGATAAATATTTTTAGCAAATTTGAATGATTAATCTTAATGCTGAATTCTTTCTCTAATGATTTTATGATCACAAATTGCATGCTTCAAAGTCTCGTCTCCTTTTTTTGTTGATGACAAAGGGGGAGAAAAGTGATGACTTGTACCATTTTGATAGCATATGACTTATATGAATTGCAAAAGCTTGTGTGATACGAATGTCTTATATGCCTTGCAAAATCTTTGAGAATATCGCAAGATTGATTGATCATATTAAAAGCATGCCTTACATTTATATCATTAAATTCATGTTGAAAATCTTTATCTCCTATCATAGTAAAAATTGTCTCTTATCATTCAACATCGAAGTTTCATATTTACTTATGCTTAATGAGAATAACGATAAGTTCAACAGTTAGAACTTATCGGTTTATGCTTGAATTCAATTGGATGAAATTCAAGTGTTCTATCTTCTCATAATATGGCATATAGATAGGCGGAGTTATGTTTAACTCTGTCATCAATTGATTGTCATCATCAAAATGGGGGAGATTGTTGAATCTCAGATTTTGATGATTAAATCAATTGATGGGTTAATTGATCTAATCCATATTATTGAGTTAAGTTGCAAGATTAACTACGATAACCAGAAAACATAAAGCAAGAATACCGGAGTCAAGTTCGATGGACGTTTAAGAGACCGAAGAATCGTCGGAGATATTGCCGGAACCAACCGAGAAGAAATCAGGAACCTGTCGAAATTTTTGGAAGTTCGCCGAAGAGATCGTCGGAGGTTCGTGGAGATCATCGAGAAGGCTCGGCTACTCGTTAAAGTCATCATAAGATCGAGAGCTTGCTGAGAGTCCGTCGGAAGAAGTTCGTCGGAAAGCTCACCGGAACAAGACTCGACGTTCACGGTTGAAAACTTGCTTAGGATGTTTTTAGTTATGTAGTTCACATGTAATTAGGATTAGGATTAAGAGATAATCCTATATCCTGGTTAGGGGCCAACTGGGCCCAAAATTAGACTTGGTTTGGGCTAAATTTAAAGCCCAACCAGTGAACCGGAGGGTCTGGCGGTGGCACCGCCAGACTGGGCGATTGCACCGCCCAGCACCCGAGAGCTGGGCGGTGGCACCGCCTGGCTGGGCGGTGGCACCGTCAGTCCACTATCAGTGTCAAACACTGACAGGCGGTGGCACCGCCAACATCGGGAACCAAAGAGAATTCAAATTTTGGAGCCCAAATTTGAATCATCTTGAGGCCTATAAATACCCCTCAAATCTCAGCTGAGATTACAACTTTTTGAGAAGTAATTGATTGAGAGAAAAGAAAAGTCTTAGCTAGTCTTATTTTCAATTTGCTGGTGTTCACCTCCTTCTTTCTTGCTGAAAATCTGTAAGAGAGTGAACCGCTTGTAAAAAGTTGTAATAGGGGTATTTACCCTTCCCCTTCAAAAGATTTGCTAGTGGAAGGTGGGAGCCTCATCGAAGAGGGGCCTCGCAAGTAGATGTAGGTCATTTGACCGAACCACTTTAAAATCGACGTAATCTCTGGTTTACATTTCATTACTACTATTTACATTACTGCAAACCTTCTTACTTGCTTTATTTCCTAATTACCTTTGTTGCACAACTTTGCGAATATGCCTTCAAGTTAAGCACTTTCGAGTTCAATTTTTATCGTACGAAAGATTTGTCAAAATCGATGTTTTAATCCGCTGCACTAATTCACTCCCCCCCTCTTAGTGCCGCTCCGATCCTAACATGAATTAGGTTCATCACGGTTCCGCTTCGCCACTCTAATTTAATATCCCCGATCAAGCCTTTCATCCTCCTAAATTAATCAAAAGCAGATAAAGTAGGAGGACCAAATGTTCTCGACATCTTAGATTCCTAAAAGACATCAAAGAAAATTTTCACTAGTCACTATAGTTTACTAGTCCTTAATATAATTTACTAATCCTCAATGTATTATACACATCAAACAAATCAAATATCTCAGATATCCTCAAACCATGCTCTGATACCATATCTGTCATGCCCCCTAAATTTATTATAGATTAACAACAATACATTCCAGGATCCAATCACACATTTGAGGACATTGAGAAAACGTTCAAGTCAAAATTCACCTCTATAATTCATAATTTATAAAACCTATGCTGTTTATAATCATACTATCATATCACTTAATGATTCACAAAATCCAAAGCCAACTCAACTGAACCATAACCTCATTATAAATCCATAAGCATGTGAATCTATATAATCACAAAACCAATATGTACCACATGTTTATATCATTATACAACTTAAACTTAACATATCCAAAATCCTAATATGAGAGGTACTTTTCAAATATTTATAAGATACATCAATCTGGAGTTATCGTTGATATTTTATTACACACAAAAGGAACTTATACAACATCAACCTATCAAGTACGAAAGATTTGCCCCAAAATCTTCTAGGTTTCCACTACCTCAGTCCTATTTAAACATTTTAGTGAGCAACAAGCTATCCTGAAAAAAATTATATAGTAACGGGGTGAGCATATATGGCTCAGCAAATGACTAACATATCTGTGACAAAGAGGACAGTTTTAAACAAATAAAGTTTCAAAATAAAAGGCAGAGATACAAGAGTTTAAAGATAGCCACTCGATGAATACAAAGTTACAATGTCATTTCATTCAAAGCATGTTTTGTTCATAATAATGGAGTAAGGGCTAATTGGAGTAAATCATTGACGTAATGAAACATTTCGGAATATATCAATAGCCGATGAAATGCTTCGGAACATATCAATGACATATGAAGCATTTCGGAGCATATCAAGGAAGTAGAAAATGTTTCGGAGCATATCAATAACAAATGAAACATTTTGGAATATATCAATGGCATATGAATTGCTTCGGAACAATGGCATATGAAGTATTTCGGAACATATCAATGGCAGATGAAACATTACGAAATATATCAATGGTAGATGAAATGCTTCGGAACGTATCAATGGCATGTGAAGCATTTTGGAGCATATCAAAAAACAAATACGAAACAAATGCTCAAACGTCACATTTGACGTTGCACATATTTCATTCTTATCTAAAGCATACATAGAAGCATATAACAAAAGCTTTGGATATCATATCAAATAGATAGAAGATGAAGTGGGATCCCAAATATAATATGGTCCATCTATTTCTGAATGACCACAAAACATAATTTAGAGCACCGCAGGCTCTAAGCACATACCCTTTTACCATTTTTGGCAAAGGTCCAAACAATCCCTTTACCATTTCTAACAAAGGTCCAAATACTCCCACAAACATCAAAATACAAAAGGTATTACGAACAATAAAATGGGATATATCGGAAACACATGTGGAACAATAGAATGCATGTGCCTATACAAAACATTCCGATATAAACATGAAGTTTACATAACAGATCAAGGTATGTATATACTCGTAGGACAAGAGTATACATGAATTTGAGGCAATAATGTAAAGCTCAACTAAAGTAAGGATTTTAGCTAAAATCCATTTCCAAAGATATGAAACAAGAATAGGTGAAATCGATCAAAACTCGATAGAATTTGAGAGATATATTGCATGAATTGTTTGGATGATCAATTATACTCTAATTTGTATAAAATAAGAGTTATTCGAAAGATGTATCAATCTATTTTTTGATAACTTAAGTTTTGTATGAATCTGAGTCCTCAACAAGGAGTTATAAATAATTTAGTAACCAAAGGTCAGAGAACATTATCTCTATTTTGTAGAATTCATAGAGTTGATTTGAATAGATGATTCAATAGGTAATTGTGCTCCAAATGGTTCAAATTAGATCTACACAGAAAGCTTATGAGTCTACTTTCTAATAAATTATACTTTGCATGAATCTGAGTTCCCAGCAGAAAGTTATAAGTAGTTAAGCAACAGGAGGTCAGAAATTACAGTCTCGGTTTTATAGAATCTATAAGGTTAATTGAAATAGAAGTCTTAGTTGGTATTTAAACTCCAAATCATTCAATCTCAGTATCAAAATAAAGATATTTGAGTCTACTTTCAAATAGATTATGTTTTTCCTAAATCAGAGTTTAGTGCTAAATGTTAGGTCTGAAACATTGTATAGAGGTCAGATTACCGAAAAATTATAGATTCATGGCTTTGTATCAAAATGAAAGAAAGGTTTGGTGCTAAGCTGAAATATTTCGAATTATGAAGAATGATTATGAAAATAGAGATTAGGATTTCTGTAGGAAGGGGTTAGAACACTTGTCTTAAACAAATTTGAGTCCCAAAAGTGTGGAATTGATGCAAAACCTCAAGCCAAAGTAAAACTTTTTTTTTTCTTTTTCTTTTTCTTCTTCTTCTTCTTCTTCTTCTTCTTCAATTCCCTTCTCATCTCAAACCAACATTGCAGTAAGTATCTCTATTTGGTTAAGTTTCTTTTAATCTCTCATTTAATTACTTTTGGCTAACACAAGGGTTGCAAGGTTGCAAGGTGGTAAGCATGCATGAAAGGGGCTAGGTGTCATCCTTATAGCAAATATAAGTGGCACGAACCTTAGGTTAGCTAGTGACACATGTCCACCATTTTTTTTTTCTTTTTTTTTTCTTTAACTTAAATCTGAATCTTTCATAAATCATCTCAAATTTCTAATATTTACTCTTAGGTCTTTACATTACAAATAATCCCTTATAAAATTTTTAAAATTGAGGGATGTTACAATACAATCATGGGGCTTCGACGTGAAATCAATTTAAGAATGCACTTATGAATCGTTTTGGACCTACAGAGTATGAAAATATCGATGGCCAACTCACAAAGATTTGACAAACCTATACGATTCAAGAGTACCAAACCAGATTTGAGAAGCTATCCTACCTTGCTCATGATTGGACTAACCATTAATTGTTAGGAATATTCATCGAAGGACTCAAGCTAGAGATAAAAGGGGAGGTTAAGGTGCGGGAGCCTCGTACCGTGACAACTATGATTTCTTTCACTAGAATACAAGAAGTATAGCTCAACCAAAATACTCGGAGGATGAGAAACTCTCCTTGGCCCATGGCATATCCTCCTTCTGCTCTTAGCTATCCTTTGCTACCAAAATAATTGACAAGAGAAGAACTACATGACCGATTAGCAAAGGGTCTTTGTTGGCATTACGACGAGCCATGGAACCGCGATCATCGAAGCAAAAGGGACGGCCTTTGACTGATTGAACCTCTTGAAGACAAGGAGGAGGAGGTCCAAGAGCATGAGGAAGAGGTCACGATTAAAGTACAAACAGTCAGTTGATATTACGATGCATGCCCATGCCGGTTACATGAACCCACGAACAATGAAAGCGGGAGGACTTTTGATGCAACAACCTATCACCATTTTTATTGATACTGGGAGAACTAATAATTTTATGAATAGCAAGCTTGCTATCTCGATGGCTTTATCTATCAAAAATTATAGCAGGTTTGATGTTAAAGTCATCGACGGACAAATTTGGAAGTGTGATCATAGGTGCCCACGGGTGAAACTATTGTTGTAGGACCAAGAGATAATTGTAGATTTCTTCCTCCTCCCTCTTGATAATTATGAGGCCATACTCAGCTTCAAATGACTGATGACATTAGGGGATATTTCCTAAAATTTTGTGAAACTAATTATGAAATTTTATAATAAGGGTAAACAGATGACACTGCATGGGAAAGGTGGGGGCGACGTAACGAAGATTTGCATACAGCGAATGGAGAAAGTTTTGCACAAAGCATGCAGTAGCTTTTTGGTACAACTTGAGTAGTAAACTAAGAGAGAGTCAACAAAATTTGAAGATCTAAACCTACTTCCTTTGCTTGCTGAATTTTCAGATATATTTGACGAACCGTGCAACCTGCCTCCTACCCGTCGGCATGATCATTGTATACCGATTCTTCTGGGCAAACCTCCATAAAATACTCAACTATATCAGTATCCACATCTCTAGAAGGATGAAATAGAAAGGATTATGAAAGAGATGCTCGAAATAAGAGTTATTCGGCCAAGTTGTAGCCCCTAATCTTCACCGGTGTTCCTCGTACGAAAGAAGGAAGGAACATGTTGAATTTGCATTGATTATCGAGCTCTTAATGGCATAACCGTCAAGAACAAATACCCTATTCTAGTAGAAGATGAATTGCTTAATGAATTAAAGGGAGCTCGAGTCTTCACAAGCTGGACCTTCGATCTGGGTATCATCAAATACGAGTGTGCGAAGAAAACATACCGAACCGCCTTTCGAACACACAATGGGCACTACAAATTTTTGGTAATTTTCTTTAGTCTCACTAATTCTCCCTCCACCTTCCAGAGTGTTATGAATGATATTTTCCAGAATTATCTTCTTAAATTTGTGGTGGTTTTCTTTGACGATATCACTATTTATAACCCTTCTCTTGAAAGTCATTTTCAGTACTTCCGACTTATTTTGACGATTTTACAAGAACATGTTCTTTTTGTCAAAAAAAATCAAATTACAGTTTTCTTTAATAGAAGATAGAATATCTTGGGCATATCGTATATGAGGAAGGTGTCGTCACACCCCCCCCGAATCTTTTCGTTAATATTATAATTCAACAATACAATCCAAAATCCAATCACACATTTGAGGATACAGAGAAAAAAGTCATTCACATATATAATTCCCCAATTCATAAAACCAGTATTGCTTAAAATCATATGCCACATCACTCGATGAATCATAAAATTTGAAAACCAACTCACCAAGACAATAACCACCTCATAAATCCACAAGTGTGGGATTTTGCATAATCACAAAACCAATATTTACCACATGTTTCATATCATTACATAAATTAAACTTACCACTCCAAAATTCTAAACATGAGAGGTTCTTTAAACTTTTATAAAACTCATAAGTTCATATTTACCATCAATATTCCATTAGACATCAAGTGTGCTTATACAACAAAAACATATCATCCTCTAATTGATTTACCCAAAGTCTTCTAGCTTTCCATAGCCTAAGCCCAATTTAAATATTTTAGCGAGCAAAAAAATTTATATAACAACGGGGTGAGCATATAGAGCTCAGCAAGCAACTAACATATCCATGATGAAAGAGAATAGTTTCAAACAAATAAGATACTAAATACAAGGCAAGGATACAAGAGTTCATAGATAGCCACTCATCAAATGCAGAATTACAATGTCATTTCATTCGAAGCATGTTTTGTTCATAACAAAGGAGTAAGATTAGTTGGAGCATATTAGTGATATAAGGAGCATTTCAGATATCAATGGCATATGAAATATTTTCGAGCATATCAATAGTATATGAAACATTTCGGATTATATCGATGGCTTATGAAATGTTACGGAGTATATCAATGGCATATGAAGCATTTTGGAGCATATCAAGGTCGTATAAAATGTTTCGGCGCATATCAATGACATATGAAACATTTCGGAGCAGATCAAGGGTGTATGAAATGTAACAGAGCATATCAATGGCATATGAAGCATTTCGGAGCATATCAAAGGTATATGAAATGTTTGGTATATATCAATGGATTATGAAATATTTTGGAGCATATCAATGGCGGATGAAATATTTTGGAATATATCAATGGTGTATGAAATGTTTTGGAGTATATCGAGAACAATTGAAACATTTCAAAGTTTATCAATGACATAGAAGCATTTCGGAGCATATCAAAGAACAAATACGAAATGGAAGCTCAAACGTTGCATTTGACATTGCATGCATTTTATTCTTATCCAAAGCACATATAGAAGCACATAACAAAGCTCTGGATATCATATCAAACACATAGATGGTGAAATGGGATCATAACATAATATGATCCATTCATTTCTGAATGACCACCAAACATAAGTCTCCCACGTTTAGGAGCTCCATCCACCTATATTTGAGTGAAGTCATAGGGAATCGGCAGAGTATCACTGGCTCTAAGCATAACTCCCTTTACCATTTATGGCAAAGGTTCACATTTATCCTACAAACACTAGAGTACAAAAGGGTATTGTGAACAATAAATTAGGACATATCGGAAACACATGGGGAATAATAGAATGCATGTGCCTATACGAAACATTGCGATACAAATGTGAACTTTCCCTAATAGATTTAGGTATACAAATAATTGAAAGATAAGAGTATACAGGGATTCAAAGTAATAATGTAAAGCTCAACTAAAGTAAGGATGTCGGTTGAAATCAATTTCCAAAGTGATGAAACAATAATAGGCGGAATCGATCAAAGCTTGATTATGATAGAACGCATGAATTATTTGGATAACCAATTACACTCCAATTTGTAAAAAATAGGGTTTATTCAAAAGATGTATCAATTTAGATTGAGATAAATTAAGTTTTATATAAATTGGAGATTCCAACATTGAGTTATCAATAGTTTAGTAACCAAAGGTCAGAGAACATTATCTCTATTTTGTAGAATTCATAGAGTTGATTTGAATAGATGTTTTAATAGACATGTATGCTCCAAATCATTCAAATCAGATATGCATGAAAAGATCTATGAGTATAGTTTTTGATAAATTATATTTTTCATAGATCAGAGTTTTCAACAAAGAGTTATAAGCAATAGAGTATTGCAAGGTCAAAAGCGATAGTCTTCGTCTTACATATTTCATATGATAAATTTAAATAATAGTTTGGATAGGCAAATAGACTCTAAATTTATCATTCTAGTGTCAAAAGAAACAAATATGAGTATAATTTCAGATAAATTTAGTTTCACCTAAATCCAAAATCGATGCAGAATGTTATGGTAAGAACAATATAGAAAGGTCAAATCTTTGATAAATTTTAAATTCACAAGTTTGTTCCCAAACGAAAGAAATATCTTGTATGAAGCCAAAATCTTCCAAAATTTTTAGGATCAAGATGAAATCAGAGATCAAGAGTTCTATGCGAAAGGTTTAGAATACTTATCTTAAAAATTTGAGTCCCAAAGGTGTGGAATTGATGCAAAATCTGAAGCCAAAGCAAAGTTTTTTCTCTACTTCAATTCCTTTACCTTCTCTTCTCAAACTTACGCTGTAGCTCTTGAGTTTTCATTTAGTTTCTCATTTAATTACTTAGGTTTAGCTAACATAAGAATTTGCTAGGTGGCAAGCATACATGAAAGAAGCCTATGTGTCATTCTTAGAACTAAGATAGGTGGCACCCTCCTTAGGTTAGTTAGTGACATATGTTCTCCATTTCTTTTTTTTATTAAAACTTAATATAAATCTTTCATAAATCATATCCAATGTTTAATATTTACATTTAGGTCCCTATATTACAAATAAGGCCTTACAAAATTTTCTAAAATGAGGGGTGTTACAAGTGTGGCGGTGGACCTCTCTAAAATTGAAGCAATGTAGAACTGACCGACACTGGGGAACATAAAATCGCTATGCGGCTTTCTCGGTTTAACAAGCTACTACCGAAGTTCATGAAAAACTATGGAAAGATCAGTACACCCCTAACTTCCTTGCTGAAAAAAGATGTTTTCCAATGGTCGGACAAAGCCACCATCGCCTTCGATGAATTTAAAGCCGCATTGACGACAACGCCTATATTAGTGCTATCCAACTATAGCAAGACTTTTGTTATTGAAGCCGATGCCTCCGGAGTCGGAATTGGTGCTGTACTAATGCTAGATAGCCACTCTCTCACTTATGTTAGGATCAGAGTGGCACTAAGAGGGGGGGGGGGGGGGGGGTGAATTAGTGCAGCAGATTAAAACTTGTAAATTTGAAAACGATTTTGTAAATGCGTAGAGATTTCAATTCGTCAATGACTTGAAGAAAGTAGCTCGAGTAAAGTGAGAAGATGAAAACCAAAAGCTTGCTGCTATGTAAATAATGGTTTCAGAAAAGTAAATACTCACACATTCAAGGAACACACCAATTCAAAGTGGTTCAGTCAAACTGACCTACATCCACTTGCGAAGCCTTATTCAATGAGGCTCCCAACTTCCACTAGTAAATCACTTTGAAGGGGAAGGATAAATACCCCTCTTATAACCTTTTACAAGTGGTTCACACTCTTATAAATTTTCAAAGAGAAAGAGGGAGGTGAACACTCAAGCTATTGAAAACAAAACTTGCTAAAGACTTTGCTAAGGCTTTTATCTCAATCTCTTGCTTCTCAAAAGTTATCTTCTCTACTGAGAATTGAGGGGTATTTATAGACCCCAAGAGGATTTAAATTTGGGCTTCAAATTTGAATTATTTTTGGGTTTCCCGGTGTTGGCGATGCCGCCACCTATCAATGTCTAACACTAATAGTGTACTGGCGATGCCACCGCCCAATCCAATAGTTTGCTGGTGGTGCCACCACCGGAACTCTCGGGTTCTGGGTGGTGCCACTGCCCAGTCTGGCGATGCAACCACCTAGACTATTTCAGCTCACTGGTTGGGCTCCAAACTTGGCCCAAACCAGTCCGAACTTGGGCCCAATTGGCCCCTAACCGGGTTATAGGATTAACCCTTAATCCTAACCCTAATTACATGTAAACTATGAAATTAATACATAGTCCTAAGGAAGTTTTTAACCGGCAATGTCGAGTTTCCTTCCAGCGAGCTTTTCGATGAACTTCCGGCGGACTTCCGATACACCCTCGGATTTCTTCCGGTAGACTCCTAGCAGGCTCCCGATCTTGTGGCGAGTTCAGCGAGTAGCTGAGCCTTCTCGGTGACGTCCATGAACTTCCGACAATCTCTTTGGCGGACTTCCAAAATCTTTGCAAGTCCCCGATTTCTTCTCGGTTAGTTCCGGCAGCATCTCCAACGAATCTTCGGACTCTCGAACACCCATCGAACTTGACTCCGGTAGACTTGCTTTATGATTTTAGGCTATCATAGTTAATCCTGCACACTTAACTCAATAATATGGATGAGATCAATTAATCCATCAATTGATTTCATCATCAAAATTCGAGATTCAACAATCTCCCCCTTTATGATGATGACAATCAATTGATGATGGAGTTAAATATAACTCCCCCTATCTATATGCCATATTATGAGAAGATAAAAATACTTAAATTCAATCTCTTTAAATTCAAGCCTAAACCGATAAGTTCTATCCGTTGAACTTATCGTTATTCTTAATAAGCATGAGCAAATACAAAACTTCATATTTCTCATAATTTCAAGCTATGAAGATTATTTTCAAGTCGAATGATAAAAGACAATTATCATTTCAACAAGAGATATGAACTTTCAACATAAATCTCATGATATAAATGTAAGGCATGATCAAGCAATCTAAGACCTTGCAATATTCTCAAGGAGTTTTGTGATGTATTTAGGACATTTATACTGGCTCTTGCAATTCAAATAAGTCATGCTATCGATGCATATAATTCATATAAGACCTTTAAAATATACAAGCTTTTACAATTTATATAAGTCATGCTTTCACATTGGCATACAATTCATCAATCTTTTACTTATTCTTCTCGCATTAATAATGGCTCTTGCAATTGATATAAGTCATGCTATCGATGCATACAAGACATTTGCATTAACACAAGCTTTTGTAAGTCATATAAGTCATACTATCATATTGGCATACAATTCATCAATCTTTTACTCATTCTTCTCCCCTTTTGTCATCAACAAAAAGGAGATGAGACTTTTAAGTATACAATTTATGATTGAAAATTCACCATGAAGATTGATCATTCGGCATTCATAAAATTATACAAAATTCAGCTTATTAAACATAATCCAAAATTCATCTTAGTAGAAAAAATTCAGCATTCATTCAAAATTCATCATATTTGAAAAATTCAGCATTCGTTTAAAATAGCATGGCTTTCATACAAAAGAAAGAAGATGACAAAACTTTAACTTGGCATTAAGAGTAATCATACAAGGATCGCATGTCAAGGTAACAAAATAAGAAGGAATATCGATTAATCCTTAGGAGAAAATCCATAGTTCTTATACATGACATCTATTTTTTGATTCATTTATCGTAGTTCCTTCAAAATTTTAATTTGCTGAATTTGAATTTGCTCTTGCTGTAATTTGAGTTGTTCTTGTTGTGATTTGATCTGATGTAATTCTACCATAATGAGTTCTTCAAAAGATGAAGTAGTTGCTGAAGGTGCTGCACCAAAGGGACTAGGAGGAGGAGATTCATTTCCCCTAAAAATTGGTGTTAAGGGGTGTTCTACTAGTGGGGGAATTGGATCAATCATTCTAGGTTGCCTAACCCATATACCATTGCTAAATGTGCACCTTACTCTTTTCAGTAGATTTCTATTGATGGTGTTAAATTGATCAACTTGAATTATTTCTTCATCAAGCGAGACACAAATATCATGGGCAAGTATTAATCAAGTGATTAACCCCCCATATGATAACATAGTGTCTTTAGCTATTATATCCTGCATATGTTGCCGGATTAAGTATCCAAAACAATTATGTTGTCCGGTCATAATCTAATACATGGTGCTTAGCTCTATTTGACTCATTTCATCAAGATGAAATTGCTTGGGAAGTAGTATGCTAGTCATGATGTAATGAAGAATTTTAGAGTTAAAGGGTAGTAAGTGCTCGCAACTTTTGGGTATCATGCCTAGGTTCGGATTTTCAAAAATAGTTTATAAGGCTTCGGAGTAAGTTGCTCCGATTACATTGACATCCCATTTATTTCTAAAGTAACAGTCCCTATCCTTTTCAGTAATTTCAATTAGTTCACAAATAGTACTATCAAAGATTTGAATTTGTATTCCTAAAAGGTAGGTACTTAGGCTATCGTTGTCCACACATAAGTTTGCATAAAATAGCCTAACTAACCTAGGATAAATTGGTTCATTGATTTGTAGAAGAGGTAAGACATCTAAATGTGCAAATCATCTAATGGGTTCTAGGTTTCCAAGTTCATCTAGATTAACATGTTTGCCCTTATGTATAGTTCTTGTTTCGAAATTTAAAAATCTAAGAGCTACTTCATTAGATCTAAAAAGTTTTTGATCATATAAATTTCCTTCCACCCTCTTCCCTTTTGTTCTTGTTGATCTCTTATGTGCCATTATCTAAACAATATGATAGATCAAGAATATGAAACTATGAAGAGTAGGCAAAATAATGAGAAGAGGAAGAAAATATTTCAGATTTTACCTTATGGAGAATTCCTTGGAAGATAGAGAGCTTGAACCAATAAGAATCCCTATCTTAGGCTTCTAAAGGTTAGAATGAGAGTGAGAGAGGTTTAGAGAGTATTGTGGGAGTTCTAGGGAGAGTTCTCACGGGTTGGGGGTGGTTCCACCGCCGGCCCTAACCCCTTCTTTTATAAGGGAGTTCTCGGGCGGTGCCACCACCTAATGACCGAGCGCTTAGGCGGTGCTACCGCTAGTTCTAGCGGTGCCACCGTAATTTCTTTCCTCCCCCTTTTGGTTTTTCAGAGGTGTTTGGTTCAAGATAGGATAGGATCTTGGATTGCACTTTAAGATGTCATTTGGAATTGAAAGAGAAGGAAGAAATCAAATCCACGAAAAAATAGAAAGAGGATGAAAAACTCTTTGGAAAATATATTCAATCAAGCTTATTCTCAAGGACAATTTAACATGCCTAGTTCCCTTCTTATGAAGTCAAATTGGTCTTCATCTAAGGCTTTTGTAAAAATGTCTGCTAATTGATGTTTTATGTCAATAAACTCTAGAATGACATTATTGTTAAAGACATGTTCACGTATGAAATGATGCCTAACGTCAATATGCTTAGTTCTAGAGTTTTGAATTAGATTTTTGGTAAGACAAATGACACTTGTATTATCATATTTTATGGGTATGTTTTTCAAGTAAATTCCATAGTCTTCCAATGTATTCTTCATCCAAACAACTTGTACTCAGTATGCACTTGCAACAATGTATTCAGCTTCCGCCGTAGATAGTACAACTGAATTTTGTTTCTTGGAAGTCTAAAAAACAAGTGCATGTCCTAGAAATTAGCATATTCTGGATGTACTTTTTCTATCTATCCTACATCCGCCAAAATCGACATCTGCAAAAGCTATTAAATCAAATTTATCGAATTTCGGATACCACAATCCTAAATTGGGAGTTCCTTTAAGAAATCTAAAAATTCTTTTAACACTCTTAAGATGAGATAATTTAGGATTAGATTGAAACCTAGCACAAAGTCCTATACTAAACATGATATCCGATCTAGTCGCAGTGAGGTAAAGTAGACTTCCTATCATTCCTCTATACGTTTTTTTATTAAAGTTTTCACGATTGTCATCCATATCTAACTTAGTGGAAGTACTCATAGGAGTGTTTATCGCTTTTGAACCATCCATGTTAAATCGTTTTAACAATTCTAATGTATATTTAAATTGATTAAGAAATATACCATTACTAAGATGTTTAATTTGTAATCCAAAAAAGAAGGTTAATTCTCCCATTAGGCTCATTTCAAATTCATGACTTATACATTTAGCAAATGATTCACATAGTGATTCATCCGAAAAACCAAAAATAATATCATCAACATAAATTTGAATAATAAGAAAATTATTTTCAAAATATTTGATAAACAATGTAGTATCAACCATACCTTTTGTAAAATTATTTAAAATAAGAAAGGAACTAAGCCTTTCATACCAAGCTCTAAGAGCTTGTTTCAAGCCATAGAGAGCTTTAGTCAATCTAAATACATGATTAGGAAGAAGTGAATTTTCAAATCCGGGAGGTTGTTCAACATAAACTTCTTCGGAAATAACACTATTCAAGAAAGCACTTTTGACATCCATTTGAAATGGTATAAAATCATTACTACTAGCATAGGCAAGGAGCATCCTAATGGCTTCTAATCTAGCCACAAGAGCGAAAGTCTCTTCGTAGTCGATACCTTCTTCTTGGTTGAAACCTTTGGCCACTAGTCTAGCCATGTTTCTAACCACGATACCGCATTCATCTTACTTGTTTCTAAAGACTCATTTAGTACTTATGACTAAATGGTCACTAGGTCTAGGAACAAGCTTCCATACCTCATTCCTCTTAAATTAGTTTAATTCCTCTTGTATTGCAATAACTCATGAATCATCTTTCAAGGCTTTGTCAATGTATTTAGGTTCAATTCGAGAAAGGAAGGCAGCGTTAGCACAAAAATTCTTAAAGGAAGAATGAGTTTGAACCCCTTTTGATGTATCTCCTATAATTAGCTCCTTTGGATGAGCATCTACATACTTTCATTCCTTGGGTAAGGAAATTTCGGAAGAAGATACATCCAAGTTACTATTTTGAGGAGGGGGTTCATTTAAATTCAAATTATCAAAACCAAGATCATCATCAAAATTATTTTTCTTTAACTCAAAAATTTCATTAAAAACTACATTAATAGACTTTCTATAACTAAGGTTTTTTGTTAAAAACATGAAAAGCCTTAGAAATGGAAGAGTAACCAAGAAAGATGCCTTCATCGGACTTAGCATCAAATTTTCCTAAGGCATCCTTTTCATTCAAAATAAAGCATTTGCAACCGAAAACTTTAAAATAAGAAACATTTGGTTTTTAGTTATTCCATAATTCATAGGGAGTTTTTGATAGAGATGGTCTTATTAGAACCTTATTCATGACATAGCAAGTCATATTAACGGCTTCGACCCAAAAATACTTAGGTAGACTATGTTCATTTAACATGGTTCTTGCTATTTCTTGTAAATTTCTATTTTTTTCTTTCCACTACCCCATTTTATTTAGGATTTCTCGGAGTGAAAAAGTTATGATTATATCCATTTGATTCACAAAAACTTTGGAAGTCACAATTTTGAAATTCGCCACCGTGATCACTCCGAATTGATGAAATCATGAAGCCTTTTTTGTTTTGAGTAAGTTTACAAAATTTAGATAAACATTTGAAACAATCACTTTTGTGAGCCAAGAAATAGGTCCAAGTGTATCTACTATAGTCATCTACAATTACAAAGGCATATTTGCTTCTTCCTAAACTTGTTGTGTCAATTGGTCCAAATAAGTCCAAATGAATCAATTGCAATGGTCTAGTGGTGCTAATTTGATTTTTTAGTTTGAAACTAGTTTTTGTTTGTTTTCCTAGTTGACAAGCATCACACACTTTGTCCTTAACAAACTTCATATTGGGAATCCCTCGTACTAACTCTCTAGATGAAATCTTAGATATTAGTTTCATACTTGCATGGCCTAATCTCATATGCCAAAGCCAAGCATCATCATTTAAAACGGAAAAGCACATTTCTTTATTAAGTTCATCAAGGTTGATAGTATAGACATTATTTTATTTTAAGGCAATCATTGATATGTTATTGTTTGGTTTTTCAATAATGCACACATTATATTCAAATCTAACGATGTAACCTTTATCGCATAATTGACTAATGCTTAAGAGATTATGTTTCAATCCATCAACTAGCAACACATCATCAATTGAAAAACTTGATTTGTTACCTATGGTTCCCTTGCCAATGATTTTACCTTTGTTGTTATCTTCGAAGATGACATACCCTTCTTCTTTGCTAGTGAGCATAGAGAAATGAGATGGATCTCCGGTCATATGGCTTGAGCATCCACTATCAAGATATCATCTCTTGCTCCTAGCTTGTGAGTTTGTCTACAAAAGATGATGGTTTTTAGGTACCCATTTGATTTTGGGTGCCTCAAAAATTGATCTACTAATTTTGTCATTCATCATTGAATTATTTATAGTTCCTTTAGGAACCCATATCAACTTATGTGGACTAATTTTCTTAAATGGACATTTGTAAACAACATGTCCGGATTTGTAACAAAAGTTGCATTTCAAATGAGGTGAAACATGTAATGTGGGTCCTTTAATAAAGGTTGTAGGATTTTGGTGAGATCCTCTCACAAAACCAATTTCACTTCTATTTGCAATGTGACCCTTGTTTGCAAGGATCATGTCACAAAACCAAGCCTTTGCTACCGACCTTAAACTTGTTTAAGGTTTCTTTAAGTAGCAAATTCTCATCTTTTATTACTTCTAAGTGTTCACACTTAGTGCATAGAGGAGTTTGAAGATTATCAAGCTTATTTTGTAGTAAGGCATGCTCTTTCTTTAATAGATTGAACTTCTTACTAATAGTTCTACACTCATAAAATAATTTGTGAAAAGCGATAAAAAGTTCATCGAAAGATAAATCTTCATTAATTAAATCATATACCTCTCCTACTAAAGCCATTAGTGCGAAGTTTGCCTCCTCTTTGTTGCTAGCTTCTTCATTCTCGGAATTACTTGAGTCGTCCTAAGTCACTTTTAAAGCTTTCTTCTTCTTCGGTTGCTTCTTCTTAGCTTGGGGCCATTTATTTTTGAAGTGCCCCGGCTTCTTGCATTCGTAGCATATTACTTGGTCCTTTTTATGTTCAAGTTTATTTTTGGTGTCATTTTTAAATTTGTTCTTTTTTATAAATTTTTTAAATTTTCGAGTTAAAAGTGCAATGTTTTCGTCACTGTCCTCATCACTTAATGTTCTTTTCAAGTGGTCTTCTTGTGTTCTAAGTGTCATATCCTTTCTATTCTTTGGAAGGGGGTTCTCGAGCTCTTCATGAGCATGACACGTCATTTCATAGGTCATAAGAGACCCAATAAGTTCTTCGAGAGAAAATATTTTAAGGTCCTTGGCCTCTTGAATGGCTGTAACTTTTGCATCCCAACTCTTTGGAAGGAATCTTAAAATTTTAGTTACTAGTTCAAAGTTAGAAAAACCTTTACCAAGAGCTTTGAGTCCATTGATGACATCCGTAAAACGGGTGTACATGTCTCCGATGGACTCACTTAGTTTCATCCGGAAAAGTTCGTAAGAATGCATAAGAATGTTGATTTTGGATTCTTTCACTCGGCTAGTGCCTTCATGAGTGACCTCAAGAGTTCTCCAAATATCAAAAGCCGAATCGCAAATCGAAACGTAATTAAATTCATTTTTTTCCTGTGCACAAAATAAGGCATTCATAGCCTATGTGTTTAAAGCAAAAACCTTCTTATCCGATTCATCCCATTCACTCATCGGAAGAGAAGATTTTTTAAATCCATTTTTGACAATATTCCAAAGCTCAAAATCCATAGAAATATGGAAGATCCTCATACGAGTCTTCCAATATGTGTAATCCGACCCATTAAACATAGGTGGACGTGTAATAGAGTGACCTTCTTGCATGCCAGAGTAAGCCATCTCTCTTGGGTATTAAACCAAATATGAGAGTGAGCCTTGCTCTGATATCAATTGTTAGGATCGGAGTGACACTAAGAGGGGGGTGGTGAATTCGTGCAGCAAATTAAAACTTGTATATTTGAAAATGATTTCGTAAATGAATAGAGATTTCAATTCATCAATAACTTGGAGAAAGTAGCTCGAGTAAAGTGAGAAGATGAAAACTGAAAACTTACTGCTATGTAAATAACGGTTTCAGAAAATATAAATACTCACACATTTAAGGAATACACCAATTTAAAGTGGTTCGGTCAAACTGACCTACATCCACTTGCGAAGCCTTCTTCAATGAGGCTCCCAACTTCCACTAGCAAATCACTTTGAAGGGGAAGGACAAATACCCCTCTTACAACCTTTTATAAGTGGTTCACACTCTTACAAATTTTCAAAGAGAAAGAGGGAGGTGAACACTCAAGCTATTGAAAACAAACTTTCTAAAGACTTTGCTAAGGCATTTATCTCAATCTCTTACTTCTCAAAAGTTGTCTTCTTTGTTGAGAATTGAGGGGTATTTATAAATCCTAAGAGGATTCAAATTTGGGCTCCAAATTTGAATTGCTTTTGGGTTTCCTAGTGCTGGCGGTGCCACCGCCTGTCAATGGCGGTGCCACCGCCTGTTAGAGTCTAACACTGATAGTGTACTAGCGGTGCCACCGCTCAGTCCGACGGTGCCACCGCTAGACCTCTCGGGTGATGGGCGGTGCCACCGCCTAGACTATTTCAACTCACTGGTTGGGCTCCAAACTTGGCCCAAACCAGTCCAAACTTGGGCCCGATTGGCCCCTAACGGGGTTATAGGATTAACCTTTAATCCTAACCCTAATTATATGTAAACTACAAAATTAAGACATAGTCCGAAGCAAGTTTTTAACTGGTAACGTCAAGTTTCCTTCCTGCGAGCTTTTCGACGAACTTCCGGCGGACTTCCGATACACCCTCGGATTTCTTCCGGTGGACTCCCAGTAGGCTCCTGATCTTGTGGCGAGTTCAGCGAGTAGCCGAGCTTTCTCAGTGATCTCTATGAACTTCTAACGATCTCTTCGGCGGACTTCCGAAAACTTTGACAAGTCCCCGATTTCTTCTCGGTTGGTTCCGGCAGCATCTCCGACGAATCTTTGGACTCTCGAACACCCATCGAACTTGACTCCGATAGACTTGCTTTATGTTTTCAAGCTATTGTAGTTAATCCTGCACACTTAACTCAATAATATGGATTAGATCAATTAACCCATCAATTGATTTTATCATCAAAATCTGAGATTCAACAGCTTATACTAGTAAGGCATTATTGTTAGAACCCTTGCAGATTCTAAACTTGGGGTTGATCTCTTTAGGGGATCGGCCTCCTTGGAACTCTATAGGGGTTCCTCCCTCCAAGTTGCTACTCAAAGGCTGCAGAAAAGATTCATCTATTGCTTAAGAAAAGAGAAGGAATACATGGCTATTTATAGGGTTTCTAAACCCTAACTCTTAATAGGACTCCTACTTAAGACTCTTACTTCTAACCAACTCCTAATAGGACTCCTACTTAAGACTCATATTCCCTTACAACTCCTAATTCTTCTCTAAGAAAAAACCTCCTACATGAATGCCCCTCTCAATTAGGACTCTCCTAGCTAGAGTCCTAACAGAATGTCCCTCTCAATTAGGACTCTCCTAGTTAGAGTCCTAACAGTTTTACATGAGTGTCCCTCTCAATTAGGACTCTCCAAGCTAGAGTCCCAACAGACCCGCCCTCTTCAAATCAGCCTTGTCCTCGAGGTTGATGATTCGTGAATTCTGGGAATTTGATCTTCAAGTCGTCATAGTTCTCCCAAGTGGCATCTTCTATTGGTAGGTTCGCCCACTGTATTAGCACTTCATTAGTGGGTCATCGTCGTCGAGTCACGATCCGTCGATCAATAATGGCACTTGGCTGGGTTTGGAGTTCTCTTTGGGTAGTCATATTTGGTGGGTGGCTTTGGGCTGTCTCCAAGCACCTATTTAAAACTTCCGTCTGGCTGTTGATTTGTGGGTGATATATCGTACTCTTTTTCAATTTAGTACTCTGCATATGGAATAACTTTGTCCAAAATATGCTCTTGAAGATGCAAGTAGAATTTGTCACAAGCACAATGCGTCCCTTATAGCGTAATTCTTTTGAGTCCCGATTGTAATGAGCCACGGAGCTTGGTGCTTCCTCTAATTTTTTTTGTATCTTACTAGTCTCTGAATCTTCCTGCCATTCCATCTTAATATCCTCAAGGAAGTCGCTGGTTGGAAGTAAAACGACCGAAAATTCAGCTTGCTCAAGTAGCTGCGAAAGCGCATCTGCAACAACATTCTCTTTCTACCTTTTGTAAGTTATTTCATAATCAAATCCAAGAAGTTTTGTTACCCATTTTTGCTGCTCGGGGGAAGATATCTTCTGCTCCAAGAGATATTTTAGGCTTTTATGGTCGGTCTTGATTTGAAAGTATCGCCTGATCAAGTACGATCTCCACCTCGTTGTTGCGTGCACAATGGCGAACATCTCCTTATCATATGTTAACATGTTTTGATAGGGGGGAGACAATGTCTTGCTAATGTATGTGAGTGGTCGACCATCTTGCATGAGAACGTCTCCCATTCTTTCTCCATATGCATCGGCCTTAATGACGAAGGGTCGGTTGATATCTGGTAGCACTAGCACCGGCGTCGTCGTTATGGCTGCCTTAAGTTTGTCGAAGGCAGTGGAGGCTCTGTCCGACCATTGGAAAGTATCTTTTTTCAGTAAAGAAGTGAGTGGTGCACTGATCTTCCCATAGTCCGTAACAAATTTTCGGTAGTAGCCCGTTAGTCCAAGGAACCCCCGTAGTAATTTCACGTTTGTAGGTTTCGGCCAGCCTTGCATTGCCTCAATTTTTGTTGGGTCTACCTGTAACATCCCCCATTTAAAAAAAAATTAGTAAATGCTTGTTTGTAAATATGAGGATTATTTAATAATTTTTTTTATTAAATAATATTATATTAAAGTTTATGGCTAAGGACCTAAGAGTAAATATTAAAAATTTTGATATAATTTATAGAATATTTAGAATTGAGTAAATAAAAATAAAATAAAATAAAATGGAGGACATGTGTCATTAACAAGGATGAGCCACTTGCATTTATTCTAAAGTTGACACCTAAACCTCCATGCATGCTTGCAATCTCATTATTTTAGCATGAGCCAAACCTAAGTAATTTAAGGCACCATTAAAAAGAAACTTTGCAGCCAATGTTAGTTTGAGGAGAAGAAGAAGAAGAGAAGAAGAAGAAGAAGAAGAAGGAGAAGAAGAAGAAGAAGAGGAAACTTTGTTTGAGGTTTTGCATCAACTCCCTATATTTGGGAATCAAACTCATCTAAGGCAAGTGTTTTAACCTCTTCCTACAGAATTCCTAATCTCTGTTTTCCTTTTAATACTTCATAATTCAAAAGATTTCAGCTTAGTACCAAACCTTTCTTTTCTTTTGATACAAAGCCATGAATCTGAAATTTTTCGGTAATCTGACTTCTATACATTGTTTTGGATCTAACTTTTAGCACTAAACTCTGATTTAGGCAAAGCCATCAAATATCTTTCTTTTGACACTGAGATTGAATGATTTGGAGTCTAAATGCCTACTAAGACTTCTGTTTCAATTAACCCTATAAATTCTGCAAAATAGGGACTGAAATTTCTGACCTTCTGTTACTAAATTGCTCATAACTCTCTAGTGAAAATTCTGAATTATGCAAAACTTGATTCTTTTAAAACTAGATTCACATATCTTTCTTTTGATATATAATTTAGTAATTTTGAAGTATGTTTGCCTTCTAAAACATCTGTTTAAATTGACTCTATCAATTCTGCAAAACAGAGATGATCAATTCTGACCTTCTATTACTAAATTGCTTATAACTCTTTAGTGAAAATTCTGAATTATACAAAATTAGTTCTTTGGAAAATAGATTTGTATATCTTTCTTTTGACATATAATCTAGAAATTTTAAAGTATGTTTGCCTTCTGAAACATCTATTTAAATTGATTATATCAAGTCTGCAAAATAGGGATGATCAATTCTGACCTTCCTTTACTCTATTTGTTGTAACTTCCTGTTAAGAACTCAAAAAATTATAAATCTGAGTTCATCCGAAAATAGATTGATACAGATTTCTAATGACATCTATTTTTAGTAATTTGGAGTATGCTTGGTCACTCAAAAAATTCAGGAAATGTACCATTCAAATTCTATCAGAATTGAAAACTTTGTTGGGTTTTGCCTATTCAATTTTCATCCTATTGGAAAATTGATTTTTGCTAAATTCTTCTTCAATTGAGCATTATACTAGTCCTTTGAAATTCTTGTATTGTTCATCTTGAAGTTGTTATATATCTGAAATTTATTATGTAATGCTTTGTTTGCATTACCTTATTTGATAAAGGCACATGCATATCTTCGTTGTTCCGCATGTGCTTCTGATATGTGCCAATGTTATTGTTCATACTACCCTTTTGTACTCTGGTGTCTTGTGGGATATTGTGAACCTTTGCCAGAAATGATAAAGGGAGTTATGCTTAGAGCCCGCGATTGCTCTGCCGGCCCCATTGACTTCACTCAGACGTGAGTGGATGGAGCTCCCAAACGAGGGAGACTTATGCTTGGTGGTCATCCAGAAATGGATGAATCACATTATGTATGTGATCCCACAGCGCCCTCTATGTTTATTGATATGATATCCAAAGCTTTGTTTATGAGTTCATATTATGCTTTGGATAAAAAAATGGAATGCATGCTACATCAAAAATGTCATACAAGCTTATGTTTATTATTCGGTTCACTTGTTATACTTTGAAGTGTTTCGTTTGTCATTATCATGCCCCCAAACACTCTTACGCCTTTGATATGCGCCTAAATGCTTCATGCGCCATTTAATACATGCCTAAATATTTCTTTTGCCAATGAAATGCTCCAATTTTCCTTCTCCTATTGTTATGTCTAATGCTTGTTTTTGAATGAGGTAAACCTTTGTGATTTTATATCAAATGAGATGATTTTCAAATGAACACTTGTATTTCTACTTTTGTATCTTGATACTAAGCCTGCTTGAACTTCTCCTATCGCCATGGATATGTTAGACGCTTGCTGAGCTCTTTATGCTCAGCCCGTTGCTATATAAATTTTTCAGGGTAGCTTGTCACGCATTGAAAAGCTAGAATTGGGTTAAAGCAGTGAAAGGCTAGAAGATTTTTGAGCAAATCTTTGTTGGATGATAGGTTTTTGTTGTATAGTATACTTTACTTCTGATGTAATGTTAAGGATCTATTGATACTCATGTGTTGTAAAAGTTTAAAGGACCGCTCATGTGTATGGAATGATAAGTTTAAGTTGTATAAGGATAAGAACTCATGGTAAATAATTATCTTTTTGTGATTGTATATACTTCTATAATTATGGATTTGTGTTGTGGTTGATGTTTAGTTGAGTTGCCTTTGGATTTTGTGAATCTCTGAGTGAAGTGGATTATGATTTATGTAACGTACATGTTTATGAATTGTGAATATTGATTTTTGAATGATTCTTAGTATCCTCAAATTGTTAGATTGGATCCTGGATTGAATTGATGATAAATTATAATATTATTGATTTTAGACAGGGTCTCACCTCCTGAATGTGATAATTCGGGGGTGGGGGGGGGGGTGGGGAGGCGTGTCAGAGTTGGTATCAGAGCATGATTTGAGGATTTCTAAGAATTTTGATATGCTAGATGTGTAATAAATTTTGAGGTTTAGTGATTTCTATTTAGAGACTGATCAAAAGTTTTCTTTTGTTATTTTAGGAATCTAAGATGATGAGGACATTTCATTCTCCTACTTCATCTGGTTTTGATAATTAAGTGAGATGAAAGGGGTGATCGGAGATATTGAATCAGAGTGGCGCAGCAGAAGCTTGGTGCACTTAATCTATTGGTGGTAGAAAAATGGATGATGCGAGTGGAGAAGATATTTGATGTACGAAATTGTTCTGATAATTAAAAGAATACTTAGAGATCAAGGATAGGAATAGCAAGGAAAAGTTTACCAAATATATATATATATATATATATATATATATATATATATATATATATATATATATATATATATATATATATATATATATATATATATATATGATTAGAAATGAATCAGAAAGTGATAACAAAATGATTATGATTGTACCATACGTTATCACCCAAGTAAAGCAAATGTTGTAGTTGATGCACTTAGTAGAAAATCTACAAGTTTTATGGCTAGTTTGGTTGTGAAGCAATGGAAGCTATTAGAAAAAAATTATGATTCGAATGTAATAAGGAAAGGGCAAGACTCAATAATGTTGATGGCCTCTATCCAGGTGCAAACTGATCTCATTCAACAAATTAAAGAAGGACAACTACGATATCCACATTTAATATACTTAAAGAATGAAGTTGAAAAGGGATTGAAGTTGAATTTTCAAATTTCAGATGATATCCTATTGAGATTTGGGGATAGAATATGTGTTCCAAAATGACTCAGATATCAAGAATCAAATTTTGAACGAATGTCACAATTCAAAGTACACTATGCATCCTGGTAGCACAAAAATGTATAGAGATCTCCAAAGTCATTATTGGTGGAAAGGCATGAAGAAGGAGATTGTAATATATGTTTCAAGGTGTTTGACTTGTCAGCAAATTAAAGCAGAACACCAGAGACCTGGAGGTTTGTTACAACCCTTAGATATTCCTGAATGGAAATGGGAATGCATTACTATGGACTTTGTTTCAGGACTACCCAGAACCTCTAGAAAACACGATGCTATTTGGGTCATTGTTGATAGGTTAACCAAATCTGCACATTTCTTACCAATCAATATGACTTATTCTCTTGATAAGCTTGCAGATTTGTATGTTGATAAAATAGTAAGACTTCATGGTGTCCCAAAGGAGATTATCTCGGATAGAGACTCCAGATTTCTTTCTAGATTATGGAGGAGATTACAAGATTCTATGGGCACCAAAGTAAAGTTTAGCACTGCCTATCACCCTCAGACCGATGGTCAATCTGAAAGAACAATTCAAGTACTTGATGATTTGCTTAAAGCCTATGTTATGGATTGGAGAGGTGAATGGGATAAAGATATTTCTCTTATTGAGTTCACTTACAATAATAGTTACCATTCGAGCATTCAGATGGCTCCTTATGAAGCATTGTATGGGTAAAAATGCAGAACGCCTATATGTTGGGAGGAAGTTGGTGATAGAAAATTGTTAGCACCAGATAAAGTACAAGAGACTACTGAAAAGATTCAGGTTATCATAAAAAGGCTAAAGGCTGCTCAAAGTCGGCAAAAGAGCTATGCTGACAACAGAAGACAAGATATCAAGTTCCAAGTTGTAATATCCCTCACTTTTAAAAATTATTAATAAGGATTTATATGTACATTGGAGGACCTATATGTAAATATAGAAATTTCAAGGACTAAACTGTTAAGTTGTAAAAAGAAAAAAAATAAAGAAAACCAAAAATTTTGGTTTTATCCCACCGCCTCCCACGCTCTCTCTGTTTCTCGAGGAGCGGTGGGGCGTGGGGAGAAGAAGAAGAGAAGTTGAGGGAGAAGAGAAGAAAAGAAGAAGAAGAGGGAAAAGAAGAGATTAGGAAGAAGAGGGAGAAGAGAAGAAAAGAAGAAGAAGAAGAAGAAGAGAGGGAAGATGGAGAGGAGAGAGAGAGAGGCAGCAGCTGCAGCTAGGGCTGCAGCACCTCTGTTTCCCGCAGGTGGAAACAGAGGAGAGGATGTGTGGGGCGTTGGGGAGGAGAAGGGAAGAGGAAGAAGAAGAAGAAGAAGAGAGGAGGATAGCTGGGGGGAGAAGAAGAGGGAAAAGAGAGGGAAGAGGGAGAGGCATGAGAGGTGGCAGCAGTTAGGGCTGCAGCGCCTCTGTTTCCTGCAGGTGGAAACAGAGGAGAGGTGTGGGGCGTTTGAAGAGGAGAAGAAGAAGAAGAGGAAGAGAAGAGGAAGAGGAAGCAGGAAGTAGGAGAAGAGGTTGTGATACCTCTGTTTCCTGCAGAGGAAACAAAGGAGAGGGTGTGTGTGATGCCGGGGAGGAGGAGGGAAGAAGAAGAGGAGAAGAAGAAGAGAAGGGAAAGGATGAGCTACGGCTGCGGCGGTGGAAGCTGCAGTTGGAAGAGAAGGAGAGGAAGAGATGGTGAGGAAGAAGAGAAGAAGTAAAAGCGGGTGAAGAGGCGGCACCTCTGTTTCCTGCAGGAGGAAACAGAGGAAAGGAGGTGCTGTTTGTCAGGGAGAAGAAGGGGAGGAAGGAGAAGAAGAGAAAAAGAAGAAAGGAAGGAGAAGGAAGAGGAGAAGGGAAAGAAGTAGCTGCAGCTGCGGCTATGGCAGCTGCAGCTGTGGCAGGGAAAGAGGAAGAGGAAGGAAGAAGGGAATGAGAGGAAGAAGAGAAGGGGAAGAAGGGGCTGCGGCTGCTACGATGGCAGCTGCAGTTGGAAGAGAAGAAGGAGAGGAAGATGAGCAGGGGAGGAAGAAGAGGCTGTAGCCGTTGCTGAGGCTGCGACTACAGCAGTGCAGCTGGGAAAGAAGAGAAAGAAAGGAAGAAGAAGAGAAAGGAAGAAGGGAAGGAGAGGAAGAAGAGAAGGGGCTGCGGCTGCGGTGATGGCAGCTGCAGTTGGAAGAGAAGAAGGAGAGGAAGATGAGCAGGGGAGGAAGAAGAGGCTGTGGCCGTGGCTGAGGCTGCGACTGCAGCAGTGCAGCTGGGAAAGAAGAGAAGGAAAGGAAGAAGAGAGGAAGAGGAGAAGGGGAGGCAGTTATGGTAGTGGCAGCTGCAACTGGAAGAGAAGTTGCTTGGAATCCTTGAATGCTCTTGCTTTCATTTCCTTTCAAATCTGAATACAATTATGAAAGATTATTGTTTACTTCGTATTGACTCATAAAGGCACATGTACGTTTTGTTGTTCCGCGTGTGCTTCCGATATGTGATATTTATTGTTCATACTGTCCCTTTGTACTCTAGTGTTTGTGTGATATTGTGAACCTTTGCCAGAAATAGTGAAGGGAGTTATGCATAGAGCCTGAGATGCTCTGCCGGCCCCTATGACTTCACTCAGATGTGGGTGGATGGAGCTCCCAGACGTGGGGGACCTCCCAGACTTGGGAGACTTATGTTTGGTGGTCATTCAGAAATAAATGTACCATATTATGTTATGGTCCCACTTCACCATCTTTATGTTTGATATGGTATTCAGAGTTTTGGTTATGTGTTTCTATACGTGCTTTGGATACGAATGATATGAATGCAACGTCAAATTCGACGTTTGAGCTTCTGTTTCGTATTCGTTATTGATATACTCCGAAATGGTCTATATGCCATTGATATGTTCCGAAATGTCCCTTTTGTCATTGATATACTTCGAAACATTTCATATGCCATTGATAAGCTCCGAAATGTTTCATTCGTTATTGATATGCTCCAAAATGTTTCCTATGCCATTGATATACTTCAAAATGCTTCACATACCATTGATATATTCTGAAATGTTTCATTTGTCATTTGATATGCTCCGGAACATTTCATACGCTATTGGTATGCTCCAATTACTTAGTGCTCCATTTGCTATAAACTGATATGTTCTGAAATGTCCTATTTGCCATTGATATGCATCGGAACATCTCGTACGCTATTGATATGCTCCAATTACTCTATGCTTCATTTGTTTTGGAACCAAATATGTTTCGATTGAAATGACACATATGATTTGTATCTAATGATATGTTACCTTGAAAAATCTTGTATTCTGCCTTGCATTATGATATCTTACTTGTTTGAAACCGTTCCTTTTGTTCTGAATATGCTTTGTCACTTACTGAGCTGTTTTTAGCTCACTCCGTTGTTATATAAATCTTTCAGGTCAAGTTATCACTCTTTGAGATGTTTTGAATTGGGCTGAGGCAGTGGAGAGCTATTCAGAATTATGGGCAAGTCTTTTTGGTTATTATGTTATTGTTGTATAAACATATTTTGTATGTAATGAAATATTGTCGATGAATCGAAATGGATATACCTTGTGAAAGTGTTAGAAGATCTCTCTTATTTGGAATTTCAGAATGTTAAGTCTAATTTATGATGATATGAACTTGTGGTGAATAGTTGGAGTTCTGATTGTATAATTTATTTAGCTTGTGGATTTATAAATGTTGTTTATGTTTGTCAAGTTGGCTTGGGTTGCCATAAATATGAATTATCGAGTGATGTGATATATGATTATAAACTGCACAGGTTTTATAGATGTGAATTTGATAGAATATTTTTCAGTGTCCTCAAATGTGTGTCTGGATCCTGGATTTGTATACATAGATTTATCATAATAAACATCAAGATCAATAGGATAGAGAAAAATAATTTTTCAAGGAAAAAATATTTTCCTCTTTTTAGTTGTTTCAATTCATATGATTTTATTTCACTTATACCAAATAAAAACATGTATAATGTTTAAAACCGAAAGTATAAGATTTATTACAACAAAGATTAATAAGGCACTTTCATTATGGTAAAAATCAATAATCCATAAATCACAAGATTCATATGCATAATTTCAAAATTTATTAAGCATGATCATTATGCATGACACTAAAATATAGTTTCAAAATGTTTAATATTTTCATTACATCATTATGCAATGGTTTCATTGAACATAATTTTGAATGATTCTTATAGATAACTAAAACTTCTTTAGTTTTAATTTATGTGATTGACTTTATATTAGCATGCTCAAGTTTTGTTCTTATGTCAAAAACATACATCATGTTTGAAAACCAAAGACAAGGTTTACAAAAAAATCATCAAGCCTTCCATATAAAAATCATGCATCATCATTGAAGGTTAATATGGAAATCATCAAAATACACATTCTTGCTTCTCAAGCACATATATATGATTATTTAAATCTAACATTTTATTCTATTAACATAAAACATATAATTTTTAAGAAAAATAATTATTCAAAAGAAAAGAGAAAATGCATCATAGAAAACATCAAGTAATTTCAAAATAATTCAAGAGAGTTGAGTTACTTACCTTGTAGTCAAAGCCCGTCAAAACCCAATTCGTCGTTTCTCCTTTGGAAGTTCTTGATTCATCCTCGGTTGCCTTCGTCTTCTTTGGCCTCTTCCTCCGTTCAAGTTCATTGTTTATTTTAGATTTTTGTTTAATAAACTTATTAAGATTTAGTGTGCGAAATTCAAGTTCATCATTGTCCTCATCACTTGAGTCATCGAGCAAGTGGTATGTCTGGAGTTCCAAATCCTTCCTATTCTTTGGAAGGTGGTTCAAGTGTTGATTGTGTTCATCATGTGCATTGCGCACCATTTCATATGTCATCAATGAGCCGATAAGTTCTTCAAGTGGAAAAATATTTAAATCTTTTGTTTCTTGTATTGTCGTTACTTTTGATTCCCAAGCTTTAGAAAGTGATCGTAAAACTTTACTAACAAGTTCAAAATTCGAGAAACATTTGCCAAGAGCTTGTAAACCATTGACAACATCTGTAAAATAGGTGTACATGTCAACAATGGTTTCGCTCGACTTCATTCAAAAAAGCTCGAAATCATGCATTAAAATGTTGATTTTCGAATCTTTGACTCTAGAAGTGCCTTCGTATGTGATTTCAAGAGTGTGCCATATGTTGAAAGCTGTTTTGCACAAAGAAACCCGATTGAACTCATTTTTGTCCAAAGCGCAAAATAAGGCATTCATAACCTTTGCGTTTAAAGAAAACATCTTCTTATCCAAATCATTCCAATGGTTCATTGGAAGAGAAGACATTTCAAATCTATTTTCGACTATGTGCCATAAATTCAAATCCAAAGAAAGTAAGAAAACACTCATTCGAGTTTTCCAATAAGTGTAGTCCGTCCCATTGAAAAAGGGAGGACAAATGAGAGAGTGACCCTTTTGAAAGCCGTAAAGAGCCATTTCTATTTGGGTGTTAAACCAAGGTAGAAAAATGTGGCTCTGATACCAATTGTTAGGATCGGAGCGGCACTAAGAGGGGGGGGTGAATTAGTGCAGCGGATTAAAACGTTGGTTTCGACAAATCTTTCGTACGATAAGAATGGAACTTGAAAAGCTTAACTTGAAAGCGTATTCTTAAAGTTGCGCAGCAAAGGTAATAAGGAACTAAAGCATGTAAGAAGGTTTGCAGTAATGTAAATAGCAATAATGAAATGCAAACCAGAGATCACGCCGATTTTAGAGTGGTTCGGTCAAATGACCTACATCCACTTGTGAGGCCCCTCTTCGATGAGGCTCCCACCTTCCACTAGCAAATCTCTTGAAATGGAAGGGCAAATACCCCTCTTACAACCTTTTATAAGCAGTTCAACCTCTTATAAATTTTCAGCAAGAAAGAAGGAGAACTCTCTAGCAAATTGAAAATAAGAAAGGCAAAGACTCTTCTAAGACTTTTCTCTCAATCACTTGCTGCTCAAAAAGTTGTATTCTCAGCTGAGACTTGAGGGGTATTTATAGGCCTCAAGAGGATTCAAATTTGGGCTCCAAAAATTTGAATTCTCTTATGTTCCCGATGCTGGCGGTGCCACCGCCCAGCGCTCGGGTGCTGGGCGATGCAACCGCCCAGCCCAGGAGGTGTCACCGCCCAGCTCTCGGGTGCTGGGCGGTGCCACCGCCTAGGCCAATTCAGCTCACTGGTTGGGCTCCAAACTTGGCCCAAACCAGTCCGAACTCGGGCCCAATTGGCCCCTACTTGGGTTATAGGATTAATACCTAATCCTAATCCTAATTAATATGCTAACTACGAATTTAAAGATATTTTCTAAGCTATTACAAAGTCCGTAAGTCAAGACTTCTTCTAGCGAGCTTCCGACGAACTTCCGGCGGTCTTCCGATAAACTCTCGGAAACCATTCTGCGGACTCCCGGCAAGCTCCTAGACTTCACGATTTGATCTTGGTGAGTTCCGATGAGCTTCTTCGGCAAGCTCCGATCTTTCTCGGCGAGCTCCGCGAACTTCCAACGAACCTTCCGGCGAGCTTCCGAAAAACCCTTCGGTAAGCTCCCTACTCATTCTTGGCTAGTTCCAGCAGCATTCCCGATGAACCTTCGGACTTCCGTCGAACTCTCGAACTCACAATGAATCCTTCGTGCTTGACTCCGACACTTTGTTTTGCTTTATGTCTTCGTCGTTATCGTAGTTAATCCTGCACACATAAGCAAAAACTCTACTCCGATCTAGACAATTATTATAAAGCGAATTGACATTCTATTGCCCGGCACGTCATTGGTTGGCGCTTCGTCCGATTCTTCGACGCATCTTCCTCTCTTGCAGCTTGTTGCCCAATCGGCGGTTGACCTCCGCAATGCCGATATCCTTGGCGCAATTTTGCTCTTGGCCTGATGCCCGACGTCCGAAGCCTTCTGCCATCCAATATCCTAATGTGATCTCCTCCGGTGCAACATCAATTCCTCCTGCCTTAATTGTCTAATCTTGATCGAGTAGACCTACATCACTCAAAATGCAGTTAAACATAAACATAATTATCAATTGGTTTCATTATCAAAATACGAGATTCAACAATCTATCATTGAGTGGTACTACCACTCAGTCTGGGTGGTACTACCGCTTGACATCCCTCGAAGACCGAGCTCAGGCGGTACCACCGCTTGACAGGGGCGGTACCACCGTTGGTAGTAATAACTGCCGGCGGTACTACCGTTGGCAGTAATAACTGCCGGCGGTACCACCGCCTAACAGGGGTGGTACTACTGCCCAGAATTCCTGGGAGACCAAGTCTCTTGGGCGGTGCCACCGCCGGCCCTAGCAGTGCCACCGCCTGGCAAGAATTCTGGGTCTAAATGGGTTGATCCATTCGGTCTAATTTGGGTCTTTCAATGGCCCAATTGCCCCCAGATTAAGTTAATGGGATCACCTCCCATTCCTAACTTAATCTATATGCTAACTACGATATTTAAGACATTAATACTGCAACTTGCTCTAGTGCGTCAATCGCTTATTCCAGCAAGCTTCCGGTGAACTTCCGGCGAACATCCGACGATCCCTCGACGATGCTCCGACGGACTTCCGACAAACTTTTGGACTTGCGACGATCCACTTGGCGAGTTCCGACGAGCTTCTTTGGCAAGCTCCTGGACTTCTCGGAATTGTTCCTACAGAACCTCCGACGACCATCCGGACTTCCGTCGAACTCTCGAACCCGCAACGTAATCATGGTCTTGACTTTGGCGTAACTCCTACTACATGTCTTACTGCCATCGTAGTTAATCCTACACACTTATCTCAACATATGGATTAGATAACAAATGACAATTGACTTCATCATCAAAATTCGAGATTCAACAAATATCATATCAAAGGAAGGTATGGCAGTGGACCCCTCTAAAATTGGAGCAATGCAAAACTGGCCAACCTAGAGGAACATAAAATTGCTACGTAACTTTCTCAGTTTAATAGGCTCCTACCGTAAGTTCGTAAAAAATGATGGAAAGATCAGTGCACCACTTACTTCCTTGTTGAAAAAAGATTCTTTCCAATGGTTGGACAAAGCCACCATCGCCTTCAACAAACTTAAAGCCGCAATGATGACAATGCCCATAATAGCGCTACTCGACTTTGGCAAGAATTTCGTTATTGAAGTCGATGCCTCCGTAGTCGGAATTGGTGTTATACTAATACAAGATGGCTGCCCCCTCGCTTATACCAGTAAGGCATTATCTCTTTCCCATCTCCAATGACTTTTTATGACAAGGAGATGCTCGCGATTGTGCATGCGGTGGCCAAATGATGATTGTACTTGATCGGGCGATGCTTGTAAATCAAGACCGACCATAAAAACCTAAAATATTTTTTGGAACGGAAGATATCTTCCCTCGAGCATCAAAAATAGGTAACAAAGCTTCTTAGATATGATTATGAAATAACTTACAAAAAGGGGAAAGAAAATATTATTGCATATGCGCTTTCATGGCTACCCAAGCAAGTTGAATTTTCGATCATTTCACTTTTGACTAGCAACATCCCTGAGGATATTAAGAGGGAATGGCAGGATGATCCGGAGACTAGTAAGATCATTAAAAAAATAATAATAAAAATTAGAGGAAGCACCAAGCTCCGTGGCTCATTACAATTGGGACTCAAAAGAATTACGCTATAAGGGCACTAAATTGAAAAGGAGTACGGCGTATCACCTGCAAACCGACGGCCAGACGGAAGTGGTAAACAGGTGCTTGGAGACAACCCAAAGCCACCCACCAAATATGACTACCCAAGGAGAACTCCATACCCAATCGAGTGCCATTATTGATCGACGGATCGTGACTCGACGACGACAACCTACTACTAAAGTGCTAATACAGTGGGCAAACTTACCAACAAAATGTGCCACTTAGGAGAACTATGATGACTTGAAGATCAAATTTCCAGAATTCATAGATTGTCAACCTCGAGGACAAGGATGATTTGAAAAGGGCAGGTCTGTTAGGAATTTAGCTAGGAGAGTCCTAATTAAGAGGGGCATTTATGTAAAATCTACATGAGCCGAACCCTATTAAAGAGGTAAAGAGGTCGACTAGGGTTTGGAGGTTATTTCTAAGAGAAGAATTAGGAGTTGTAAAGGAATAGGAGTCTTGAGTAGGAGTCCTATTATGAGTCTTGAGTAGGAGTCCGATTAGGAGTTAGGGTTTAGAAACCCTATAAATAGCTATATATTCATCCTATTTTTATAAGCAATAGTATAAAGATTAACTCTAAGTTTAGAATCTGCAAGGGTTCTAACAGTGACCTAGCCTACAATGCCACAGGTATGCACAGTCCACCTAATCTCGTTTCCTCTTAGACACTTACATTCATGATATGTAGAGTAGTGTCTAGCATAAACAAACCATTATGTAATATTCCTTTCGTGATGATCTCATCATCTAATAATATTGAACAACAATTATTCTAAAAAATTAATTTATATATACTATCTGTCAAACATGAAATGGAGATAATGTTTTTGATAATAGAAGGAACAAAAAAATATGCATCTAATGCAATAATAGCTCCACCAGGCAGATGTAGGGTGACGTTGCCAACAACTACTATAGCAACTTTTGCCGCATTACACATTTTGAGGTCCATCTTGCCTCTCGCCAATTTTTTAGGCCTTGCTAGAACTTGTAATGAATTATAAATATGATAAACACTATCGGTATCCAATACCCATGTGTTATAATAAGAATCTAACAAACAGAGACTGATCATTAATGTACTTAAAGATTCTCTAAGCTTCTGTTTTGCCCTCTCTACAAGGTACTCTTTGTAGTTCCTCTTCCAGTGCCCATCTTTTCTATAGTGGAAACACTGGCCTTTATCCTTTGCCGAGTCTTTCTTAGCAACCTTTGCTTTACCTGGTCTACCCTTGCCCTTGCCCTTGCCCTTCTCAAGGGATATGTCTGCTTTCTTTTTCTTTCTGGTCTCACTAGTGTAGAGAACTGGCTTCTCCTTTTTTATAGTACTCTTTGCCTCCCTCAACATATTGAGGAGCTCCAAGAGAGTCACCTCAAGCTTGTTCATATTAAAATTCATTATGAATTGTGAAAAGGAATCTAGTAGGGACTAAAGCATAATGTCCACACACAAGTTATCCTCTAGGACCATTCCTAGACCTGTAAGTTTCTATATCTACTCAATCATCTTTAGGTCATGGTTCTGAACCGGTGTCCTCTCAGTCATCCTAGAGCGGAAGAGGTTCTTGGATATCTCAAATCGCTGAGTCCTTCCCTGTTCCTCAAATAGTTTATGAACATATAAGAGAATAGATCTGGCATCTATCTTTCATGCTATCTCTATAACTCAGGAGTCATGGAGCCTAACATGTTATATTGAGCAAGAGTGGAGTCATCATTGTACTTCATGTAGCGAGCGATCTCATCCTCGCTTGCCCCTTCCTTGGGCATAGGCATCATTGTATTAAGGACGTATGTGATTTTCTCTACCGTGAGAACAATTCTCAAATTGTGAAGCTAATCCATATAATTTGGACCAATGAGGCGGTTGACATCAAGTTTGCCACGTAAGGGATTTAAAAGCGATATTTTCTGAAAATAAAGATGCAACAAAAATAAATAACAAGTAGATTTTACAGAAAATAAATAATCAAGATATAGACTTCTATCTTAATATGCTCCCACTATTTTAATGGCAAGTCATACGACACCCTCAGCACGTGAAACGGAAGTCTTCGGTAGACTTCTAGTAGGGATCAAGATCCAATCAAAGTCTTAATATAACCTTAAGGGACTCAACCAATCACACTAAGCCAAAAAGGTAGGCAACTCTTGTCGATCACAACTCCTTGTGATTCTCGTCCTATTTGGCCTCTGAATCATTATGGTCTCAAGGGACTCGACCAACCATGATGTTTAGTTAAGTCAACACTATCGTTAAAAGATGAGTCTGATTCGATGATATACCCTCGAGGGACTCAACCAAGCATACCAGGTCCTCAGGTTACCGGTGAAATCTCTATGTCGTAGGCAAGATAACGAATCATGATATAAGTGAGCCTCGGGGGACTCGACCAACTCACCCTACATTGGGAATCGATCCCTACTTATAATGATGGAAGGCCACGTGGGTCAATCTAATTGTCTCACATTTACCGACTTAATATTATCGATAGAGGGGTTTCCATGATTTGGTCTCCTAATATGACATGTCACATATATACATATTTAATATATACCTACATCGCATGCATATATATATATATATATATATATATATCTAGTAGGTGTATAAGCAATCACACTAGATGATCATGGACCACAACCTAATGTGATCAGGCCCAAGCTAGTAGGCCTAATCACTCACATCAAGATCTATGTGTATAGTGGTACATCTCCATGCCTTGTGATCGTCCATCTCGTTCTCGTCGGTTCCGTCGGCATCTCGATGCATCTTCATACATCGCGATCGTCCGTATCGTGGGTCCCACTATTGCTTCCACACTCCCGCTGCGCCTCCTCGTGTGATTACAACTTAATCATAGGCACATAGGCCCAACAATAAATGAGAAATAAAAAATGGAGGCTCGCAAGCCCCAATAATAATAATCATAAGTACACACATCACATGGTCCATCATCATCCGTCCACATATCATACATCACATGTATAAATCATCATCATTTAGGACTACTAGATAATAATAAAAATAATAATCAATTAAACCTTTTAATTAATTAATATTTTCAGAATTCAAGGATATGCAGGGAATTTTTTCACTTCTGAGGGGTATTTTCATAATTTGGAAAAAATAACATAACTAAAATTTCTTAGATTAAAAAACTATCTTTTTGCCCAAAACCCTAAAATTCTTTCTCCCTTGCTTGTTGTGGCTACCGCCACCCTGTCGGCAACAGCCTTGTGTGGCGAGGGGCACAGGGGCGCTGCCCCTGCCCGTAGGCGGCGCTACTCTTGCAAGTGAGTGCCCCCGTGGGCGGCACCCCCACCTGCGAGCTCCCCTACAGGTGGCGCTGCCCCACGCAGCGCATGTAGGTGCCTATGCTCACGGATCCAGCACCCGCAGGCGCCGCCCTTGCACGCGGGCACGGTGCCCGCACGCAGGTGGCCGTCGTGCCTGCGGCCCTGCCTGTGTGGGGCAGCGCCACCTAGCTCTATCGCATGAACAACCTACACAGTTGAAAATCAATCTATCGCATGAACAACCTAGCTCTGATACCACTATTGGAAAATCTTGAGGGCGACATCACATATGCAGCAGAAGAACATAAAATAAAATCCTCAATTCCCAAATATATGTTTGTCGTCATGTGAAGATTGGTGTGCAAAAATCCACGAAACTTGAATCTGCATATAGAATAGCTTATGTTACCTATGGAGATCATATATCCCTGTATCCCTGCAGATCTCTAGGATAGGTGAAAGTGGTTAAGTGCCCTCCTCTCTAGCGGTGATCCATACAACAGGGATGCGATGATGTTCCTCAAAACTCTAGACCTGCTTTGAGGTGGAGAGGGGGAGGAGAATATGAGAGGCAAGCAAAGGCTCTAACCTATGAACCACTAAATCCCTCCTATTTATAGAGGTCTTCTATCAAATTAACCCGAATGGATCCTCCCCTTATTGGGTATTGGATCCTTATCCAACTACCCAAGCCTCTTAGAATAGTGAATCTCTATCCAATAATCTCTCATGGGCTCTTATTGGATCTTATCTATAGGATCCAATAATTCATAGGTTTATCGAATATCCAATAAGATAGGGGCTCCGATGGATATCTCATATCCGAACCTCTACCAATCGCAATGCCTACCATATGTGTCTGACCCTCTAGGCCCAAATATCAAGCTGGTCATGAGCCATATCTGTCAGAACTCCTTCTAGCTTAGTGAATTATTATCTTCATAATAATTCACTCGACTCATCAACTACGGATGTACTAGGCCACTACGCCACAGTCCCCAGACGATATAGGAGAATCCAATCCATTGGACTTGTCTGTCCTTAGTTACCATGCACCTATAGTCCCTCATACATCTAATATATCAGAGATCGTATACCGGGCATAGTGTTGTCAGACCCATACGATTTCTACTCGAGTCTTGCTCTAATCGGATTCTCCCGAAGAACTCTTTCTCTCTCAATCCGAATGACCCTGGCTAGGGATTTGTCTAAGCAAGAACACATGGGACATTCCTTTCATGACACTAAGAGTGGATGATCCTCTATCGACACTCAATAGCCTTCGTAAGGTTGACTACAACTCCCGAAGACCAGTTGTGCTAGATCTGGGACATCCAAACCTATACGTCTATATCAAAGAGTGGAGCACTCATACAGGACATCCTTGGTGTCTTAAGTCTAAGGACCAGATATATCACTAGGACCACGAAATCGCTGTTTGACAATAAGGCATCATCAACCATCCAGTATTCCGTAAGTGGATCAATCAGTGAACTCATTCTCCAATGAGCACCTGTACTGTATCGCTAGTATCCCCACATGAGCAACTATGAGACCAGTTGTATCCATCATATGGACGGATATATAGCACATTAGTCTGTTTGGTTATCTCGATGTCTTTCTCGAGTAGCCTATGACCGGGATTATTTAGGATATGTGTTTAAAGGTGAATCGATCTCATTATCATGATCTCATCACGATCTGATTCTCATTATACAGATCCAAGGACATCACAATATATATATATATATATATATATATATATATATATATATATATATATATATATATATATATATATATATATATATATATATATATATATATATATATATATATATATATATGTAATAGTTAATACAAAGTGATAAAATACTAAAATATAATAAGCAAAAAGATTGCATGTCAAATCACACGTGCCATCACTTATTTGATTAGCTTGCAGGGCATATATGATTGGCACAATCATGTTTCGTTGTATTAGGTAACCAAAACAATTGTCATGTCTCTTCATAATTCAATATATTGTTCCTAATTCCATTTGACTAACTTCATTATGATGATATTGTTTTGGGAGTATAATACTTATCAAGATGCTATGAAGTAATTTGGTGTTGAAAGGTAGTAAGTTTTCACAGCTTTTTAGAAGGATAGACAAGTTTAAATTACCAAAATTGTACCTAAGGCATCATAATAGGTGGTCCCAACTGATTCTTTGTCCCATTGTCCTCTAAAGTAACAACCTCTCCTTTTCTCAGTAATTCCTATGAGGTTACAAATTACGCTATCCGTAATGGGTATATGATGTCCTAAGAGATAAGTGGAGACCCTATCGTGTTCATCCACATGCAAGTTGTTGTAAAACAACCTAACAAGTCTAGGATAGATAGGTTCACTTATTTGAAGGATTTGGAGGATATCTAAGTTAGCAAACCATTGAATTAGTTTCAAATTGCTCAATTCCTCTAAATCTACGTATTTCCCCTTATGAACATTTCTAGTCTCTATGATGGGAAATTTAAGGGCATGTTGAGGAGAATCAAAAAGTAGGGAGTCATAGGTTTCATCTAATCTCCTTTTCCCTTTATCCCTTGAGGATCTTCTAGAAGTCATGGAGACTACATTTATTAAGAACAAATGAGAGGCAAGAACAAGTAATGCAAAGAAGGAAATGATTTGGTTTAGGGATTACCTTAGTAGTTTAACCTTCTTGTGATCACCAATAAAGAGGTTTGAGATTGATCCTTGATTTAGTAGAGGATGAGGATTCTTTTGAGTTACTAGAGGGAGAGCAAGAGGAATGAGGGTTTTGGGGCTCTTTAGAGAGGTGTAGAGTGAGTTGGGGTCGATTCTACCACCGGCCCTAACTTGGGTTTTTATAGTGCTGAGTTACGGGCAGTGCCACCACCTGCAACCAATGAGCACTAGCGGTGCTACCGCCAGCTGGGCGGTGCCACCGCCTATAGGCAGTGAGTACTTGCTGCACTATGGTGTGGTGCAAATTTGTGTATTGTCGATATTGTGTGGTTCTAGCGTGCAAGATCTTTATCATTAAGTGGTGCGCACACTTATTTACATAAACATCATATAAGATTTTTGAAGTTCTACTTTAGTAAGAGGAGAAAATTTGTATGGAATAATTCATATGGCTCATACCATAAATTCATGCTTCAAATCTTATCTCAAGTGAAGAAATAATAGTGAATGATCTCGAAAAATAGAACTCAATTAAGAAAATTTGGAGAAAAATTTAAATAGGAACTCATGTATCAGAGAAATTTAGCATACCTAATTCTCTTCTTATAAAATCAAATTGTTTCTCAATCAAGGGTTTTGTAAAAATGTCAGGTAATTGATGTTTTGTATCAATAAATTCTAAAGATATGTCATGGTTATTAACATGATCTCGTATAAAGTGATGCCTAATATCAATATATTTAGTTCTAGAGTGTTGAATAGAATTTTTGTCAAGCATATTGCACTAGTGTTATCATACTTTATAGGTATGTTTTTTAGGAGAATTCAATAATTCTCTAAAGTGTTTTTCATCCGTATAACTTGAGCACAACATGCACCTACTGCTATATACTCAGCTTCGGTTGTAGATAGTGCAACCGAGTTTTGTTTCTTGGAAGACCAAGAGACAAGTGCGTGTCCTAAAAATTGACATGTTCCGAATGTGCTTTTTCTATCTATTTGGCAACCAGCGAAATCAGCATCCGCATAACCAAGAAATTTAAATTTTTTAAATTTTGGATATCATAATCCTAGTTTAGGAGTTCCTATTAGGTATCTAAAAATCCTTTTAACGGCTTTTAAATGAGATTGCTCGAGGTTAGATTAAAACCAAGCACAAAGTCCTATGCTAAACATGATGTCTGGTGTAGTTGCAGTGAGGTATAGTAAACTACTTATCATACCCCTACAAGCTTTTTGATCAAGGCTTTTTCTACCTTCGTCAATGTCTAACTTAGTGGAGGTACTTATAGGAGTATTGATAGCCTTTGAACTATCCATTTTAAACCGTTTTAGCAAGTCTAATGCATATTTTGTTTGACTAAGAAAAATAACATCACTAAGTTGTTTGATTTGTAAGCCTAAAAAGAAAGTTAGTTTTCCCATTAAACTCATTTTAAACTCTAGGCTCATACTCTTGGCAAACAATTTGCATAAAGATTCATTTGTAGAACCAAAAATAATATCATGAACATAAATTTGAACAATAAGAAAATTATTCTTAAAATTTTCAATAAACAATGTAGTATCGACCTTACCTTTAGAAAAATTATTTTGGATAAGAAAGGAGCTAAATCTCTCATACCAAGCCCTTGGAGCTTGTTTTAATCCATAGAGAGCTTTAGTTAATTTAAACATATGATTCAAAAAATTATCATTCTTAAATCTGGGAGGTTATTCAATATAAACTTCTTTGGAAATAAAGTCATTAAGAAAAGTACTTTTAACATCTATTTGAAATAACTTAAAATTATTACTACTACTCGTGCCATAGGAGCGAAGGTTTCTTCATAATTGATACCTTCTTATTGTTTAAAACCCTTGGCCACTAATCTAGCATTATTTCTAACCACGATACCAAATTCATCTTGCTTGTTTCGAAAGACCCATAGTACTAATAACTAAATGGTCATTTGACCTCGGAACAAGTTTCCATACCTCATTTCTCTCAAATTGGTTCAACTCTTCTTGCATTGCAATAACTCATAAATCATCTTTCAAGGCTTCGTCAATGCATTTAGGTTCAATTTGAGAAAGAAAAATGAAGTTGGCACAAAAATTCTTAAGAAAAGAATGAGTTTGAACCTCTTTTGATGTGTCTTCGATAATTAGCTCCTTGGGATGAGAATCTACGTACTTCCATTCCTTGGGTAAGAATCTATCAGGAGAAGATGTATCCAAGCTAGTTGAAGGATGAGGTTCATTTAAATTCAAAGCATCAAAATTAAGATCATTATCAAACTTATTTTTCTTTAATTTGGAAACTTTATTAAAGACAACATGAATAGACTCTTCTATAACCAAAGTTATTTTGTTAAAGATACGAATGGCTATAGAAATAGAAGAATAGCCAAGAAAAATTTCTTCATCGGATTTTGCATCAAACTTTCCCAAGGCATCATTTTCATTCAAGATAAAATATTTACAATCGAAAACTTTAAAAATATAAAATATTAGGTTTTTTGTTATTCTACAATTCATAAGGAGTTTTGGAAAGTAATGGTCTTACTAGAACCCTATTCATGACTTAGCATATTGTATTAACAGCTTCGGCCCAAAAATATTTGGGTAGACTATGTTCGTTCAACATGGTTCTTATCATTTCTTATAAGTTTCTATTTTTTCTTTCTACTACACCATTTTGTTGAGGATTTCTTAAAGTAAAAAAATTATGATTATATCCATTAGATTCACAAAAACTTTGGAAATCATGGTTTTGAAATTCGCCACCATGATCACTCTGAATTGATGAAATCATAAAGCCTTTTTCATTTTGAACAAGTTTACAAAACTTCAAAAAATACCTAAAGCAATCACTTTTGTGTGCCAAGAAGTATGTCCAAGTGTATCTACTATAATCGTCCATAATTACAAAGGCGTATTTGGTACCTCCTAGGCTTGATGTATCAATTGGTCCAAACAAATCCCTATTAATCAATTGCAATGGTCTAGAGGTGCTGATTTGATTCTTTGATTTGAAACTATCTTTTATTTGTTTTTCTAGTTGACATGCATCACACACATTGTCTTTAACGAACTTAATATGAGGAATACCTCTTACAAGTTCTTTAGATGAGATTTGAGAGATTAGTTTCATGTTAGCATGACCTAATCTCCTATGCTAAAGCCAAGCATCGTCAATCAAAACTGAAAAACACATTTCATTATAAAGATCATCAATGTCGATAGTATATATATTATTTTGTTTTAGGGCAATAATAGATATGTTTTTGTGTGATTTTTTAATAATGTAAGTATTGGATTCAAATCTAATGATGTATCCTTTATCACACAATTGACTAATGCTCAAAAGATTATGCTTTAAGCCATCAACCAATAACACATCTTCAATCGAAAAGTTGGATTTGTTACCTATGGTTCCTTTGCTAATGATTTTATCCTTATTGTTATCTCCGAATGTGACATACCCTTCGTCTAGACTAGTGAGTTTAGAGAATTAAGATGGATCTCCGGTCATGTGCCTTGAACGTCCACTATCAAGGTACTCTCTTGTTCCTAGATTGTGATGGTAAACATTTTTATAAAAGAGGGTGATTTTTAGGTAGTCATTTGACCTTGCGTACCTCAAAAATTGATCTACTCAACTTATCATTTTGTATAGAATTCTTTATGGTTCCTTTAGGAACCCAAATCAATTTGTATGGACTATATCTCTTAAGTGGATATTTATAGGCAACAAAAGTTACATTTGGTGTGGGGTGATACATGCAAGGTAGGGCCTTTAACAAAGGTGGTTGGATTTTAGTGAGAGCTACTCATAAATCCGATTCCGCCTCTTCTATGAACATGACCCTTATTGGTAAGGATCATGTTCAAGAACTTGCTACTAACCTCAAACTTTTCTAAGGTTTCTTTGAGTAGCAAGTTTTTCTTCTTAAGTGTCTCTAAGTGTTCACACTTAGTACATAGAGGCAAAGAAGGATTATCATGATTAAGTTTCTCAAATTCAACATTTAAAATGGTATGATCCTTTTTCAAAGAGTTATACATTTTAATCAAAGATCTACATTCATCAAACAATTAATGAAAAGCACTTAAAAGCTTGTCAAAAGATAAAATTGCATCTAATGAACTACTTACCTCATCTCCGATAGCCATTAATGCGTAGTGAGCAACTTGCTCTATGTTGGTTGGCTCCTCTTCTTCGGATGCACTTGAGTCATCCCAAGTTGCTTTAAGAGTCTTCTTCTTTTTTGATTGCTTCTTCTTTGCTTGGAGACATTCGCTTTTAAAATATCCCAGCTTCCTGCATTCGTAGTATATTACTTGTTCTTTCTTGAGTTTTATTTTATTTTTAGTGTCATTTTTAAATTTATTTATTTTTATAAATTTTTTAAACTTTCTTATCAAGAGTGCCAAGTCATCATCAAAGTCCTCATCACTTAAATTTTCTTTCAAGTGGTCTTTATGAGTTCTTAGTGTTATATCCTTTTTATTCTTTGGAAGGTTGTTCTCAAGCTCTTCATGAGCATTGTAAGTCATTTCGTAGGTCATTAGTGACTCAATAAGTTCTTCGAGAGAAAAATTATTTAAATCCTTGGCCTCTTGAATGACCATTACTTTAGGGTCCCAACTCTTTGGAAGGGATCTCAATATTTTATTAACAAGTTCAAAGTTTGAAAAACATTTGCCAAGAGCTTTTAAATTATTAACGACATTCGTAAAACGGGTATACATGTCGACAATAGTTTCACTTGGTTTCATCCGAAAAAATTCATAAGTATGAACTAAAAGATTTATTTTTTACTCCTTTACTCTACTAGTGTCTTCATGAGTGATTTCGAGTATGTGCCAAATATCAAAAGTTGTTTCACAAATAGACACTCGATTGAACTTGTTTTCATCTAAAGCACAAAACAAGGCATTCATAGCCTTGACGTTTAAAGCAAAAGTCTTCTTCTCCAACTCATTCCAATCGTTCATTGGAAGAGAAGACTTTTGAAAGTCATTTTCCACAAGGTTCCATAACTCAAAATCTATTGAAATTAGAAATATCCTCATTCTAGTCTTTCAATATTTGTAATTCGTCCTATTGAACATGAGAGGATGTGTAATTGAATGACTCTCTTGATTGCCGACAAATGTCATCTCTCTTGGGTTTCAAACCAAACAAGAGTGACTGTTAGAACCCTTTCGGATTCTAAACTTGGGGTTGATCTCTTTGGGGGATCGGCCTTCTTGGAACTCTATAGGGGTTTCTCCCTCCAAGTTGCTGCTCAAAGGCTGCAGAAAAGATTCATCTATTGCTTATCCAAAGAGAAGGAATACATGGCTATTTATAGGGCTTCTAAACCCTAACTCCTAATAGGACTCCTACTTAAGACTCTTACTTCTAATCAACTCCTAATAGGACTCCTAGTCAAGACTCCTATTCCCTTACAACTCCTAATTCTTCTCTAAGAAAACACCTCCTACATGAATGCCCCTCTCAATTAGGACTCTCCTAGCTAGAGTCCTAACAATTTTAAATGGATGCCCCTCTCAATTAGGACTCTCTTAGCTAGAGTCCTAACAGTTTTACATGAATGTCCCTCTCAATTAGGACTCTCCAAGCTAGAGTCCTAACAGACCCGCCCTCTTCAAATCAGCCTTGTCCTCGAGGCTGATGATTCATGAATTCTGGGAATTTGATCTTTAAGTCGTCATAGTTCTTCCAAGTGGCATCTTCTATTGGTAGGTTCGCCCACTGTATTAGAACTTCATTAGTGGGTCGTCGTCGTCGAGTCACGATCCGTCGATCAATAATGGCACTTCGCTGGGTCTGGAGTTCTCTTTGGATAGTCATATTTGGTGGGTGGCTTTGGGCTGTCTCCAAGCACCTATTTACAACTGTCTCGTCGTCGATTTGTGGGTGATATGCCATACTCCTTTTCAATTTAGTACCCTGCATATAGAATAACTTGGTCCAAAATCTACTCGTGAAGATGCAAGTAGAATTTATCATAAGCACAATGCGTCCCTTATAGTGTAATTCTTTTGAGTCCCAATTGTAATGAGCCACGGAGCTTGGTGCTTCCTCCAATTTTTTTATAATCTTACTAGTATCTGAATCTTCCTGCCATTCCATCTTAATATCCTCAAGGAAGTCGTTGGTCGGAAGTGAAACGGTCGAAACTTCAACTTGCTCGGGTAACTGCGAAAGCGCATCTGCAAGAACATTCACTTTCCCCTTTTTGTAAGTTATTTCAAAATCAAATCCAAGAAGTTTTGTTACCCATTTTTGCTGCTCGGGGGAAGATATCTTCAGCTCCAAGAGATATTTTAGGCTTTTATGGTCGGTCTTGATTTGAAAGTATCACCTGATCAAGTACAATCTCCACCTCGTTGCTGCGCGCACAATGGCGAGCATCTCCTTATCATATGTTGACATATTTTGATCGGAGGGAGATAATGTCTTGCTAGTGTATGCGAGTGGTCGACCATCTTGCATGAGAATGGCTCCAATTCTGACTCCAGATGTGTCGGCCTCAATAATGAAGGGTCGGTTGAAATCTGGTAGTGTTAGCACCGGCGTCATCGTCATGGCTGCCTTAAGTTTGTCGAAGGTAGCGGAGGCTCTGTCCAACCATTGGAAGACATCTTTTTCTAGTAAGGAAGTAAGTGGTGTACTGATCTTTCTATAGTTTTTCACGAACTTGCGGTAGTAGCCTATTAAACCCAGAAAGCCATGTAGCAATTTTATGTTTCTCGAGGTCGGCCAGTTTTGCATTGCTCCAATTTTGAAGGGGTCCACTGCCACACCTTCCTCTGATATGATATGCCCAAGATATTCCACCTTTTGTTGAAGAAAGCAAAAATTCGTGGTTGTTGTGTGTTCAAAAGGTGGTTTTTCGTATGTCTTCTTCGCATGCTCGTATTTGATGATACCCGGATCAAAGGTCCAGCTTTGTAAAGATTTGTGCTCCCTTTCATCTAGCGATTTATCTACTATTGGAATAAAGTATTTGTCCTTGATGATTATGCCATTGAGAGCTCGGTAATCAACACATATTCGCCTTGTTCCGTCCTTCTTGCGTACAATTAGCACCGGCGAAGAGTAGAGGTTGCAACTTGGCCGAATAACTCCTGTTTCGAGCATCTCTTTTATAATCTTTTCTATTTCATCCTTTTGGAGATGTGGATATTGATATGGCTGAGCATTTGCTGAAGATTTTCCTAGAAGAATCATTATACAATGATCATGCCGACAGGTAAGAGGTAGGTTGCGCGGTTCGTCAAATATATTTGAAAATTCAGCAAGCAAAGGAAGTAGATTTGGATCTTCAAATTCTGTTGGCTCCCCCTTAGTTTGCTGCTCAAGTTGTACCAAAAAGCCGCTGCATGCTTTATGCAAAACATTCTCCATTTGTTGTGTGCAAATCGTTGTTATGTCGCCCCCACGTTTCCCATACAATGTCACCTGTTTCTCCTTACTGTAAAATTTCATAATTAGTTTCATAAAATTCCAAGAAATATCACCTAATGTCATCAACCATTTAATTCTGAGCATGGCCTCATGATTGTTAAGAGGGAGAAGGAAGAAATCTGCAATTATCTCTTGGTCCTTCAGCAATAGTTTCTCCTGCGGGCGCCTACGATCACAATTGAAAATCCGTCCGTTGATGACCTTAACATCAAACCTGCAGCGATTCTCGATAGGTAATGCTATCCAAACAACAAGCTTACTATATAGGAAGTTAGTAGTACTGCCCGTGTCGATGAGAACAGTGATCGGTTGTTGTTTGAGAAGGCCTCCAACTTTCATCGTTTGCGGGTTTGAGTAGCTGGCTAGTGCGTGTACTGTAACGTCAGTCGGTTGTGGCTCTTCTTCCGCATCTTCTTCTTCATGTTCAAGGCTCTCTTTTGGATGTTCAATGATCTCTTCTTCTATCGATTCAATCATAAGAAGTCCTCCTTTACTACAGCGATACTCACGGCTCCACGGCTCGTCACAATGCCAACATAACCCCTTCGCATATCGCTCCCGAAGCTCTTCTCTTGTTAACCTCTTTAGTGTAGGGACTTGGTCGACAGTAGGGGGGGCTAAGGGCTTCAATATTACTGGTTGAGGAGCGACCCTAGTCCTCCGAGCTTCATGGTTCAATTGCTCCTCTTGATGTCGTGCGAAAGAGATGGCTGCCATAAGTGTATACGGTTGTCGCGCTTTAACTTCTCCTCGGATCTCCGGCTTCAAGCCCTCAATGAAGGTCCTCAATAGCTGTTTTTGAGACCAATCACGAGTTTGATTAGATAACCTTTCAAACCTAGTTTGGTACTCCTGAATGGTGGAGGTTTGTCGGATCTTTGCTAGTTGTTCGTCAATATTCTCGTAATCGGTTGGTCTGAAGCGAATCAGTAGTCCTTCTTTGAATTGTCGCCATGAAAGGACTCCATAAGTATGTTCAAACCAGTCAAACCACTGTATAGCATCCCCTTTAAGATGTATAGCTGTAATTTTCACCATAGATACATCCGCGGTTTTGTGGTACTGAAAATATCGCTCCGCGCGCGAGATCCAACCAATCGGGTCTCCTTCTTCCCATCTAGGGAAGTTCACTCTCATGCATGGATAGTTGGGGTCAGTCATATAGCCTCCCCTCCCTTGGAAGTCATCTATTCGGGCTTGGTGTGATTGGGCAAAGCTCTCTCCTTGATTTGATTTCTTCGGGCTTAGTGGTCGGCCCAATCTGAGTTCGGTAAAGAGCATCCGAATCTTATCCTCCATTCGCACCTCCAAGGCTTCGAATTTAGCATTGATTACCTCCTTAGATGCCATAGTATATGCCCCCAAATCTCTCTTTTGTTGTTGGGTTAAAGGCATGTATAGGTTGAGAGAAGTGATGGTTAAAAGGGTTGGTGGATTGGTGGATGTAGGCTACGGTTTAGGCTTGTTTTGTGGCTGTTTTGGGTACAGTTTGAGGGTGTGGTTTGGCAGAGTTTTAGGGTTGTGGATGAAAGTTTTGGATCTGTGGTAGATGGTAGCAAAGGTTTGATAGAAATCCGTAGAAGTTGCAACAAGTATGTGCTGTCTTGTAAGAGTAGAATTGTCGTCGAAGAAACAACGGTTTCTCGACGTAATTTCCACCAAAAACTTAAGAGAATTGAGGAGGGAATTGATAGCAAAATCACAATTTATATGACAGCAAGGATATCTAATTTAATCAAAAAAAATTCAGCAGTATAACAGCAAGAAAATTGGTGCAAGTTGCAATTGCAGAATTGTCATCGAAAAATCATTTTTAGAGATGAATTTCTTAATAGATCAATCTTAGATGGAAGCCAAGATGATCTATGAAGTGTATAAGAAATTTCATTCAAAAAAGATTGCAAATAGATGGGTTAAGGCAACGATATGCAGCTGAAATTTTCTGCAGCATAGATTTTCAAGTGCAGCAGATTGGACATAAAAGATCAATAGTTTATATTGAGAATTTTTCGATGAAACCAAAGGAAAATCTACTGTTAGGAAGTGTCAAAGATGTCATAAAAATTTCGTAGAAATTTGGATAGAAAAAGCATAGTAGCAAGATCAAACAGATGGTGCTATGCGGCTTGAATTCTGCAATTCAAGTGCAGCAGATTGGACATAAAAGATCAGTAGTTTATATTGAGAATTTTTTTATGAAACCATAGGGAAATCCACTGTTAGGAAGTGTCAAAGATGTCATAAAAATTTCATAGAAATTTGGATAGAAAAAGTATAGTAACAAGATCAAACAGATGGTGCTATGCGGCTTGAATTCTGCAATGTATCTTTCGTCGTAGAGATGAAAACTTTGTGACGAAAAGTTTATGCAGCAATATAGGAATAATTTTTTTTTTTTTTTTTTTTGGATTTTCGAATAAGGATAACTAAATTGCAGCAGCAGTAAGGTAGGAAACCAGAACCTGTTGCAATTCACGGGGAGATCAAAGGATGATCCGCGATGGTGGAGATGATGGCGGAATTCGGTGACGATCTTTTAAGCAATTGTGGGAATTGCTTTGGATGGTTGTGGAGGGTTGATGGATGGCTGTCGAAGGGCAGCGAGACGCCAAGAACGCTGCTCTGATACCAGGTGTTAGAACCCATGCGGATTCTAAACTTGGGGTTGATCTCTTTAGGGGATCGGCCTCCTTGGAACTCTATAGGGGTTCCTCCCTCCAAGTTGCTGCTCAAAGGCTGCAGAAAAGATTCATCTATTACTTATCCAAAGAGAAAGAATACATGGCTATTTATAGGGCTTCTAAACCCTAACTCCTAATAGGACTCCTACTTAAGACTCTTACTTCTAACCAACTCCTAATAGGACTCCTAGTCAAGACTCCTATTCCCTTACAACTCCTAATTCTTCTCTAAGAAAACACCTCCTACATGAATGCCCCTCTCAATTAGGACTCTCCTAGCTAGAGTCCTAACAGTTTTAAATGGATGCCCCTCTCAATTAGGACTCTCCTAGCTAGAGTCCTAACAGTTTTAAATGGATGCCCCTCTCAATTAGGACTCTCTTAGCTAGAGTCCTAACAGTTTTACATGAATGTCCCTCTCAATTAGGACTCTCCAAGCTAGAGTCCTAACAGTAACCAAGCTCTAATACCAATTGTTAGGATCAAGAGCGGCACTAAGAGGGGGGGGTGAATTAGTGTAGTGGAGAAAATCGTCGGTTTGTAAAATATTTCGTTCATCGAAAATCAATTTCGGAAAGTGCTTGACTTTAGAATGAAAGAACTAGCAATTATCTAAGAAATGACAGTAATGAAAAGGAGAATGAAAATGAGCACACCGGAATTTATAGTGGTTTGGTCATTGTGACCTACATCCACTTCTGATTCCTCCTCTGTCGAGGTCACTAGTGTCCATTAATGGTCTTCCTTCAATAGGCGAAGACCAACCACCTCTTTACAATGCTTTCTCCTTTTCACGGGTTTAGGAGATAACCCTTACAAGCCTCACACCTCTCTTGAATGATCTCAACACTTAGAAAGGGAGGAGGAGGACTCTTTTGCACTTTTACAACACTTTTAGCACCCCAAGAATTCAAGATTATGTTCACACTTTTGTACATTTTCATGCAGAAAATGGTTGGGTATTTATAGGCCCAAATGACTTCAGAATTTGAGCTAAAAAGTGTCATATCCCCGGATTTTGGGGTACTGACGGTACCATTGCCTAGTCTAGGCGATACCACCACCTGATATAGCTCGGAGACCGAGCTTTAGCGGTACCACCGCTTGATAAGGGTGGTACCACCGCCTGACAGTATTAACTGCCGACAGTACTACTGCCTAAAGCATTGGGAGACTGAGTCCCAAGCGGTGCCACTATCGGCTGTGGCTTTAGGTGTTGAATGGGTTGTTCAATCGGCCCAATTCAGCCTTATTAAGGGCCCAGTTGGCCCCTAACCGAGTTAGTGAGATTACCTCCCAATCCTAACTCAACTAATGTACTAACTACGATTAAGGCAAGCAATCTATATTCGGTATGTCGAGTTTTCTCTCGACGATCCTCCGGCCAAGCTTTCGACGAACTCCTAACGGACCCTCAGCGAACTCCCAACAAACTCTTAGCGATCTTCCGACGAACTCTCAGTGAGCTCCCGACACACTTCCGGTACATCGTTCAAATCTTCGACTCCGGCTCATCATATGCTTTATGCCTTACCGCTATCGTAGTTAATTATGCACACTTATCTTAACACATAGATTATATCAAATAATTTATCAATTGATTTCATAATCAAAATCCGAGATTCAACACTAGTACCCAATATGGTAGGATTCATTAGGGTAAGTTGACAAATAGGAGGGAATCAAAGGGGGTCATGGGCTAGGTTCTTTTTTGTTGCCACCTTCTATTCTCTACTCTCTCTCTCCTCAACCTATAGCCCCTTCTTGATTGCGTAGTGCACATAGTGAGGAGGATTGTACAGCGATTTGAGGAGCGTATTCACAGCCCCTACCATATGGATCACCGTTAGAGAGGAGGGCAATTGATATTCTTCATCCTCTCTCATAGATTTATAGGATTTTCCTAGGTAACACAATCTCCCTTGTACGTATATTTTTCGGCTTTGTGAGTTTTTGCGCACCAATCCTTGCACGACGATGAAACCTTATTTTTCTATGGGAATTCTAGGAGTTTGTTTTTGTTCTTTCACTGTCCATGTAATGTCGCCTCAGATTTTTCTACAAGGAATATCTCATCACCCCATCTCTAAGAAGTCCAAATTTCCCTATATCATGACTCCTAGAATCATAGCTACTTAACGAAGGGAATTGCAACCTTGAAGACACGAAAGAAAAACCCAACCCCATGAAAAGCCAAATCACAGTTGAAACCAACCTTCTACCTCCCATCGACGCCTTGCAATAGAAAAATCCTACTACATGGAGAGATACTTTCCGTCGACGGCCACCAAGGGTCATTCCTCAGGTTGTTCCAGTAAGATCCCCCGACAACTAGAGCCTACTCTAGTCAAGAGAACTATAGGAGAAAGTAGAGGAGGAGTTACTGCTCGGAATCAAGCTGCTAACGTCCCTTTTTTGGGCTACCAACCAATGCAAGTAGATGTGTTCGACCCTTCTAGCAAGACAAAGGTCTCGAGGTCTTTCTAACCCTCTATAGTAGCCTCGAGAAGAGGTCTCGACAACAAAGAACTCAACAAAGTAGCCCCTAAGCCGACTGCAATATTTTCTATCTAGAGATACTCTTTCAACATGCAATAGAATTCTATGGCAGAGAACCATCGTAGAACACTATATTTATCTTTGTCCTCGCTGTCCAAAGACATAGCAACAAACTCGACATATTCAACCCCTTCCACAATGCCTAACAAAGGTGTTGTGTTGTCGAATTGGTGAGAAGAGGAAAGAAAGAAAAAACCGACAGCAAGCGTTCTACAGTGATCTACCTGTGCTTCTCGCATGATAACTTTTTAAGCAATTATAGATAAAGAACTCTTTACTTTAGTTCTCTATTTTAGACACTTTAAATTTACAGTAAAAGTAGATAAATTTCTCCTTTCTAAGTTATATTTATTACAGCAAAAGCATAATTCCTCCACAGATCAGATCGTTGAACCCAAACCCCATATAGATCAACAACAGGAGTTTGGAAGTCTAAGGTTCAGACGGTGAGAAAAAACCCTGACTAAGAGGAGAAAAAAACTAGCAAAAATCTTATGCCAAAGCCCTTCCGACGAGAGGCTAGTTTTGTGTCGGATTTCCCCTAACGAGAGAAGAGGAGATGGGAGTTCAGAACCAAAGCTGAGGATTACTTATTCCCGCTCGCTAGTGTCAAAATCAATCAGCTGAGGGGCGTGTAGGCTTCCTGGTGACCTTAGCGCATGCTGTGGCCATGAAAAGTTCTCTCAAAAAATCTAAACCTTCGACTAAAAATAATTAAATTTTGATAGCTTATTAGACACGTGCGGCGGTAAAGCTGCCCTTAATATCATTAACAAAGAACAAAGAGCATTGTAATGTTCGAGAAATTTCATTATTATAACCAACATAAAGCTCACATAAATGACCTCTTTATGTTATCAAATGTGAAGAATAAAGCTCCATATGCCATGATTTCAAATCCCACGATTACACAAGAAAATTTTCAAATGGTTGATTCAGGGAGTGGAGATAGCTCATCGAAAGCGCCTTCATTTTTTTCGACTCTTCCATTTCTTGACAGGGAAAAGAGTGAGCTTGGTGCTTGAAATATAAGCAGCAGCTTCTGCAGGCCGCAATCTGGAAATAGCAACTTGCTTCGCTTCACTTGCCTTGTCATCTGCAAATGGTTTCACCTCAAATGTTCCTCGAGGAAATCCTCTGGCCACCTGCAAGTGATATTACAACTCATTGATCATGCTTGCTATACCACCATCTACAATGATTATATAACCTTTTGTTCCACGAATTCTCTAGCATTCTTAGGAGAAGCAAGAGCGCTTACGAGTGACTCAACAGCCATTGGTTACTAGAGAAAAACTACGATTTCCGCATAACCATAAATCTTGACTTGGATGAAATGACTGTCATTGTATACCTTCAATAAAATCCACACTTTTAGACAACTGCTTAAGACTGCAAGCTTTGTTCGCTTTCCTGATGTTAAGTAGTTGCACATGTAACGGTCCACCCTTAGCACAAACCGTGGCCAAGACTTCGCGTTATCAGGGTCTGGCTTCTGATTAGAGACAGCCTGAAACATCAAAGAAAGATAAGGACCACAGAATAAGTAATAAAAAAGACTGCAAGAAAGAAGATGAACTTCGAGGCCGAGTAGGTACATGGAGAAAGTCAGTTAAAGGTTACATGAGAGTCACCAAAGAACAGCCAAGAGTAGTTTGTTTTGAAGGAGCAAATCAAAGATAGCAAGCACCTCATAATTTAAAATAATTATATATGATGATATAGTTCAACCACATAGCACATATAAACAGTAAATATAGGACAACGGAAGTGTACGATGTTGGGAAGGAATCCTCTTTCTGGGTTTTTTCCTTTAGGTATAAGGAATCAACACAAAACCTTTATCCTTCATTTCTTAAGGAAGCACAAGAAGTTGAAGCATTAGAACATCAGAGAGAAATGAAAAGATTTATCTTACAAGCAAGCGGCATATTTCGTGTTCAATCTTTGAGAATGATGTTTCTAAAGCTTCCACACGACCAGTAGCATGACAGCAAGTGCATGGTTCACTGATCATGAATGTCACACTCGGGCGGACCTGCAACATGCATTAATTAATTCATGTTTCCTGGTGAAATCCAAGTTGTACAGAAATCATTACCAACACTCTAGCCACCCTCACAATTTACAACTGCTGTTGCCTCTGTTTCAAAACCACCTTTTGTTGACTCATATCATGGCTAATAACTATACAAATGTAAAGAAATAAAACCATTAAGGATCTACGGAACTGGATATAGAATGTTTAGCTATAATTTATTCTAATTAATTCTACACAATATAGAATCCAACTCATAGCTATAATTTATACAATGTTTAGCTAATCAAAGTACTGGATATACAATTCAGTTACCATAATTAATAAAAAAGTAAATTTCATCAATATTATTAATGAAATCCTGGGTCACATAAATTATTTATCATTTGAGAGTTCACATAAAAATAAGCTTGCTTTACATCTTGTTACAAAAGATTATCTGTAATGCTGCATGTGTTTGGTTGTAATTCTACTTAACAAGTTTATACTTATGAAACCATCACTTCTCAGTTAATGTGGTTCATCAGAGAATATTGTAACCGTCTCCTCAATGCATACCCTCTTCCTGGTGATTTCCATCAATCCAAGCTTAGATAGCTCAGAAACTCTCACTGTTGACCGATCCCTTTCAACTGCCTTCTTCATTTCTTCATAGACTAGCCTTCTATTTGCTGGAAAGAAAATAAATAAACACATAACAAGAATTTTACAAAAAACATATTATTCTCAATCTCAAAAAGCATTAATGCAAAAAAAAATCTACTACTATGTGGGTGGATAGCCAAACAAAACTTCTGAAAAAACATGAAACAGGGAGAACAAAATGAACCAATCAAATGAAATAAAAACCCTCAGTCACAAAGCAACGGAGTTCTATTACAAAGACGGGTTATATTTGAACAGAAACATCTGATCCAAATATTCTAGTGTACTCTATTATACTGGCACAAAGTACTTCAATTTTCCAGTAATCATATGCAAGAAATATTGTGAAGCTAAAACATCAAAATGTAAAGAGACAAGGAACCATAGCATATGAAGAAAAAAAAGGTGCAATTATGATGCAACAAAAACAATAGCAAATTCATAAAGTTCCAACTATTTAGAATCGGTTACATGAATCTTTTGCCATTATTGAGATATATAAAGAGCCATATCTTTAAAATTTTAAATTATTATTTATAATTACTATTAGAATCTTTTTAAGTCTCCCTCTACCTATCCTCATGTCACTAATAGTAACTATTTCACCAAGTCTAATTACCATATCTATATGTTTCTGAGCACATGTCCTTACTACCTTAAACGATACTCTTTCATTTTATTCTCTATCAAACCGACACCAAATTGCACACAAATAAAAACATTTCTTTTCTTATCTTTTCTAATAACTCCACACATCGGCGTTAACATTCTCATCTCAACTATATAATTTTTTTATATATTATTTCTTAACTATTCGACACTCAACCTAACACTCAGTCCATAATAGTGTATTCAAAAACGCTTGGTGTCAAAAGGCACCACAGTCCCAAAATGCCCAAGGCGCTCCCCTATACGAAACGTGATCCCGAATATTATAATTTAAAAATTATATAACATAATTAACACAAATAAACAACTGTGGTTAATTAATATAAATAGGGCTGCTCAAGCCCCACTAGAGAGCTCCCAGGTCAACTTAACCTAGAAGGCAGTTGCTGTTTTCACAAACTTAGACAGAAATAATCAACTTTGATTTATCTAAAACTTGAAACACCTATAAAAATAAAACAACAAAGAAGGCAGTGGTGAACGTGCAAGAAGGCAGTGGTGAATAGGGAGGGAAGCGGGATTTTAGGGGGGGGGGGGGGGGTGGGGGGTGGGGGGGTTTTTGGTGGTGACGAAGGAGAAAGAGAGAGATACACTAGGAGGGAGGGAAAGAAGACGCCGTTGCGCCACTACTGCCAGAGGAAGACATCACTGCTACCAGTGGAAGAAGACGCTGCCGTCATTTGCTGAAGGGAGGAACTCCACCACCATGCAGAAAGTGGGAAAGAGGGATTTCTACGTTAGGGCACAGTTCGTGTGTGGGAAAGAAGGATTTTTGCATCAAATAACTAGTTCAATCGAACCATATAGGACTATTTTGGTTCAACTCAGGCTCAACTTGACCTGAGTTGAACTAGGCAGGCACCTGGCCTACCCAATGCTTGGGTCCAAACGAATGCCTAGGCTGTGCCTAAGTGAAGTTGTGATAGAACCCTTGCAGATTCTAAACTTGGGATTGATCTCTTTAGGAGATCGGCCTCCTTGGAACTCTATGGGGGTTCCTCCCTCCAAGTTGTTGCTCAAAGGCTGCAGAAAAGATTCATCTATTGCTTATCAAAAGAGGAGAAATACATGACTATTTATAGGGCTTCTAAACCCTAACTCCTAATAGGACTCCTACTCAAGACTCCTACTTCTAACCAACTTTTAATAGGACTCCTACTCAAGATTCCTATTCCTTTACAACTCCTAATTCTTCTCTAAGAAACAACCTCCTAACTCTAGCCGGCCTCTTCACCTCTTTAATAGGGGTCGGCTTAGATAGATTTTACATGAATGTCCCTCTCAATTAGGACTCTCCTAGCTAGAGTCCTAACAGACCCGCCCTCTTCAAATCAGCCTTGTCCTCGAGGCTGACGATTCATGAATTCTGAGAATTTGATCTTCAAGTCATCATAGTTCTCCCAAGTGACATCTTCTATTAGTAGGTTCGCCCGCTGTATTAGCACTTCAGTAGTGAGTCGTCGTCGTTGAATCACGATCCGTCGATCAATAATGGCACTTAGCTGGGTCTGGAGTTCTCCTTGGGTAGTCATACTTGGTGGGTGGCTTTAGGCTATCTCCAAGCACCTATTTACAACTTCTGTCTGGCCATCGGTTTGTGGGTGATATGCCATACTCCTTTTCAATTTAGTATCCTGCATATGGAATAACTTTGTCCAAAATCTACTCGTGAAAATGCAAGTAGAATTTGTCACAAGCACAATGTGTCCCTTATAGTGTAATTCTTTTGAGTCCCAATTGTAGTGAGCCACGGAGCTTGGTGCTTCCTCCAATTTTTGTATGATCTTACTAGTCTCCGAATCTTCTTGTCATTCCATCTTAATATCCTCAAGGAAGTCAGTAGTCGAAAGTGAAATGGCTAAAAATTCAGCTTGCTTAGGTAGCCGTAAAAGCGCATCTGCAACAACATTCTCTTTCCCCTTTTTGTAAGTTATTTCATAATCATATCCAAGAACCTTTGTTACCCATTTTTGTTGCTCGGGGGGAAGATATCTTCTGCTTCAAGAGATATTTTAGACTTTTATGGTCGGTCTTGATTTGAAAGCATCGCCTGATCAAGTACGATCTCCACCTCGTTGCTGCGTGCACAATGGCGAGCATCTCCTTATCATTTGTTAACATGTTTTGATAGGGGGGAGACAATGCCTTGCTAATGTATATGAGTGGTCGACCATCTTGCATAAGAACGTCTCCCATTCTGTTTCCAGATGCATCAGCCTCAATGATGAAGGGTCGGTTGAAATCTGGTAGCGCTAGCACCGGCGTCGTCGTTATGGCTGCCTTAAGTTTGTCGAAGGCAGTGGAGGCTCTATTCAACCATTGGAAGACATCTTTTTCCAGTAAGAAAGTAAGTGGTACACTGATCTTTCTATAGTTTTTCATGAACTTACGGTAGTAGCCTGTTAAACCCAGAAAGCCATGTAGCAATTTTATGTTCCTCGGGGTAGGCCAGTTTTGCATTGCTTCAATTTTGAAGGGGTCCACCGTCACACCTTCCTCTGATATGATATGCCCAAGATATTCCACCTTTTGTTGAAGAAAGTAAAAATTCGTAGCGGCCGTTGTGTGTTCGAAAGGCGGTTTTCGATATGACTTCTTCGTACACTCGTATTTGATAATACCCGGATCGAAGGTCCAACTTTGTGAAAATTTGTGCTCCCTTTCATCTAACAATTCATCTACTACTGGAATAGGGTATTTATTCTTGATGGTTATGCCATTGAGAGCTCGGTAATCAACGCATATTCGCCATGTTCCGTCCTTCTTACATACAAGTAGCACCGGTGAAGAGTAGAGGTTGCAACTTGGCCGAATAACTCCTGTTTCGAGCATCTCTTTTATAATCCTTTCTATTTCATCCTTCTGGAGATGTAGATACTGATATGGCCGAGTATTTGCTGGAGATTTGCCTGCAAGAATCATTATATAATGATCATGCTGACGGGTAAGAGGTAGGTTGTGCGGTTCGTCAAATATATCTAAAAATTCAGCAAGCAAAGGAAGTAGTTTTAGATCTTCAAATTCTATTGGCTCTCCCTTAGTTTGCTGCTCAAGTTGTACCAAAAAGCCGCTGTATACTTTATGCAAAACCTTCTCATTTTGTTGTGTGCAAATCATCGTTACGTCGCCCCCACGTTTCCCGTTCAGTATCACCTGTTTCTCCTTACTGTAAAATTTCATAATTAATTGCATAAAATTCCAAGAAATATCACCTATGTCATCAACCATTTAATTTTGAGCATGGCCTCATGATCATCAAGAAGGAGAAGGAAGAAATATGCAATTATCTCTTGGTAAGGCCTCATGATCAGCAACAGTTTCACTTGCGGGCGCCTACGATCATACTTCAAAATCTATCCATTTGTGACCTTAACGTCAAACCTGCTGCAATTCTCGATAGGTAAGGCCATCTGGATAGTAACCTTACTATTTAGAAAGGTATTAGTACTGCCCGTGTCGATGAGAACAGTGATCGGTTGTTATTTGAGAAGGCCTCCAACTTTTTTCGTTTGCGGGTTTGAGTAGCCAGCTAGTGTATGTACCGTAACTTCGGTCGGTTGTGGCTCTTCTTCTGCATCTTCTTCTTCTTGTTCAAGGCTCTCTTCTGGATGTTCAATGACCTCTTTCTCTATTGGTTCAATCATAAGAAGTCTCCCTTTACTACAGCGATGCTCACGGCTCCACGGCTCGTCACAATGCCAACATAACCCCTTCACATATCGCTCCCGAAGCTCTTCTCTTATTAACCTTTTTGGTGTAGGGACTCGGTCGACAGTAAGGGGGGCTAAGGGCTTCAATATTGCTGGTTGAGGAGCGACCCTAGTCCTCCGAGCTTCATGGCTCAATTGCTCCTCTTGATGTCGTGCGAAAGAGATGGCTGACATAAGCGTATACGGTTGCCGCGCTTTAACTTCTCCTCGGATCTCCGACTTTAAGCCCTCAATGAAGGTCCTCAATAGTTGTTTTTGAGACCAATCACGAGTTTGATTAGATAACCTTTCAAACCTGGTTTGGCAGTCCTGAATGGTAGAGGTTTGTCGGATCTTTGCTAGTTGTCCATCAATATTCTCGTAATCGGTTGGTCTAAAGCGGATCAGCAGTCCTTCTTTGAATTATCGCCATGAAAGGACTCCATAAGTATGTTCAAACCAGTCAAACCACTGTATAGCATCCCCTTCAAGATGTATAGCTGCAATTTTCACCATAGATGCATCCGCAGTTTTATGGTACCGAAAATATCGCTCCGCGCGCGAGATCCAACCAATCGGGTCTCCTTCTTCCCATCTAGGGAAGTCCACTCTCATGCATGGATAGTTGGAGTCGGTCATAGAGCTTCCCCTCTCTTGGAAGTCATATCTTTGGGCTTGGTGCGATTGGTCAAAGCTCTCTCCTTGATGTGATTTCTTCGGGCTTAGTGGTTGGCCCAATCTGAGTTCGGTAAAGAGCGTCCGAATCTTATTCTTCATTCGCACCTCGAAGACTTCGAATTTAGCATTGATTACCTCCTCAGATGCCATAGTATATGCCGCCAAATCTGTGATGTTAAGATCTCTCTCTTTTGTTGTCGGGTTATAGGCATGTATTGGTTGAGAGAGGTGATGGTCGAAAGGGTTGGTAGATTGGTGGATGTAGGCTAAGGTTTAGGCTTGTTTTGTGGCTATTTTGGGTGCAGTTTGAGGGTGTGGTTTGGTGGAGTTTTAGGACTGTAGATGAAAGTTTTGGATCTATGGTAGATGGTAACAAAGGTTTGATAGAAATAAGTGGAAGTTGCAGCAAGTATGTGCTGTCTTGTAAGAATAGAATTGTCGTCGAAGAAACAACGGTTTCTCGACATAATTTCCACCAAAAACTTGAGAGAATTGAGGAGGGAATTGATAGCAAAATCACAGTTTATATGACAGCAAGGATATCTAATTTAATCAAGAAAATTTCGGCAATATAACAGTAAGGAAATTGGTGCAAGTTGCGATTGTACAATTCTCGTCGAGAAATTTCAGCAGGTTATGACGAAAATTTGCAGCAATACAAAATCGTTTTTAGAGATGAATTTCTTAATAGATCAATCTTAGATGGAAGCCAAGATGATCTATGAAGTGTATAAGAAATTTCATTCAAAAAAGATTGCAAATAGATGGGTTAAGGCAACAATATGCGGCTGAAATTTTCTGCAGCACAGATTTTTAAGTATAGTAGATTGGACGTAAAAGATTAGTGGTTTATATTATGAATTTTTTTATGAAACCAAAGGGAATTCCACTGTTAGGAAGTGTCAAAGCTATCATGAAAATTTCGTAAAGCTATCCCAGATTCTAAACTTGGGTTTGATCTCTTTAGGGGATCGGCCTACTTGGAACTCTATAGGGGTTCCTCCCTCCAAGTTGCTGCTCAAAGGCTGCAGAAAAGATTCATCTATTGCTTATCAAAAGAGGAGAAATACATGGCTATTTATAGGGCTTCTAAACCCTAACTCCTAATAAGACTCCTACTCAAGACTCCTACTTCTAACCAACTTTTAATAGGACTCCTACTCAAGACTCATATTCCTTTACAACTCCTAATTCTTCTCTAAGAAATAACCTCCTAGCCGACCTCTTCACCTCTTTAATAGGGGTCGGCTTAGGTAGATTTTACATGAATGTCCCTCTCAATTAGGACTCTCCTAGCTAGAGTCCTAACAAGTTGCCCGTTGAACCCAACAGGCGAGCACTCGAGCCACGCCTGGGCACCTAGGCAAGCATCTAGGTGCCCGATGACTTCACTAGTCAATAAAGGAGTCCATAAAGCATTGCTGGTCTAACAACTATTTGTAAAATTTTTCGTTTAATCTCAAAGGTACCCGATCATAAACTCCTGATGCCTCATGGCGTTTCAACCATCCCATTTTTATTCTATGAATAATATTTTCATCAATTGCTTTATCTTGTTGAATAATTGATCTAAGATCCTAAAACTTAATAAAACTTCTTATGTATCTAACTTAACTATATATCCTCATGTCTATTCCTTATATTACCAAAATTACATCTCATTTATTTCGTCTTAGTCCTACTTAATCTAAAACATTTAGTTTCAAATGATTGTCTCCAACTCAAGTTTAGAATTAATTATACTTAAACTCTCATCACTTAAGATTACTCCAAGGTCTACCCAAGCAAGCAATGTAAAAAAGTAAAGACTTAATATGGATTCTTGATACAGCCTTATACTAATAGGAACTCACTAGACAAACTCCTTTTAATTGTAACACTAGTGGATACATTATCATGTATACCCTTTATAACATCATTATAACTAGTGAATACACATTATTTTTGAAACTCATCATAATGAATTTCTAGGAGCTATATCATAGGCCTTCTCTAAATTAATAAAAATCATAAGCAAATCTTTCTTTTTCTCTTAAACATTTTCATTAATTATCTTAATAAGTAAATAGCTTCTATTTTTATCTTCTAGACATAAAACCATATTGATTTTAGGAGATACTTATTTTAAGTTTTATCATACTTTCAATTACTCTTTTCCAATGTTTAAATTTTATAATGTGACTCATGCTTTTAATTCCTCAATAACTAGAATAATTTTAGATATCACCCTTATTCTTATAAATTAGCCACTCTTCTTCTATTTATTAGGCATCTTTTAAATCTCAAAATTTTGCTAAATAAACTAGTTAACTAAACTATGCCTTGGTCATTTAAATTTTTTCAAACCTTAATAGAGCTATCATTAGGTCTCTCACTCTTTATCTATTTTAAGACTTCTTTTACCTCACTAGCTCTAATTTTACGAACAAATCTATAATTACTAGATCTATCATTATTATCTATCTTTGAATCCAAGTCAATTGTGGAACATTCATTAAATAATTTATAAAAATATTTTTCTATTTTTTCTTAATTTCACTATCATTAATAAGGATTCTTTCATCTTTATCTTTAATGCATCTAATCACCTAAATACTTACACTTTATTTCTCTATTTTTTTCCCATCCTTGGTACCTATTATAAAAATTATCATAAGTCTTATATCTCATCATACTAACAACTCTCTTAGCCTCTATTTTAGATTTTTATTTTCTTAATTTTTTTCTTATTTTTATAATTTTATTAATCTTTAATAATTACTTTTTGAACTTTCTCACAAAGATTGCAATTTTGGTCCATACCAATATACCGAGCCCTGCTCGGTACGGTACGTACCAAGGCGTACTGACGATACACAGGGGTGTATCAACGGTACGTCCAAAATCATAAAAACACCTCCAAAAATACTTGAAAATAGAAAAAAAAAAATAGATTAGGGTTTTTAAGTTAGAAATAAATATGAATTTAATATAATTTTAGCAAAAATAATGTAAATTAAGAAATAATAATGCCACATATCTTTTTTGGGCTTTGAGGAGTAACTTTGTGGTACATTTTGAATCGTCTTTTCGTTAATATTGAATTATCAACAAAGAAATTATTTGAATTGTTAGATTTTTTTTTTATACAACTTAAACTTTGATATACCTGGTTCTATCACCAAAAGGATCGACGGGATTCAAGGGTGATGGATTGAGGTCCTCAATCCTATGTATTTGTATATCAATATAATATATTTATTGAATCCAATCTTAAAATTGATCTAACGACATAGTGTACTGATACCAGTGTCTGCCATACCAAATAGTACCGCCCGGTACGGGCGGTACGTACCGGTCCGACAGGCTAGCGGTACGTGGACCGCCTGGTACCGGTCCGCACTGTAGCAGTGCTACAGTGCTCGGTACACCATACCGTACCGGTACCGAGCTCAAGTCGAAATACCGGTACGGTACGGTATTGCGAACCTTGACTGATACACTATATGTCATTGGTGCATCAATGTGGTGATGGTCGTAGTCTGATCGTCATGAACCACGTGTCCGAGGCGACTCCTGAGAAAATGACGAATGTGGCATGTATTGGTGCAGAGTATAAAGAATATCATAACTTCTACTTTGCTACTGATCTGCTACTCCGTATCATAAGATTGATCATCGTACTATTGCTCCAAGAAGTATGACCAACAAAATATGATAATAAGAGAGAGATGTGAGTGAAAAAAAGTTTAAGAGAGTTTAAGATATTGAGAGAATAAAATGAGTTGAAAGAAGAGGGAGGAAAGGGTTTAAAACCCTTTTCTAAGCCTCAAATGGTCAAATTGATCGTTTAAAATATGGCAATCTTAAACCTTGATCGATAATGGTCGAAATCCAACCGTTATCGATTGGTACAAATCGATAACAGTTGGATTTCGACCGTTACTGCCCGGTACAAACCCCGTATCACCCAATACGGGTCAAGTGACTGGTACTGCCCAGTAGAAGACAGTCCGCATACCGGTATCCTATCGGACCAGTACGTACCACTCGTACCGGGTGGTATGTACCGATACAACAAATCCTGCTTTCTCATGCCACCAACAACCCTCTTAGAACTAGACTCTATCTTTAATTTATCCAAGAATCTCCTTTATTAAGATTCTAATCCTATTGATCATTATAGTCTAAATACTATTAATATTATCCTCATCTAAATTCCAAACAACCTCTTTTTGTATCTAGCTCTACTAAATTTTTTTCGTATCTTTTTCTTCTTCCATTTTCAACAACAAATATCTAATATCATAGTAACAAATATCTAATACCATCAACCAACAACAAATATATTTTTCTATTCAAAACTTCACCATCTAGTCTAGTAAGCTTTTTACTTCTTTCTCTTCTTCCATTTTCAATGACAAATATCTAATACCATTACCATTAACAAAAAATTCATCAACCTATGTTTGATTCATCAAGCTTTCACTTATAACATTATAATTCTTATATATCAGTGTCTGCCATACCGAATCATACCGCCCAGTACGGGCGGTACGTACCGGTCCGACAAGCCAGCGGTACGCGGACCGCCCGGTACCTATCCGCACTGTAGCAGTGCTACAGTGTTCGGTACACCGTACCGTACCGGTACTGAGCCCAGGTCGAAATACCAGTACGGTACGGTATTGCGAACCTTATTATATATAACCTTATCAAACTTTCTAGTAAGAAATAAGTATGAGTTTTATAAAATGTACCAATTATTAGATTAGGTCTTGTGGCTGCTGGTGTCAAGTCTTGTATATGAAGATAAAAACAAGCTCAACGGATAGGTGAGATAGGTTGAGGCTGAGGGATTTGCCTGATAACAAATTGAAACAGAAAAAGGTGATGTTCATAACTATGTTTAATTTTTAAAAAACAATGATGAACTGATTGGTCAGTAACCAGATCCCATTATATTGACAAGTTACAGGCAGCATAAAAATACTCAATTGAAGGCTTAAAGAAGCAGTAGCATCCTCCTTAATATGGCTTTATCTCTATTGTTAGAAAAAAAATTTGAATCAGCTAATAAGAGAATCCAAATGATATAACATCTACAGCAAGTGAATTCACAATTTACTAATCAGTTGGACAACAACCTTCTGTATTTAGTTCAAGCATCAGGCCAGAGCATTATAAAGAAGGTACAAGTTTTTAACAGCCCTTGTTCTACATTGATTCTTAGAGGTAAATTTATACAAGAGCCTCTTGTTGGAAATCGAAAGATGAATAATAGATAAATTGTTCGAGAACATCCTTTCACTTTCAGATTCTAAAACCATTTAGACTTCAAAGAACAAGTGCCTACTCTCGAAGAAACCTATATAATCAGAAAAGATTTTTCTATGCAAGAAAGCAGAAATGAATTTTTTTAGGGTCAGGACAAGCTATACATTGTTTAGGATCATTCTTTGTTGTTAGGTTAAAGATTTATGCTCTCCAGGAAGTTGTTTATAGTATTATATTCCCTTTTCTCTCATAATTCCCCCTATCATCTTCTGGACACACATTCTCCTTCTGGTCAACCAGTTAATTTAGAACATTGGCATCTAAAAGAACTTAATGTTTGTTTCACCAATCTCTACAGAGATACGTATGGAATTAGATCTAACAAAATAAATATTTTAGTATTTATGTCAAACAATAGTGATTAACAAATTCATGAACCAGACCCCTTTCCAATCCATTTCCATAATCAGATCATACTTCTAGACCAGCCTGGACCATTCAACATGGCTAGTTTTTCATTAACCATTAAAAATGACCAATACCATGTGAATGACCGGATTTTATCATATCAACTAAAAGACCAAAAGGCCCATGATTCAACTTTCACAAGGCCAAAGGGAAACATTGCCAAAATGCCTCAATGCCCCTCAATACCATGCCTTGTTCTTCTCATTAACTGTGACCCCAGCATCTACCCTCTCATCATCATAGAGATGTCAAACTTCTGTTTTATTGAGTTCTGTGAGCAAGACCACCTCACTGTACCTTTTTGATCTGTCAATAATACTCTTTGCCAACTGCCAAGTTATGTGGGTTGTATGTTTATTTATCCCCAGAACAAGTGGCCTCTAACATAACTGATGCCTTCTACATCACATATGACTGCAAGAAATAGTTTATGGACATACATAATAAGTCTAGAGGTGTGGGGCCACCAAGCAATAGGTGATAAGATGATGCATCCAAGACCCAGCCTCGTTTCATAATCATGTTGATAGGTTTCAGTCTTTTAATCACCGCTGCTTCCACAGTGCTGCTTTAGCAGAGGCCATCATTCGAATATTTATAAACAATAAATAATTACTTGAAGAAATTTGATCGTTCTTGAGAAACACTTAATTTCTTAAATACGAAACAGAAAAATTGGTTTATTTATTAAGCATTGACAGCAGTCTACTTCAGTTTTAACAACTTTATTTTATTTAAGTGATTAATGTAAGAGTAGAACTTGTAAAATAATATAGCATAATCCTGAATTGTTTGTTACTCCTAAATAGGTGATTACAAACTCCTAAATAGGTGATTAATGCTTCAGTAATGCCTAAGATCTCAATAGCCCCACTATGATTTTTTTTGTTTTTATTAGTACAAATTTATCAATTTTAATGTATTTTAAGTACTTATAATGAACTTAAGATGTCCCCAGTTTACCAATGTCCAACTAGAAAACTGTTAACCCAAGGCTTGGCTGGATTGTTTTGATAACTACAATTTAAAATCTCAAGCAATAAAACCATGTTAATATCTAATAGAGCTCTACATTCAGCTATTTAGATCAGAGGCCTATTTAAACAACCTTTTGAGGGTGAACCATTCATAAGGCTCCCACTAATGTGAGGTTTGGAAAGGATCAATATATACAGCCTTACCCGGATAACCAGAGAGCTATTTCTATTGATTTAAAACATGGTCACCCTGCTCACAAGGGGAGCAACCAATGTTAAAATCATGATACATAATAAGAAGTGCAGAAAATGGTACTCAAGGGTATTTACTTACATTCATCAACCATATCAATAAAATCGACCACAATGATGCCACCAATATCTCTTAGACGTAGCTCCCTTGCAATCTACAGCAAAATAAAATGATTTAAGTTTTAGCAACTTCTTCCATCGTGGCAAAATAGACTTTAAATTAAGGTTGGTATTTTGATTGTGTTAACTATTTACATCAAACAAACACAAGAGAAGAAGAAATGGAAAGAGAGTCCTTGAGACTCGCTCTTGACTTTCAGCCCATCCAGTGCAATTTTATGAATGAAACATTTGCCATGGTTAAGATCAACCACTGGGCAACTTAGATCAAGGAGTTTTCATTTTTAGTGCTGCTACAAATAAAATGGAAACAACAATGTTGTCATGGTGAAGACTGGTCATAAATAGTTGAAGGGTGAGACTGGACAGGAATTCAGCATCACAAGAATCTTTCAAATTAATGATTTAACATGATTACTAAAGTGGTGACAAAGATTTGGATTTAACATACTTGTTTCACAGCTGCAAGATTGACATCTAGAACAGCTTTCTCCTGAGATGTCCCTTCTCCTAGCATGCACTGGCCCCCATTAACATCGACTGAAACCAAAGCTTCAGTCTGTTCAATCACCAGATAACCTCCATTAGACAGAGGGACCCTACAAGAAAAGCAGAACATTAGCATTAAACTATAGTGCAACTATTTCAGGCACTTACAGAAAAAAAGCCACCAAAGTATGCTGTAAGAGGAGAAAACCAGCAACACAAGTATTTATATCCCCTTGAGCCAAACAGAACAGCGTCCAATCAACAAAGGTACCATGTCGGAATCATCAGATTAGCATCATAAGAATCCACCAATCTAATGGGGCAGAAACTAACGGAATCAACGTTTACCCTTAAATTTTCCGGGGACCCTTTGAATGAAGTTTATCTTCAATGGTCTTTGCATTATCTAATCCTGCTTCCACTTAGCATCTTCAAAAAATGCAGGTGGATAAATTTTGGATCTCTCGTATGATGTGTATAATAATAATTTACTATATCAAAATATCTATATGATATTATTACTATTTATTTTTCCAATAAATATGTAATAATTATTTTAAAAAAGCTTTTTATTTATTGCATTTTAATTCATGACTTAATAAAAGTAGATAACTCATGAAATATATGAGTAAAGTAATTTTTAACAATATGATATTTATATTTCTCTCAAGTTATTTTTATTTTTCAAATATTTTTATGATTTATTTTTTAAAAAATTATCTTTTTGGCGCATTCCAATCTCACCTATCACAACCAATCAATTCTGATGTTATTGCCCTTAGACCAATATGAATTTGCAAAATATGGTAAAAAGGCCTTCAAATGCTTCACCATGAGATTCTTCGTTATTCTTCGTTAAGTGCCTTTATCTTTTTGGCGCATTCCAATGCTTCACCATGATAGAACAACCAGGCAGTAACTTTATCATATTCTTCGTTAAGTGAGCAGATATTTACAAGTCAAATGCAAACTAGAAACACAGAGTTCTATAGCCAATACTTATAAAAATTTGTTCCATTCATGATTTAGCTAAATAATCACCAACTTTGAACCCGGCAAAAGTTTTGAAGGCATACATTATGTCCAAAGGGACAATGACTACAGCAAGTATGCATCAAGATCATGCCCTATATTAAAACTCTAATCAAGATGCAAGGATGCATGCAGAAATAATGTTGTACATGTACTCTATTTACAACTGATACAGTAAGCCAATTACTGTCTTCGATCAAATATCTCCAATCTCAAGTCTGTGAACTACAGAACCCATGAGAGTCAAATCTGTTTGGACAGATAAAATTAGACTGCTTGTACTTACCTTTTACTAAGAATGCTGTTGATCTCTTCTTCGATGTTGTACTCATCAAAAATAGGAATTCTTTTATCATAGAGCTCAACCCGGTTACACAAGTCTGGTGCAATTTCCTGGAGATAGCTGGTAACCTGAAGATCAAAAGCACTGGTGACAAGTGGTTGATGTTCCAAAAAAAAAGAAGTTCTACATTGGTCAATAATTTTTCCTCGAATTTCAACAACTTTTATCTACTGAATGAGAATTAGCCATGTGAAAAATCACACAATTCACTAACCAGCAGTCTAAAACAAATAGCTACTTGTATTTCAAGGCAAAATATACACTAAGGCAACAGTTTTAGTTTTATGCATCTGAATGATTAAACTTGCAAAATCAAAATCAATGTTCGCTTTTAGTGAATATTATACCTCATGATAAGTTCGAGGAGAATCGACAGCCATGCTCTTAACCTGAAGATTAAGGTCACAGGTAGACAAGTGAGATTATGACATTCAAAGTCAACAGAACTGTTAGAGAGAGAAAGAGAGGGAAAGAGAAAATAATTCAAAAAACATACACATAACAGAAAATTGGGCAACCTTCTCATTGAAATAGTCTTGAACAACAGACAAGGTCTGACCCATAGCCCTGTGCAACATTACAGGAACTGCATCTTCTACACCCTCTTCAGCAGCTAAAGCTGCAGATTTTGCATGTTCAATTATGCCTTTCCATGTTGAAATTAAACCATCAAGATCTTTTTTCAGTTCATCCAAAGAATGACCAGCAGCAACTGTTCGTACTGTTAAACCAAAACCTGGGGGTTGCAATGTTTTTGCAATAACTTTTAAGCGAGTACGTTCTGCCCCTGTGATCTTCTTTGAGACTCCTATCCTATCACATCGAGTGATTAATATCTGCAAGAAGCAGAGACAACTTCCTCACGACTGACAATTGTATTGTCAACAAAAAATAGATTTTCTTACATGTTCAGCAACTTAAAACTGGCCTATCGAGACTGAAGCAAAACATGTGGTTCAATGAGCTCTTGCTAGAGACACAACAATTCAATTTACATTTATACCTGAAGCTATGTACTGAATCAATGCAATCAATGAATGCAGCCAAACATTGCCTCTGTATCTGAAACTTATCTCTAGGATCAATAGACTTAAATGTTCATCTGGCATAACATCTTTCAAGTAAATAAATTAGGTTTTATGTAAAAATACTGGAATTGAAATTGAAAAATTACACTCACTAAACATTTAGCTACTAATACACGAAAGAAGCATTAGAACTTTGATCTTGATCTTGACCTCATTTTGATATGTAATGATAGTTTCTTACTAGTTTCGATGATTTATCGGACCAATAACTACCAACCTATATCATCCAATATACTTAAAAACAACAAAGTGATAATACCAAGTGATAGCAAGGTGTATGGTCCATTGTTATCCATGGTCAAACTAGTAAATATCGATCAGTAGTACTGAACCAATATTTTAAAGCATGATTGGAATAATTTCTATTTCACTGCAGTCATTAGGGAGTTTTACTTTTATGATTTGTTGATGTCAGTATATATGGCAATGTCTGAACTATACGTCTCCCCTTACAATGTTAAATGCAACCATTAATATTCAAGGAAATATACTATAAACTATTGGGCCTAGAAATTAATGATTAGAACTCCTTGACTATTATAGCTTCAGAATAACAAACTTATATCAGAGATGAACAACCATACACCATGCTTGCACTCAAGTGTTTGCAAACATGCCAACATGCATGCTGAATATGTCATAGCCACATGTACTCCAAGACGTCTGCAATGCATCATTTTGTATTTTGTAGGCATGCCATCCCACAGACAACTGCAAGAATTTGAATTAAATAATATGACAATAATAAAAAGAAGAAACAACATTGTGTACATGGGTCCTGATCAGCAATTTAATTCTGCAAAAAGCAACAAGCAAATAATCTGTCACATCCTATCTTATTGCTCTCATTTCACTTTATTTCTTGGCACAGATCTTATGAATCAGTTCATCTCACCTTGCCCACATAATTAGAGGAAGGTTCTCCTCAATAAGTACTGCTCATAACTTTCAGGACACAATTATTCTTTATTAAATCTTTTCTAATATCACTGAACACCCACCTCAATAATTTAATTTTCTGCGACACCAACTTATTGTTTGTAATGCCACCTTGCCACCTATCATCCTAACCTAGAACAAATATTAACATGGACTGAATAATTATATGACAGGTCATAATACCAAAAACAATTAGGCATGTTATTGTTTATTAGCAGTGAAGTATAACCATATAGTGTGATCATCTTTTCCTTGTCACCATATGCTAGTGGCTCCAAGGATCAAGTTTTTTAGTTGCATCCTAAGGCAATTACTATTTTGAATGAAATCATGAGGTACAAAAAATGTAAGAGAACCAAGCATTACCAGAAAAATATATTGCAAGTTATTATGCAGTCCTACCATGTAAGAAAGGAAAGGAAACATAGCTGCTGGTATGTTGCTAAACAAAAAGAGATTTACAAAGTTGATAAATAACAAAATAAAACTAAAATACAACTAGATTATACTACATACATACCCAGAATCTGCTTCTTAGATTAGGATAAGCAGTTAGAGCAGGACCTTTTGTCCCTAGTCCCTCTTTAACCACTTGCACGATTACTTTTGTTCCTTCACGAACATGACCCCATTTATTTTTGTCCTTACCAATGACATCAGAATTCCTCAAGCTCTGTCGTATTAGAAGTGGGAGACCAGAGCTGTTTGAGCTTGTTGTTGCTAGTGGGAGGAAATCATCCATATACTCGTCTTCAATGTGAATCCCATGTTCCTCACTATTTTCTTCGGAATCAACTACACCATTGTACTCAATTATATCATCATTCATGTTCATCTCATTAGCATCAGAGACATCCAGTTCATCTGCTACTTCATGTTCATCAAGATGGTCTACGTCTAATAACTCATCGGACATATCATCTTCATCATAAGAAGGCTGGTCATGCCCATGGTTTTCAGTATTAACTTTTGGTTCAAGCCTATTAGAATTGTTAGCAGACTCTCTCTCAATCTCATTATGGAATGGAGGATACACAAATGGTTCTCTATTCCGCTTAACATCCATAAAGGAAGGCCGAGATATCCCGATATCTACAAATGCCCCACCCATATGGGGAACAAGCTTTGTGAGCACACCTAAATATATACTATCACACTGTACATTATTTTTCACCGGTTCCAATAGTAGCTCAACAAGCTTATCATCTTCCAATACAGCAATTCTTTGCATGGTGCATCCGGATGAATTTATAAGTATTACTGTTGAAGCAGGTTCATCGATGTGGACTAGCTTGTGATCATCCTTGGGTGACATTTTTTCAATCTCATGCAACTTTCCCAGTCCCTTTTCTGGTTGTTGTTCTTCTTGACTGATTGCATCACCAAGTTCACCAGAATCACTAAAAGATAGAAGAGTAGATCGAAGGAGCCATGGTTCCTCAACAGGTTGTTCTTGTTCGGAAAGTTTCTCCTCAGAACCTTCAGAATTCTTTTTGGTATCCATATCTAACAATTTACGGTCTTCTTTAGGCATACAATCTTCTGACGAATGTTCATCCAGCAAAGAAGCACCATTAAGACTTCCCAATATCTCAAGCTCACCTGTCAATCCACTGGAAGCATTTAAGTGTTCAGTGCCATGAAAGGAGTCTCAAGCAACGAATTGTTGCGCCAAGTGAAATTACCTGCAGAGGAAGCTCGATAACTTTCATGCATGATGTGATTGTCAGGAAAGTCTACATCCAGCATCCATGATCCCCATGAGGGAACTGGTGGTCCTTGTATTCTAGTCCTCATCCAACAATCTCTCACCACGATCACTTCATTTTCTCCACCACGAGAAGGTATGGATAGAGAGAACTCAGGCCCCAGTCTCCAAACAGGGTCCCTAGAACGCTGTTTCTTGTCTTTTATGAAATAATTGTATTTGAAATGAATCCCACAAGGTACCTAAAGATACATGGTAGCTTGAGAACTTACAAGAACTTATTTCTCCAAACATATTGAAAGAACTCAACAAAGTATTCAATATCAAGGTCAAGGTTGCTTTACCAGATGTCATTAGACAATGTCTCAATATTTTCAGTAGTCAAAATATGACTGTCACAAATAGATTATTAGTACCAAATTGCAGAAAATATGAAAACATTAAATCAACAATGTGTTAAAGCCTGAGGAGGGGGCAGGGGGAGGTATTTTCTTTTGAAGAGGAATATCCAAAAACAACTTCTCAGGTACTTTGGGAATTCGTCTCTGTTAGCTATTTGTTTAGAAACTCCTGGTGCATTTGGACAACAGAAATATAGTGACATTTGTTTGGAGGTGCTTGAAAACAGTTAAATTGAGATTCACAAGCCATTGCTTTTAACTTGGAACTTCTGACAGAAACAGGAACAGTAGAGATGTGCTCAAATATGGACTAGGACCCACTGGATGGTAATAGAAATTCACATAAATGAGCAAAAAAAATATTAAAGTTGAAGCAAATAAACAACATTGAAAACAGTGGAAGCACCCACCTAATGTCCAATCTTCCAGTTACCCATTAATCAACACTTAACATATATGATAAGTTTTATAAAGTATTGCTTAATATTTTCAGTTCCAATCTCATGTTGAAGAATAAAGTCAACACTAATTTGCATGCACAGAGAAGTCTTTTTTGACATAATATTTCAGATAAACAGACATATAGATATAATCAATTGCTACAATATTAATGCATTATACAGCAAATAATAACAATCAAAAGTCCAGGAAGGTAAATCAGTTGAGAACAAATCGAAATCCAATCTAAGCACCAAATAGGAGTCACAATTGCTTAAGTTCACAATTCATCATGCTCAAACTCAACTTAGTGAAGTATTAGCAAAGGTTATCTATGGTGAACAAGTACTAAAGATAAAAAGAAGAAGGGTAAAAAGTAAATCTTGCCACTGAACACATAAGACTACCTTTATTTCAGATGTCCATAAGTTAGCATGTCCTCTACAGCGAGATAAGCGAATAGCCATATCTGGCTCCCAACAGCCTAGGGAAACAGGATCGCCTGTTATAAATAACAAATAGCCATCTTCTATATCAGCTTTGACACTCCAAAGTACCTTCTGCACCCCTTTGCATGTTATGGCTGAGTCACCTGAAAGATACATGGCCTTGAAAAGCTATAATTTGAGGCCAGTCCTCGACCATTAAAATGTTGTGAAGATTGGAAAATATCATATAAGAAATGTCAAGACAAATGGAAAAAAATCATTAGTTTTATAACTAATGAAAAGAACACGAGGGGTTTGTACTATGAAAAGAACATGAGGATTTTTTACTATGAAAATAATATCAAAGTGTAATAAAAGTTGACGTTCTGTTCCAGCTACTGTCACTTTGCTAGTCTACATTTCGTCATCTAAACTAGCAACAACAACAAAGTGAAAACCAACTGCAGGATCAAGGAGAAGATTACAAGAGAAGAAAGGAATGCTCTACAAATTGACCATTAGAAATTTTGGCAAATGCTATTATTAGCCTTTCAAGATATTCAGGGCTGACTGAAAGAAGCTGAGCCACAAATGAGAAAATTTGCCGAACTAGACTTAATTTAATAAAAATGTATAACATAAGAGCTTTGTATTACATGGCAGAAGCATACGAAAGTTACTGACAAGACAGAGAGAGGTATAAAAATTGATGCAACAGCTTAGTGAAAAGTTTCTGAAAGTAAATTTTGTAGTATATTTTTTACCACATAAGAACTTTAAAGAAAAACACCAATACCATCCATCGGGGAGATCAATGTTCCTGAAAGATGGGAAGAAATTCCAGGGCAAAAAATGGCCTTCATTTCATTCTGCTGTAGCATCCATTGCCAATTATATCTGCAAAACAACGAAGTGTTTGAAATGCTTGGCCTCTACAGGCAATTGCATCAGACTTTGAAATAGAGTGCATCCAGATGTAAAAAATGAGTACATGTAAATTTGCATACCTTCAAAAATCAACAAAGCTAAAGACTAGAGTATCGTGATGGCACAAAAAACCTTCAGATATCATAATTCTAGCAATTAAAGTTTTCATGTGAATACAGAGAGGGCAAAACCACTTTAAAGCAAGCATTTTGATTTATATTTTCTCGGCAGTCTCTGTGTCGCATAACCTCTCACTTATGGGTGGCATTATTTTCTTCTCAGGAAATGAGATACTTGAATAAATTTCCATGTAATCAAGGGTTGACAAATTTCAGGGGAAAATGTCCCAAATACCCTAGTTATCTCAAGAAAACTCACAAAGGGAATGTTATTGAGACTGCAGATTTCTGACCATATGTGCTAATACTGATTTTAATGCTAGTGGCAACAACAAAGTAACCTAGTATCTCAATAATTCGTATAGAGCAGAACCTGTTGACATGGCTCCAACTTTTTAGCAGTAGACCATTCAGTTTTATATCCAAAGTCCAAACCTACACTTTCTAGTTTTCCAAACGTGGAACTATTTAGGAACCATGACAAAAACCCTCTCACAAACTCAAATCTATAAAGTCCTTATGAATACACCACAACTCAACAGTATCCCCCATTCCATGGCATCCTCAATTTTTAACTAAGCACATTGCAAGACTAAAGAGTAATCACATCTTCTCACTATGAAATATTTCGGCTCCAGACACACAGAAAGAAATTAAGAAAGAAAGAAAAAAATAAGCACATTAAAAGAAGAAATTGAGTATCTTTTGGATATATCTTACTTTAGACTAGGCTAGGCAGCTGCCGAGAAAGAAATAACTAAAAAGCATTTGGCTGAGGAACTGCATGAATTTGAGGTGCAACTTGCGGCCAACCAAGACATTAACCAAAAATTCCATTTTCAGCCAGGAAATATAGGTGACACTTAAGCAGAAATTTATCAATCTATGATTTGATCCAAATGAAGAATTTAGGGTACGTTATAACTATTAAAGAATGCTTTAGAAATTGACAAAAAATGAGGATTAAACCTCACAGGGAGAGTAACCTTCTAGCAAGCCTGCATTGAGAGTCTTGAAGGGCCATCTATTGCAATAAATGGGTGAAAGCTGGTGGACATCACAGAGCCCGAAAACAGGCGAAAATCAAAGAAAAGGGAGAGTAATTCGCCACCCAATTTTGAAAAACCCTTTTTTCCATAAACAAAGCAATACTTTCCCTTAGAATATACAGGAGAGTTCCTCGGTGCAACATGCAATTTCAATAAATAAAGAAAAAACAAAATTTTCCTACTGTTTATCAATAAGAGACATCAGCAAACGTATTTATGAGGTACAAAGTAGGATTCACTGAGCACAAATTACCGTCGCAAATGTAAGCAATTACCTAGTTGAAAATGAAACAAAAACCATGCTTGAACCAATCACAACGTAAGTCCCACAGAAATCGTCAAAGGAATAGGAGGCGGAATTATTGACTCCAACTAAAGCAGAACACAGAACAATATAATAAAAGAAGGTACTCGAGGAACAATCACCCAGAAAGCATGTGAGACAGAGAGAGAACGTACGGCGGGAGCAACCTTCCCGGGGAACCAAACCGCAAATAGTGGTCGACCCCGCGGCGGCGCCCGAGGGGTAAGAGATGGCAAGCTTCCCAGAGCTCCATGGAGCTCCGCGTTTGAATCCCACCTGGGTTACGAAGACAGAGAGGAGGCGCGATTGGCGTCGCCATCGAAAGTGGCGCAAGGTGACAGGACAGGGAAGAGGAGCATTCCCGGAGTTGCAATTGTGGATTGAAAGACAGAGAGAGGAGAAAACGGCGACGGAGTGGGTTTTGGCTCGAGGTTTTTGGGTGGAGCGAAGGCCGAGGCGAAGGGATGGGGATAAGAAGAGATTTAATTTCTGGCAACTTTTACATATAAATAAATAAATAGATAAATAATCTGTGTTACAAATCCTGGCCCTGTATTTGGAGATTCGCAGGATCGACGGCTGAGATTAAATCTGTGCATGCCCTGGGTTTCTGTTTCGTGTTTTCAGAAACAAAAACAGAAACTTGCTTCGGGCTTTCATAAAGGTAAAAAGCAAAATACAAACAAAAGCAATAGGTTTAAGCTTAAGGAAGATATTTATGTTGGAAGAAGAAACAAAATCAAAATCGAATATGAGCAAACAATATTTAACTAGAACGTTGATGATTAAAAATCAACTAAAATAATGACACAAAAATAAAACGTGATAAAATGGTTGACGGAAACATTGATGAACAAACTTATTGTGATTCTTTATGTTATGGCTTAAGAAGGGGTACGGCTTGGTTCAGTTCCGATTGTGTAAGGTCGTCCACATTGTCATGAACGTTCATCGCGCACCTGCAATAATTTTGTTCAACGAACTGTTTGTCACTTTTGTATGCTTGCACCGAGACATGGAAGCAAGTTTTGCTTTAGTTTTGTGTGTTTTTGCTTGTAAAAATACATGTTCGAATAGGTTATAATGTTGCAATGTGACCGCTCGCCGCGTCGGGCTGAACTGCCTAAAACAGCTCAGTTTTTACATTTCATGACTTGTTTCTTGCAAGTCGTAACTGCATATAAAACATCAGCCATCTCAGCACCTTGAAAACCCTTGGGTGGCACAGGGCTAGATAGGGCTTCGGTATATTGTCGGGCGTTAAAAAATCTTCATAAGTTCGCACGTTAACTTGTCGGGAACTTACCTTCGCGCCCGGTACTCGGTGAGCAGTTGTTTGTGGACTTGCAACTGTTTATTCTTCTACCTTCTAAATTCTTTATTTTCTCCTTTCTCTCTTTTCTCTCTTGCACTCAAGGTGCTTGCTGAATTATTTGTAAAGCTTCCCTCTCCGTGAGACGTCGGGATTTGTCTATCGCTCGTTTTCAATCTAATCAATTTTCTATTTTATAGGTCCTTCGGGACCTGTACGAGGTTGCAACTAGGCTAAACCATTTGCAGACGCATATATCACAAGGGCGTCTCATAACTTAGGCAATCTCAACTAAGTCTGAGGTATTGGCGCAAGGGTGCTTCATGACTTAGGCAACTTCAGCTAAGTTCATGACTTTACCACAAGGGTGCCTCACGACTTAGGCAATTCTAGCTAAGTCTGTGATATTATTATGGTATCAGAGCGAGCAAGCAGCGAAGCAACTTCATAATCTCGCCATGGCTAAGCATCGTGGCAAATTGAGCAAGGCCGGACAAGCCGGACCTTTGCCCCAAATAGCCGTAGGTGGGCTGCAAGTGCAAACTCGCTCTCATGTCATTGAAGCCGCTTTGGAGGATCGTGGCAACAAACATGATGAGCTAAAAATTGGCTACTCTTTACGAGCGGAGGAGGCGCAATTCGGAGTACCAACCGGGAAGAATAGTCATAAAGAGAGACTCATAGTAGCGGAAACCCACTTGGATGTTCTTGAAGCGAGCTTGGAGGAACTCTACCAAGGCCAACGAAGGCTTCTTGGGGTAGAGAGCTTGCAAGAAGAAGCTGAATCCTGAATCGACAAGGTTGAGGCCCTAGTCGATCGATTGATGGACGATACTAAAGACTCTATGCAACATTTGCACGAAGTCGTGGCTGAACTCACTTCTAGAGTGACAGCACTCACAAGGGCACTAAATGCGGGAGGGAGCAACACCTGCATTGCATCGCCACAAAACTTGAGGGCACCCGAGCCGCATTGTTATGGAGGTGCCAGAGATGCTAAAGAGCTCGAGAATTTCCTATTCAATATGAAACAATACTTTCGAGCTACAATGCCTGATTATGAAGAAACTAAAGTTTTGATAGCTACCATGTATTTGAATAGGGATGCACAACTTTGGTGGCGAACCCATTGGGAGGAGATCCGATAAGGTCGGTGTCGGGTGGACATATGGGAGGACTTAAAGCGGGAGTTAAGAACTCAGTTTCCACCTAAGAACACAAAGTTCATCATAAGGAGGAAACTAAGACAACTCTGCCAAAGTACTTCCATTCAAGACTATGTGAAGCAATTTTCTACACTAATACTGGACATATATGACATTTCCGAGAAGGATAAGCTGTTTAGCTTCTTCGATGGTTTGAAGTCTTGGGCTCAACAAGAACTGCATCGAAGGAATGTCACCGATGTGATCGGAGCAATTGCTACCGTAGAAAGGCTTGTTGAATCTCGTATTTTGATGATGAAACCACTTGATATTTGTTTATGATTTAATCTGCATTTTGAGTGACGCGGGATGCTTCGATTAGGATGAGACAATTAAAGTAGGAAAAATCATGTTGTGCTGGAGGAACATATTAGAAGATTGGACGTCGGGCCGATGGATCGGTGGACGTATCGACAGAAGGCTACGGGCCGTGGACTCGGGCATCAGGCCAAGAAGAGCGACTATTGTGCCAAGGATATCGAAGTTGTGGAGTCAATTGGCTGATTGGGCAATAGGCCGCAGGAGAGGACGATGCGCCGAAGAATCGGACGAAGCATCGAGGGACCAATGACATGCCAGACAACTTGGTTAATTGCTTAGGATTAATTGTCTCGATCGAAGTTTTGTTTTACATGTGCAGGATTAACTACAATGGAAGTAAGACATGTAGTAGGAGTTATGCCGGAGTCAAGACCATGATCACGTTGGGAGTTCGAGAGTTCGACGGAAGTCCGGACGATCGTTGGAGATTCTACGGGAACAAATCCGAGAAGTCTAGGAGCTTGCCAAAGAAGCTCGTCGGAACTCGCCAAGTGGATCATCGCAAGTCCAGGAGTTTCCCGAAAGTTCGCCGGAAGCTCGTCGGAAGAAGCGATTGATGCACCGGAGCAAGTTGCAGTAAATGTCTTAATAAATATCGTAGTTAGCATGTAGATTAAGTTAGGAATGGGAGGTGATCCCATTAACTTAATCTGGGGGCAATTGGGCCCTTGATAGACCCAAATTGGGCCGAATGGATCAACCCATTCGGACTAGAATTCCAGTCAGGCGGTGGCACCGCCTAGGAGATGGTTTCCCAAGAAAGCTGGGCGATGCAACCGCCCAGGTCAGGCAGTGGCACCGCTTGGGCTCAGTCTCCGAGTGAGACTGGGCGGTACAACCGCCCTTGACAAGCGGTGGAACCGCTTGACCGAGCTCTGCTAAGCGGTGCAACGGCCCTAGTCAGGCGGTGGCACCGCCTGGGCTCAGTCTTCGAGCGAGAATGGGTGGTGCAACCGCTCCTATCAGGTGGTGGCATCGCCTAGAGGCTCAGTCTCCGAGCTGCCAAGTGGTTGTACCGCCCCAGTCAGGAGGTAGTACCGCTAGGACCCCGGAAATCCAAGAAAAGACACTTTTGAGATCCAAATTCAAACCAGTTTGGGGCCTATATAAACCCCCCACCCTTTCCTGCATGAAAGGGCAGCCAAAAAGCACCAAAAGCTAGAAGTTCTCCTCCCTCTTTTCTTCCAAGTTTTGAGCTTTCAAGAGAGGAGAGAAATTCTGTAAGGGTTGTCTCCTAAGCCCGTCAAAAGGAGTGTAACTGTAAAATGATGGTTGGCCTTCGCCTATTGAAGGAAGGCCTCTAGTTGACGTCGATGACCTCGTCGGTGGAGGAAGCCAAAAGTGGATGTAGGTCAAGATTGACCGAACCACTCTAAATCTTAGTTTGCATTTACTTTGAGCATCTTATCTTTACTGTAAACCTCCTCAGTAGCTTACTGCCTTCTGCTCATTTACGAACGTGTTACATAGTTAAGTATTTTCTGAATCGACGTTAAGACGGAAATCGGTTTTATCATACGAACATCATATTTCAGTTTGCGCTTACATTCTGATTTCTATCATAACTGCAAATTGCCTTTATATCTTTGCTTTAACTGCATCTCCCTTGATTATAAGTTAAAGTGATTTACGAATCGGCTTTCTTACCAAAATCACTTTTATCGTACGAATGCAGTTTTAATTGTCGAAAGTTTTCCGCTATACTAATTCACCCCCCCCCCCCCTCTTAGTGCTCTTGATCCTAACAATTGGTATTAGAGCCTGGTATTTCTCATTTCGGATTTACACCCGAGAGAAATGGCTCATTATGGCTTTCAAGAGGGCTTATCGGTTGTTTGTCCACCGTTGTTTAACGGATTAGACTACACTTATTGGAAAACTCGAATGAGAGTTTTCTTGATTTCTATGAATTTGGATTTATGGAATATTGTTTAAAACGGTTTTCAACTTCCCTCTAAACTAATGAACAAATGGTCGTATTTGGAGATGAAGTATTTTTCTTTAAACGCAAAGGCTATGAATGCCTTGTTTTGCGCCTTAGACAAAAACGAGTTTAATCGGGTTTCTATGTGTGAAACGACTTTTGATATTTGGCGAAAATTTGAAATCACGCACGAGGGAATTAGTAGAGTCAAAGACTCGAAAGTTAACATTTTATTGCATGATTTTGAGCTTTTTCGAATACAACCAAGCGAGATTATAGGTGACATGTACACATGTTTCACAGATGTCGTCAATAATCTAAGAGTTCTTGGTAAATCTTTTTCAAATTTTGATCTCGTAAGCAAGATCTTAAGATCCCTTTCAAAAATATGGGATCCTAAAATAACCGCAATACAAGAGATAAAAAATTTAAATGATTTTCCATTAGAAGAATTAATCGGATTATTAATGACCTATGAAATGACACTTTTGGAACATTTTGAACCCGATGAGTACTTGAACCACCTTCCAAAGAATAGGAAGGATTTGGAACTCCGGACAAATGAATACCATTTGAGTGATGACTCAAGTGATGAGGACAATGATGAACTTGAACTTCGAACACTAAATCTTAATAAGTTTATTAAACAAAAATCTAAAATAAACAATGAACTTGAACGGAGGAAGAGGCCAAAGAAGATGAAGGTAATCCTCTGCGAATTGGGCTTTGACGGGCTTCGACTACAAGGTAAGTAACTCAACTCTCTTGAATTATTTTGAAATTACTTGAAATCTTTCATGAGTGCTTAATTCAGATAGTAGGAATAGAAAATAAAAAATTATTTTTCAAAAACTATATCACGTTTTTCTTTTTAGCATCTTTGAAAAATTAAAAATTTGATCATGAAAAGTATATTGCTAAGGTTTCATGCATGTTATGTTAGGATCGGAGCGGCACTAAGAGGGGGGGGTGAATTAGTGCAGCAGTAAAGTGTGATAAACTTTTGACGATTTAAACACTTTCGGAAACTTCGTACGATAAAAGTAACGTTTTCATTTGAAACCGTTTTGATTGCGTTTTAACTTGAAGAGATAAGTAAGATGGAGACAAAGAAGTAGAGCATTAAAGTGCAAATGGTTTGCAGTAATGTAAATGACAATAAGTAAATGCAAACCAGAGATCAAGCCGATTTTATAGTGGTTCGGTCAAATGACCTACATCCACTTGCGAGGCCCCTCTTCGATGAGGTTCCCACCTTCCACTAGCAAATCTCTTGAAATGGAAGGGCAAATACCCCTCTTATAACTTTTTACAAGTGGTTCACTCTCTTACATATTTTCAGCAAGAAAGAAGGAGGTGAACACTAGCAAATTGAAAACAAGACTAGCAAAGACTTTTCTAAGACCTTTCTCTCAAACAATTGCTGCTCAAAATGTTGTAATATCAGCTGAGATTTGAGGGGTATTTATAGGCCTAAAGAGGATTCAAATTTGGGCTCCAAAATTTGAATTCTCTTTGGGTTCCCGATGTTGGCGGTGCCACCGCCTGTCACTGTCAGACATTGACAGTGCTGGGCGGTGCCACCGCCCAGTCAAGCGGTGCCATCGCCCAGCTCTCGGGTGCTGGGCGGTGCCACCGCCTAGGCCAATTCAGCTCACTGGTTGGGCTCCAAACTTAGCCCAAACCAGTCCGAACTCGGGCCCAATTGGCCCCTACTTGGGTTATACGATTAACACCTAATCCTAACCCTAATTAATGTGCTAACTACGAATTTAAAGATATTTTCTAATCTATTACAAAGTCCGTAAGTCAAGACTTCTTCCGGCGAGCTTCCGGCGAACTTCCGACGGTCTTCCGTTAAACTCTCGGAAACCATTCTGCGGACTCCCGGTAAGCTGCTAGACTTCACGATTTGATCTTGGCAAGTTCCAACGAGCTTCTTCGGTAAGCTCCGATCTTTCTCGGTGAGCTCCGCGAACTTCCAATGAACCTTCCGGCGAGCTTCCGAAAAACCCTTCGGCAAGCTCCCTACTCATTCTTGGCTAGTTCCGGCAGCATTCCCGATGAACCTTCGGACTTCCGTCGAACTCTCGAACTCCCAACGAATCCTTCGCGCTTGACTCCGACACTTTGTTTCGCTTTATGTCTTCATCGTTATCGTAGTTAATCCTGCACACACAAACCAAAACTCAACTCCGATCTAGACAATTATTACAATGCGAATTGACATTCTGTTGCCCGGCATGTCATTGGTTGGCGCTTCATCCGATTCTTCGGTGCATTGTCCTCTCTTGCGGCTTGTTGCCTAATCGGTAGTTGACCTCCGCAACCCCGATATCCTTGGCGCAATTTCGCTCTCCTTGGCCCGATGCCCGACGTCCGAAGCGTTCAGCCATCCAATATCCTAACGTGATCTCTTCCGGCGCAACGTCAATTCCTCTTGCGTTAACTGTCTAATCCTGATCGAGTAGACCTGCATCACTCAAAATGCAGTTTAAATTATAAACACATATCAAGTGGTTTCATCATCAAAATATGAGATTCAACAATCTCCCCCTTTTTTATGATGACAACCACTTGATGACGGAGTTAACCTTAACTCTCGGAGTTTGAATAAACTCCCCCTATCAATATGCCATATTGATAGAACCTTGAATTCAAACAGAATTTAAGTCATTGCAATATTCATCATGAATACTTGCAACACATCATCATGAACATATGCATAAACTTGATGCATCACATGTCATGTCATCAACATACTTCTCCCTCTTTGTCATCAACAAAAAGGAGAAGTACCACAATCAAGTGTTTGTTATATGGGTTCAACTCATTGCATGAAAAATATAATATTAAGTTTTATCATCATGTAGTTTTGAAGCTAGAAAATTTAGTAAGTAATGCATCATGCTCAGGACATTTAAGCTATCAAGTTTTAGATATGCAAGTTTTACAGCATACAAGATAGCACTTTTGGTAATTTTCAAGATAGCAAGTTCTACATCATGCAAGCTAGCAATATTGAGATGTTCAAGAAAGTAACTCTTGCTTCTTGAAATATGCGAATTTGTCAAGTTTTGCTAGATGTGCAAGTTAGCATTTTTGCCTCTTAAGATAGGCAAGATAGCACATTTGCTTCTTTTGAGATAGCAACTTTTTGCTTCTCTTTAGACTACAAGCTAGCAATTTTTACGATATGTAAGTTTCACAATATACAAGCTAGCAAAAATTTCGAAAGCAAATGTAAGATAGCTTTCTTGTGTAAGCTCATAATTCTTGCTTCCTATTGCAATGTGCAAGTTGCAAGTTTTGCTTCTTGAGATAGGCAAGATAGCACTTTTGTAATTTTTGTTTCTTAAAATAGGCAAGCTTGTGATGTTCAAAATAACAAGCTCTTTCTTCTAGAAGTGTCATTTTTGTTTTCTTTGCAAAGTGTAAGCTAGCAAAATGTTTGAAAAAGTGATCAAGTTTTGCAACTTACAAGCTAGCAAAACTGCCAAACTAGCAAGAGATAATGTTTTACATGAGGCAAGCAAACAATTTGGCAAATGTTACATTTGCATCTTCTCTTTTGAGAAGTGTAATTTTTGCTTTCATCTTGAATTGTGCAAGCTAGTTAGTTTGTCTCTTTTCATGATGTCCACGCTAGAAATTCTTGCTCCCCCTTTGTCATTGTCAAAAAGAAGGGAAGACCCTTATATCAATTTTCATATTATGACAAAAGTAAGTATCATTCTTATTTGTGCATCATTATATATTCAAATTAAAACATACACAATTTCAATAACCTTATTTTTCATGCACGATATCAAAAAATAAATCAATCATCATTAATAAGCATATCATACATGATACTCAAACATTAAAATTTTTAAGCATTTATCAACATGTTGATCATGATACCAAACATTCATCATTTAAAGCATTCATGATATACATCATATGCAATAAATACATTATGTACATCATTATCATAAGTATTGCATACATCATTTTAACTTTATGAATATTTCATCATTGCATGCATTATACCAAAACATTTCAAGTCATGCAAGCCATAAATACAAAGAAGTCATGTTATGAAGGATAAAATCATTTGAATACCAAAAGACATGATTCATATAGTAAATATCTTCTTTCAATAAAATATCAAGAAAAATCATAGGAGTACAAAGAAGAGATCTTGTTTTAAAAGAAAAATCAAGTAATAACTCCAAGAACTCACAAGGAAAAATCATGATTCATTTAGAAAATCTCCTCTCAAGAGAATATCAAGTAAAATCGTAGAAGATCGATTAATGAGAAATTTTGATTTATAATAAAATCTCATGTATCGAATGTCGAGAAATCAAAATGATGATTTATATAAAAAAAATATCACAAGTTATATTCAAGAGAAAAATCATCATTCATTTTCAACTTATTCAATTTGTCACATCAATATTTCTTAGATATACATGATACCAAAACATGGTTTTAAATCTTTAACATATAACATGCATAAATTGAAAGGAGAAGGGAAGAATTTAAACGTACAAAGATTTCAACCATCTCATAAACAAATGTAAGACCAAGTCATGAATCCAAAATTCCATGAATCAAAATGATCATGTTATTCCAAGAAATCAATATCATGATTTTGATAAAACTCATTTCAAATTTAAATCATCAAAATCATCAAAATATCAACATTACTTTCAAGAGATTCAAAATGGTATACATAGATTTATCATAATAAACATCAAGATCAATAGGATAGAGAAAAATAACTTTTCAAGGAAAAAATATTTTCCTCTTTTTAGTTGTTTCAATTCATATGATTTTATTTCACTTATACCAAATAAAAACATGTATAATGTTTAAAACCGAGAGTGTAAGATTTATTACAACAAAGATTAATAAGGCACTTTTATTATGGTAAAAATCAATAATCCATAAATCACAAGATTCATATGCATAATTTCAAAATTTATTAAGCATGATCATTATGCATGACACTAAAACATAGTTTCAAAATGTTTAATATTTTCATTACATCATTATGCAATGTTTTCATTGAACATAATTTTGAATGATTCTTATAGATAACTAAAACTTCTTTAGTTTTAATTTATGTGATTGACTTTATATTAGCATGCTCAAGTTTTGTTCTTATGTCAAAAACATACATCATGTTTGAAAACCAAAGACAAGGTTTTAAAAAAAATCATCAAGCCTTCCATATAAAAACCATGCATCATCATTGAAGGTTAATATGGAAATCATCAAAATACACATTCTTGCTTCTCAAGCATATATATATGATTATTTAAATATAACATTTTATTCTATTAACATAAAACATACAATTTTTGAGAAAAATAATTATTTAAAAAAAAGAGAAAATGCATCATGGAAAACATCAAGTAATTTCAAAATAATTCAAGAGAGTTGAGTTACTTACCTTGTAGTCGAAGCCCGTCAAAGCCCAATTCGTCGTTTCACCTTTGGAAGTTCTTGATTCATCCTTGGTTGCCTTCCTCTTCTTTGGCCTCTTCCTCCGTTTAAATTCATTGTTTATTTTAGATTTTTGTTTAATAAATTTATTAAGATTTAGTATTCGAAATTCAAGTTCATCATTGTCCTCATCACTTGAGTCATTGCTCAAGTGGTATCCATTTGTCCGGAGTTCCAAATCCTTCCTGTTCTTTGGAAGGTGATTTTGTTTATCATGTGCATTGTGCACCATTTTATATGTCATCAACAAACCAATTAGTTCTTCAAGTGGAAAAATATTTAAATCTTTTGTTTCTTGTATTGCGGTTATTTTAGAATCCCACCTTTTTGGAAGGGATCTTAAGATTTTGCTTACAAGATCAAAATTCGAAAAAGATTTACCAAGAACTCTTAGATTATTGACGACATCCGTGAAACGGGTGTACATGTCGCCTATAGTCTCGCTTGGTTGCATTTGAAAAAGCTCAAAATCATGCAATAAAATGTTAATTTTCGAGTCTTTGACTCTACTAGTTCCCTCGTGCGTGATTTCAAGTGTTCGCCAAATATCAAAAGCCGTTTCGCACGTAGAAATCCGATTGAACTCATTTTTGTCCAAAGCGCAAAATAAGGCATTCATAGCCTTTGCGTTTAAAGAAAAATATTTCTTCTCCAAATCCGACCATTCGTTCATCGGTTTAGAGGGAAGTTAAAAACTGTTTTCAACGATATTCCATAAATCCAAATTCATAGAAATCAAGAAAACTCTCATTCGAGTTTTCCAATAAGTGTAGTCCAATCCGTTAAACAACGGTGGACGAAAAACCGATAAGCCCTCTTGAAAGCCATGAAGAGCCATTTCTCTCGGGTGTAAATCCGAATTGAGAAATACCGGGCTCTGATACCAATTGTTAGGATCGGAGCGGCACTAAGAGGGGGGGGTGAATTAGTGCAGCGGTAAAGTGTGATAAACTTTTGATGATTTAAACACTTTCGGAAACTTCGTACGATAAAAGTAACGTTTTCGTTTGAAACCGTTTCGATTGCGTTTTAACTTGAAGAGATAAGTAAGACAGAGACAAAGAAGTAGAGCATTAAAGTGCAAATGGTTTGCAGTAATGTAAATGACAATAAGTAAATGCAAACCAGAGATCACGCCGATTTTACAGTGGTTCGGTCAAATGACCTACATCCACTTGCGAGGCCCCTCTTCGATGAGGCTCCCACCTTCCACTAGTGTCATGCCCCTCAAAATATCCATGATTTTTTAAAACTTTCATCACAGACCAATCCAGGATCCAAACTAACGTTTGAGGACACTGAAAAACATTCAATCAAATTCACATCCATAAAACCTTTGCATTTTAAAATCATATATCACATCACTCGATAATTCACATTTATGGCAATCCAAGCCAACTTGACAAACATGAACAACACTTATAAATCCACAAGCTAAATAAATTATACAATCAGAACTCTAACTATTCACCACAAGTTCATATCATCATAAATTAGACTTAACATTTCGAAATTCCAAATAAGAGAGATCTTCTAATACTTTTACACAGTATATCCATTTCGGTTCATCGACAACATTTCATTACATACAAGACATACTTATACAACAATATCGTAATAACCAACCAGACTTGCCCATCATTCTGAATAGCTATCCATTGCCTCAGCCCAAATCAAACATCTCGAAGAGTGACAAGCTGACCTGAAAGATTTATATAACAACGGAGTGAGCCAAAAACGGCTCAGCAAGTGACAAAGCATATTCAGAACAAAAGGAACGGTTTCAAACGAGTAAGGTATCATAATGCAAGGCAGAATACAAGAATTCTCAAGGATACCATCTCAATAGATACCAAATCATACGTATCATGTCATTCAAAACATATTTGATCCATAACGAATGGAGCATAGAGTAATTGAAACATATCAATGGCAGATAGGACATTTCAGAACATATCAGTTCATAGCAAATGGAGCACAGAGTAATTGGAACATATCAATGGCAGATAGGACATTTCAGAACATATCAGTTCATAGCAAATGGAGCACAGAGTAATTGGAACATATCAATGGCAGATAGGACATTTCAGAACATATCAGTTCATAGCAAATGGTGCACAGAGTAATTGGAGCATATCAATGGCGTATGAAATGTTCCGGAGCATATCAACGGTATATGAAACATTTCGAAGCAAAAATCATCAGTGAATAAAGCATTTCAGAGCATATCAGAAACAAATATCGTACAGAAGCTCAAACGTCGTCCTTGACGTTGCAATAATATCATACTTATCCAGAGCATGAATAGAAACAACTCACCAAAACTCTGGATGTCATATCAAACATATAGAAGGTGTAGTGGGATCTTAGTCAGAATGTGATTCATCCAGAATATCCCACATAGCGGGACCCCACATAGCGGGCAATAAGCGCATACCCTTTACCATTTCTGGCAAAGGTCCAGAATATCCCACATAGCGGGACCCCACATAGCGAGCAATAAGCGCATACCCTTTACCATTTCTGGCAAAGGTCCAGACAATCCCACACACTAGAGTACAAGAGGGTAGTTTTAACAATAAGTAGCATATAACGGAAGCACACGCGGAACAACAAAGCGTACATGTGCCTTTACGAGTCAATCCGAAGTAAGCAATAATCTTTCACAAGTATATTCAGATTTGAAAGGAATTGAAAGCAAGGGCACATATGGAATCCAAGCAATCACATATAACTCAATTCAATAATAAGATTTGATGAATTCAATGTCCAATGGAATGAAACTGGAATAGGCACATATTGAAAGCAAATGCAGAACAATAGGATATACATGTGCCTATATGAGTCAATACGATATAGCATAAACGTTACACAACAGTTTTCAAGAATGCAATAATTTTAAGGACAAGAGCATACAAGAATTCAAAGCAGTAATATAAAGCTCAATTGAATGAGAAAGCTAAAGGATATCAATTTCCAAAGGAATGAAATCAGAATATGAGAAATCGACCAAAGCTCGATTTCTGGCAGAATACAGAAGGCACATTGAACAAATGATTCAAACTATCAATCGTGCTCCAATTTACTCAGAAATAATCATTGGATAATACTTTCAGATAAGACAGGCTTCATATGAATTGAACTGTCCAACAGAGAGAGTTACAAATAATTTGGTAAGCAAGTGTCGTAGAACAAAATCTCTGTTGGCAGAATTCATAATGTCAAATTCAACAGATAACTGGACAGGTGTTTGGATTCCAAATCTTTCAATCCATATATCTACGAGTCTAGTTTCCAATGAAATCAGTTTTGAACAAATCAGAGTTTCCAACAAAGACTTATAGGCAGCTCGGTATCAAAAGGTCAGAATCTCAGAAGTTGCACAGATTTGAATCGTTACGTCTAAACAGGAGATATATCAAATGCAAGGCTAGAACAATTCAAAGTTCCTCATATTCAAAGCAAATGCAGAGATAAAAATGGCAGTGAGGAACGATCAGGGAACTTGCAAGAGAAAAGATTAGAAAGCTTGCAATAGAAAAGGTTAGAACACTTGCCTTTTGAAGGTTTTGATCCAAAGATTCGAAGAAGGTGTACGCTCGAATCCTTTTTCTACTTTTCCTCCATGTTCTCTCTTTGTTTCATTTTGTGCTCTCATTTTCTTCCTTTCTTCGCAACTACACCACATGTCGAACATCGAGGCACAGTCACCTGCTCTCTCTTACTCTCATTCCTTCTTGTTCTTTCCTAAACGCAGCTGCCACAGCCGCCGCCGCTGCCGCTGCCACAATCGCAGCCCCTTCCACCGCACTACCTTCCTTCCTCCCTTCTCTCGCAGACATAACTGCTGCATACGCAGTCGCTGCCGCTGTGGCCACAATCCCGTTCGCAGCCCCTTTTTCCCCCTTTTCTCTCTTTTCTTTCCCAACTGCAACCGTCGCAGTCGCAGTCGCAACCATGGCCGCAGCCACCACAACCGCAGCCTCTTCTTCCTCCGTAACTCTATTTCCTCTCCTTCTCTTCCAACTACAGCTGCCACTGCCGCAGCTGCCACCCCTTCTCCTCTTCCTCTCTTCTTCCTCTCCTTCCCTTTTTCTTCTTCTTCCTTTCCTTCTCTTCTTTCCCAGCCACAACTGCAGCTGCCATCGCCGCAGCCGCAGCCCCCTTCTCCTCTTCCTCTCTTCTTCCTCTCCTTCTTCTCTTCCAACTGCAGCTGCCACTGCCGCAGCTGCCACCCCTTCTCCTCTTCCTCTCTTCTTCCTCTCCTTCCCTTTCTCTTCTTCTTCCTTTCCTTCTCTTCTTTCCCAGCTGCACTGCTGCAGTCGCAGCCTCAGCCACGACCACAGCCTCTTCTTCCTCCCCTGCTCATCTTCCTCTCCTTCTTCTCTTCCAACTGCAGCTGCCATCGCCGCAGCCGCAGCCCCTTCTTTCCCTTCTCTTCTTCCTCTCCTTCCCTTCTTCCTTTCTCTTCCTCTTTCCCTGCCATAGCTGCAGCTGCCACAGCCGCAGCCGCAGCTACTTCTTTCCCTTCTCCTCTTCCTTCTCCTTCCTTTCTTCTTCTTCTCTTCTTCTCCTTCCTCCCCTTCTTCTTCCCGGCGTCACACACACCCTCTCCTCTGTTTCCTCTGCAGGGAACAGAGGTATCACAACCTCTTCTCCTGCTTCCCCTTCTTCTTCTCTTCCTCTTCTTCTTCTTCTGCTCTTCTCCTACCCGACACCCCACACGTCTCCTCTGTTTCCACCTGCAAGAAACAGAGGTGCTGCAGCCCTAGCTGCTGCCACCTCTCGCTCCTCTCCATCTTCCCTCTCTTTTCCCTCTTCTTCTCCTCTTCCCTTTTCCCTGCCATAGCTGCAGCTGCCACAGCCGCAGCCGCAGCTACTTCTTTCCCTTCTCCTCTTCCTTCTCCTTCCTTTCTTCTTCTTCTCTTCTTCTCCTTCCTCCCCTTCTTCTTCCCGGCGTCACACACACCCTCTCCTCTGTTTCCTCTGCAGGGAACAGAGGTATCACAACCTCTTCTCCTGCTTCCCCTTCTTCTTCTCTTCCTCTTCTTCTTCTTCTGCTCTTCTCCTACCCGACACCCCACACGTCTCCTCTGTTTCCACCTGCAGGAAACAGAGGTGCTGCAGCCCTAGCTGCTGCCACCTCTCGCTCCTCTCCGTCTTCCCTCTCTTTTCCCTCTTCTTCTCCTTCTCTTCTTCTCTTCTTCCCTTTTCCCTGCCATAGCTGCAGCTGCCACAGCCGCAGCCGCAGCTACTTCTTTCCCTTCTCCTCTTCCTTCTCCTTCCTTTCTTCTTCTTCTCTTCTTCTCCTTCCTCCCCTTCTTCTTCCCAGCGTCACACACACCCTCTCCTCTGTTTCCTCTGCAGGGAACAGAGGTATCACAACCTCTTCTCCTGCTTCCCCTTCTTCTTCTCTTCCTCTTCTTCTTCTTCTGCTCTTCTCCTACCCGACACCCCACACGTCTCCTCTGTTTCCACCTGCAGGAAACAGAGGTGCTGCAGCCCTAGCTGCTGCCACCTCTCGCTCCTCTCTGTCTTCCCTCTCTTTTCCCTCTTCTTCTCCTTCTCTTCTTCTCCTCTTCCCTTTTCCTCCCCAAAGCCACGCATCTCCTCGCTGCAGCCTTGCTGCAGCTATCTTCTTCTTCTTCTTCTTCTTCTTCTTCTTCTTCCCTTTTCATCCTCAACGCCCCACACATCCTCTCCTCTGTTTCCACCTGCGGGAAACAGAGGTGCTGCAGCCCTAGCTGCTGCAGCTGCCTCTCTTTCTCCTCTCCATCTTCCCTCTCTTCTACTTCTTCTTTTCTTCTCTTCTCCCTCTTCTTCCTCTCTTCTTTTCCCTCTTCTTCTCTTCTCCCTCTACTTCTCTTCTTCTTCTCCCCACGCCCCACCGCTTCTCTCTGTTTCTCGAAGAAACAGAAAGAGCGTGGGAGGCGGTGGGATAAAACCGAAATTTTCGGTTTTCTTTATTTTCTTCTTTTTACAACTTAACAGTTTAGTCCTTGAAATTTCCATATTTACATATAGGTCCCCCGATTTATAAATAAATCTTTATTAATAATTTTCAAAAGTGAGGGATATTACAACTAGCAAATCTCTTGAAATAGAAGGGCAAATACCCCTCTTACAACTTTTTACAAGCGGTTCACTCTCTTACAGATTTTCAGCAAGAAAGAAGGAGGTGAACACTAGCAAATTAAAAACAAGACTAGCAAAGACTTTTCTAAGACCTTTCTCTCAAACAATTGCTGCTCAAAAAGGTGTAATCTCAGCTGAGATTTGAGGGGTATTTATAGGCCTCAAGAGGATTCAAATTTGGGCTCTAAAATTTGAATTCTCTTTGGGTTCCCTTTGCTGGCGGTGCCACCGCCTGTTAGTGGCGGTGTCACCGCTTATCACTGTCAGACATTAATAGTGCTGGGCGGTGCCACCGCCTAGGCCAATTCAGCTCACTGGTTGGGCTCTAAACTTGACCTAAACCAGTCCGAACTCGGGCCCAAGTGGCCCCTACTTGGGTTATAGGATTAACACCTAATCCTAACCTTAATTAATGTGCTAACTACGAATTTAAAGATATTTTCTAAGCTATTACAAAGTCCGTAAGTCAAGACTTCTTCCGGCGAGCTTCCGGCGAACTTCCGACGGTCTTCCGATAAACTCTCGGAAACCATTTTGCGGACTCCCGGTAAGCTGCTAGACTTCACGATTTGATCTTGGCGAGTTCCAACGAGCTTCTTCGGTAAGCTCCGATCTTTCTCGGTGAGCTCCGCGAACTTCCAACGAACCTTCCGGCGAGCTTCCGAAAAACCCTTCGGCAAGCTCCCTACTCATTCTCGGCTAGTTCCGGCAGCATTCTCGATGAACCTTCGGACTTCCATCGAACTCTCGAACTCCCAACGAATCCTTCGTGCTTGACTCCGACACTTTGTTTCGCTTTATGTCTTCATCGTTATCGTAGTTAATCCTGTACACACAAACCAAAACTCAACTCCGATCTAGACAATTATTACAACGCGAATTGACATTCTGTTGCCCGGCACGTCATTGGTTGGCGCTTCGTCCGATTCTTCGGTGCATCGTCCTCTCTTGCGGCTTGTTGCCCAATCGGCGGTTGACCTCCGCAACCCCGATATCCTTGGCGCAATTTCGCTCTCCTTGGCCCGATGCCCGACGTCCGAAGCGTTCAGCCATCCAATATCCTGACGTGATCTCTTTCGGTGCAACGTCAATTCCTCCTGCGTTAACTGTCTAATCCTGATCGAGTAGACCTGCATCACTCAAAATGCAGTTTAAATTATAAACACATATCAAGTGGTTTCATCATCAAAATATGAGATTCAACATGATATGTTTTGAAATGTTGAATGATGTATGCAACATTAGGGATTATAATTATATGATATGTGATAATGCTTAGGATTAATCCATGCATGTGTATCTTGATGATTTTATGTCATGCATGAGTTTTTGAAGTAAATGTTGATTTGAAACTCTCATTTTAGATTAACATGTTTTTGGTCTAATCGTTTTTATGACGAATTAAGATGACACTCTCATGACATATTAAGATGACATAGTGCATGTACATCTATGTATGAATTTTTTGATAGTCTTTTGATGATAGATGTGATATCTTGATGTGTTTTGTCTTGACGGCTTTATGACGAAACTTATGTTTCGATTCTAAATGATGATACATGTTTTCACAAAAGATTTGAATACCCTCACATGAAATCAATTGTATGAAATGAAAATGAATTTTCTATCCTATTGAGATTAATGAATTTATTTTACCAATTATGTGAATCTCATGAAAATAAACCTGATGAATATTTTGAAAATAAATAAGTGTATCATGCATTTGGTCTTAATGATTTCTCTTGAATATACTTTTTGAAATCATACTTGATGATGAATATCAAGATATTAAAAGGATGTTATCATGGAATCATGCTTGATGATTTGTTTTATGAAATTTACCTTTCCATCTTAAATGTTGACACTTGTTTTATTAAAGGTAAAGGCATGCTTATAAGAGGCAAATCACATGAATAGAAATTTATAAAAAAATGAAATGCGATCCTCTATCTTATCGACTTTTCAATAAATCTATGCTTGTCATGTATGAATTTATTGAATGTGACTTTGAGGATGATTTCAGATTTCACAAATGCTTGATTCATACTTATGACATGAGACACATTTTAAATATAAATTATTTTCAATGCTTCAATCATGTTATATCTCCCTTAATTCATTTTGTTCTCCTAGATTTATTTACCAAAGAGGAGAATCTTCCAAATGAATGAAATGATACAAATGAATCACTTATCGATATATCTTTTTGAAATATCTTTTTAATGTGACGTTGATTTCCATTTTTATTTCTCGATTTTGATTAAATAAAATCATATTTGATTTGAAGAAATGCATAATGATGTAATATTAAATATTTTGATTGATAATTTTATGCATGAGATTTTGTTAGGACTCTAGCTTGGAGAGTCCTAATTGAGAGGGACATTCATGTAAAACTATTAGGACTCTAGCTTGGAGAGTCCTAATTGAGAGGGACATTCTGTTAGGACTCTAACTAGGAGAGTCCTAATTGAGAGGGGCATTCATGTAGGAGGTTTTTTCTTATAGAAGAATTAGGAGTTGTAAGGGAATATTAGTCTTGAGTAGGAGTCCTATTAGGAGTTGGTTAGAAGTAAGAGTCTTAAGTAGGAGTCCTATTAGGAGTTAGGGTTTAGAAGCCATATAAATAGCCATGTATTCCTTCTCTTTTCATAAGCAATAGATGAATTTTTTTTGCAGTCTTTGAGCAGCAACTTGGAGGGAGGAACCCCTATAGAGTTCCAAGGAGGCCGATCCCCTAAAGAGATCAACCCCAAGTTTAGAATCAGCAAGGGTTCTAACACCTGGTATCAGAGCAGCGTTCTTGGCATCTTGCTGCCCTTCCACAGCCATCCATCAACCCTCCACAACCATCCAAAGTAATTCCCACAATTGCTTAAAAGATCGTCGCCAAATTCCACCGTCATCTCCACTACCGCAGATCATCCTTTGATCTCCCCGTGAATTGCAACAGGTTCTGGTTTCCTACCTTACTACTGTTGCAATTTAGTTATCCTTATTCAAAAATCCAAAAAAAAAAACTGTTCCTATATTGCTGCATAAACCTTTTGTCACAAAGTTTTCATCTCTACGATGAAAGATACATTACAGAATTCCAACCGCATAGCACCATCTGTTTGATCTTGCTACTGTGCTTTTTCTATCCAAATTTCTATGAAATTTTTATGACATTTTTGACACTTCCTAACATCAGATTTCCCTTTGGTTTTTTTAAAAAATTCTCAATATAAACCATTGATCTTTTACGTCTAATCTGTTATACTTGAAAATCTGCATTGTAAAATTTTAGCCGTATAGCATTGTTTGTTTGATCTTGATACTATATTGTTTCTATCCAAATCTCTACGAAATTTTTATGATAGCTTTGACACTTCCTAATAGTGGATTTCCCTTTGGTTTCATTAAAAAATTCTCAATATAAACCACTGATCTTTTACGTCCAATCTGCTATACTTAAAAATTTGTGCTGCAGAAAATTTCAGCGGCATATTGTTGCCTTAACCCATGTATTTGCAATCTTTTTTGAATGAAATTTCTTATACACTTCATAGATCATCTTGGATTCCATCTAAGATTGATCTATTGAGAAATTCATCTCTAAAAACGATTTTGTGTTGCTGTAAATTTTCATCGTAAACCGCTAAAATTTTTTGACGAGAATTCTGCTATCGCAACTTACACCAATTTTCTTGCTGTTATACTACCAAAATTCTCTTGATTAAATTAGACATCCTTGCTGTCATATAAAATGTGATTTTTCTATCAATTCTCTCCTCAATTCTCTCAAGTTTTTGGTAGAAATTACATCGAGAAACCATTATTTCTTCGACGACAATTCTACTCTTACACGACAGCACATACTTACTGCAACTTCCACTGATTTCTATCAAGCCTTTGCTGCCATCTACCACAGATCCAAAACTTTCATCCACAGCCCTAAAACTCCACCAAACCACACCCTCAAACTGCACCCAAAACAGCCACAAAACAAGCCTAAATCGTAGCCTACATCCACCGATCCACCAACCATTTCGACTATCACTTCTCTCAACCTATACATGCCTTTAACCTAACAACAAAAGAGAGATCTTAACATCATAGATTTGGAGGCATATACTATGGCATCTAAGGAGGCAATCAATGCTAAATTCGAAGCTTTGGAGGTGCGAATGGAGGATAAGATTCGGACGCTCTTTACCGAACTCAGATTGGGCCGACCACTAAGCTCGAAGAAATCACATCAAGGAGAGAGCTTTGCCCAATCACACCAAGCCCAAAGATATGACTTCCAAGAGAGGAGAAGCTCTATGACCAACCCCAACTATCCATGCATGAGAGTGGATTTCCCTAGATGGGAAGAAGGAGACCTGATTGGTTGGATCTCGCGCGTGGAGCGATATTTTCGGTACTATAAAACCGCGGATGCATCTATGGTGAAAATTACAGCTATACATCTTGAAGGGGATGCTATATAGTAGTTTGACTGGTTTGAACATACTTATGGAGTCATTTCATTGCGACAATTCAAAGAAGGATTGCTGATCCGCTTCAAACCAACTGATTACGAGAATATTGACGGACAACTAGCAAAGATCCGACAAACCTCTACCATTCAGGAGTATCAAACCAGGTTTGAAAGGTTATCTAATCAAACTCATGATTGGTCTCAAAAATAGCTATTGAGGACCTTCATTGAGGGCTTGAAGCCGGAGATCCGAGGAGAAGTTAAAGTGCGACAACCGTATACGCTTATGACAGCCATCTCTTTCACACGACATCAAGAGGAGCAATTGAATCATGAAGCTCGGAGGACTAGGGTCGCTCCTCAACTAGTAATATTGAAGCCCTCAAGCCCCCCTACTGTCCACCAAGTCCCTACACCAAAGAGGTTAACAAGAGAAGAGCTTCGGGAGCGATATGCGAAGGGGTTATGTTGGCATTGTGACGAGCCATGGAGTCGTGAGCATCGCTGTAGTAAAGGGAGACTTCTTATGATTGAACCAATAGAAAAAGAGGTCATTGAATATCCAGAAAAGAGCCTTGAATATAAAGAAGAAGATGCAGAAGAAGAGCCATAACCGACCGAAGTTACAGTACATACACTAGCCGGCTACTCAAACCCGCATATGATGAAAGTTGGAGGCCTTCTCAAACAACAACCGATCACTGTTCTCATCGACACGGGTAGCACTAATAACTTCCTAAACAGTAAGGTTGCTGTCCATATGAACTTACCTATTGATAATTGCAGCAGGTTTGTCGTTAAGGTCGCCAACGGACGGATTTTGAAGTGTGATCATAGGTGCCCGTAGGTGAAACTGTTGCTGTAGGATCAAGAGATAATTGCAGATTTCTTCCTCCTCCCTCTTGATGATCATGAGGCCATACTCAGAATTAAATGGTTGATGACATTAGGTGATATTTCTTGAAATTTTATGCAACTATTTATAAAATTTTACAGTAAAGAGAAATAGGTGATACTGCATGGGAAATGTAAGGGCGACGTAACGATGATTTGCACACAACAAATGGAGAAGGTTTTGCATAAAGCATGCAGGGGCTTTTTGGTACAACTTGAGCAGCAAATTAAAGGAGAGCCAATAGAATTTGAAGATCCAAACCTATTTCCTTTGCTTGCTGAATTTTCAGATATATTTGACGAGCCGCACAACCTACCTCTTACTCGTCGGCATAATCATTGTATAATGATTTTTTCAGTCAAATCTCCAGCAAATACTTAGCCATATCGGTATCCACACCTCCAGAATGATGAAATAGAAAGGATTTTAAAAGAGATGCTTGAAACAGGAGTTATTCGGCCAAGTTGCAACCTCTACTTTTCACCGATGCTACTTGTACACAAGAAGGACGGAACATGACGAATATGCGTTGATTACCGAGCTCTCAATGGCATAACCATCAAGAACAAATACCTTATTCCAATAACAGATGAATTGCTAGATGAAAGGGAGCACAAATCTTCACAAAGCCAAACCTTCGATCCAGGTATTATCAAATACGAGTGTATGAAGAAGTCATACCGAAAACCGCCTTTCGAACACATAACGACCACTACAAATTTTTACTTTCTTCAACAAAAGGTGAAATATCTTGGGCATATCATATCAGAGGAAGGTGTGACGGTGGACCCCTTCAAAATTGAAGCAATGCAAAACTGGCCTACCCCGAGGAACATAAAATTGCTACATGGCTTTTTGGGTTTAACAGGTTACTACCGTAAGTTCGTGAAAAACTATGGAAAAATCAGTGCACCACTTACTTCGTTACTAGAAAAAGATGTCTTCCAATGGTCGGACAGAGCCTCCACTGCCTTCGACAAACTTAAGGCAGCCATAACGACGACGTCGGTGCTAGCGCTACCATACTTTAAACGACCATTCATCATTAAGGCCGATGCATCTGGAGACAGAATGTGAGACGTTCTTATGCAAGATGATCGACCACTCACATACATTAGCAAGACATTGTCTCCCCCCTATCAAAACATGTTAACATATGATAAGGGGATGCTCGCCATTGTGCACGCAGCAACGAGGTGGAGATCGTACTGGCGATACTTTCAAATCAAGACCGACCATAAAAGCCTAAAATATCTCTTAGAGCAGAAGATATCTTCCCCCGAGCAAGAAAAATGGGTAACAAAACTTCTTGGATTTGATTATGAAATAACTTACAAAAGGTGGAAAGAGAATATTGTTGTAGATGCGCTTTCGCAGCTACCTAAGCAAGCTGAATTTTCGGTTGTTTTACTTTCAACCAACGACTTCCTTGAGGATATTAAGATGGAATGGCAGGAAGATTCGGAGACCAGTAAGAAAAAAAAAATTAAAGGAAGCACCAAGCTCTGTGGCTCATTACAATCGGGACTCAAAAGAATTATGCTCTAAGGGACGCATTGTGCTTGTGACAAATTCTACTTGCATCTTCAAGAGCAGATTTTGGACAAAGTTATTCCATATGCAGGGTACTAAATTGAAAAGGAGTACGATATATCACCCACAAACCAACAGCTAGATGGAAGTTTTAAATAGGTTCTTGGAGACAGCCCAAAGCCACCTACCAAATATGACTACCCAAAGAGAACTCCAGACCCAGCCAAGTGCCATTATTAATCAACGGATCGTGACTCGACGACGACGACCTACTAATGAAGTGCTAATACAGTGGGCGAACCTACCAATAGAAGATGCCACTTGGGAGAACTATGACAACTTGAAGATCAAATTCCCAGAATTCACGAATCATCAGCCTCGAGGACAAGGCTGATTTGAAGAGGGTGGGTCTGTTAGGACTCTAGCTTGGAGAGTCCTAATTGAGAGGGACATTTATGTAAAACTGTTAGGACTCTATCTAGGAGAGTCCTAATTGAGAGGGACATTCTGTTAGGACTCTAGCTAGGAGGGTCCTAATTGAGAGGGGCATTCATGTAGGAGGTTTTTTCTTATAGAAAAATTAGGAGTTGTAAGGGAATAGGAGTCTTGAGTAGGAGTCATATTAGGAGTTGGTTAGAAGTAAGAGTCTTAAGTAGGAGTCCTATTAGGAGTTAGGGTTTAGAAGCCCTATAAATAGCCATGTATTCCTTCTCTTTTCATAAGCAATAGATGAATCTTTTCTACAGCCTTTGACCAGCAACTTGGAGGGAGGAACCCCTATAGAGTTCCAAGGAGGCCGAACCCCTATAGAGTTCCAAGGAGGCCGATCCCCTAAAGAGATCAACCCCAAGTTTAGAATCTGCAAGGGTTCTAACAGATTTTAAGTTATACATAATGATAAGCATGTGTTATTTTCATAAGTGTATTTGAAAAACTATGGCAAAAATATGCCCGAATGTATGAACTTGTTAAGATTATTTTTCGGACTTTCTTGATTCAATGATCAAATCACTTAATTGCCATGATGATTTTACACTATTACATGCCTTAATAACATGTTGAAAATTATGTGTTTTGGATACAAAAATTTTCATGATCATGAGCATGTTTTATCTTCATGATTGAATTTGAAAATCTCTAGCAAAACCTTGTCCAAATGCGTGAAAGTGTTAAATTTCATTTTCGGATCTTCTTGATCCTAACAATCGGATTTTCTTGATACATTATTCTCTTCCGAACTTAATAAACATATGTCATATCGAATTTGATTCATATAATTGATTTTTGACATATGGAATCAACTAGCAAATGCATCTCTCATAGACTTATCATGTGAAAAATATCTTTCAAGAAATAGAGAAATAGTTTTACTTGCAAGGATTTGATTCACACACATATCTTGATCCTTGTAAAAATGAAGTGTGCTTTAATTTCTTATCAAGTTTAACTTCATTCGAGTAAGCTCACAAGTGACTTTCCTCCATGCAAAAAGATAATAACAAATAAAGAGGAAGAAGTAATGAAAGCTATCTCCATGTCATGTTTTCCTTGAGATGTTTGTATAATTGATATCCTATCACTCATTGTTGAAAAGTGACGTAAACCTAGTTATGGCATGAATCATTACTGCACTTACGTTTAAAATTTGCTTATATCGTTCTCCTTTTTGTTGATGACAAAGGGGGAGAAATATATAAATTGATACTATTAGTGCCATATTTGAATTTGAATTATGTTAAGATATCAAAAGAAGCTTGCATCGAAATATATGGTAAATTGATGATAGAAATGCTATGATTGCCATATTCCATGTTTGCATCATGTTAAGATATCAAGAACTTGCATCGTAATTTAACTTGCTAATATATTGCCGTGTGATGAAATGCTATGATTTGTTGCTAAACTGATGCATGCAATACTTATGCTTTTTATTATGATGTATGTGATGTATTGCATATGATGTGAATCATGAATAAAATTACCTTAATTTGAATTCAAGGTTTATCTCAATTATGAAATTTTGAAATAAGAATGATTACTCACCTTTGTCATGATTTAGAAATTGACATAAAGGGTCTTCCCTTCTTTAGAAAGGGTCTTCCCTTCTTTTTGACAATGACTAAGGGGGAGATAGCTAGCTTGCACAATTCAAGAAGAAAGCAAAAATTGCACTTCTCAAAAGAGAAGAAATTGCTATCTTGAACATCACCGAAAATTGCTAGCTTGAAATCTCAAGAAAATGCAAAAATATGCTATCGTGCCTATCTAAAAAAAAGCAAATATGCCAACTTGCATATCTTTGAAATTGCTAGCTTGCAAGTTCTAAAATGTTGTAACATTGCTAGCTTGCATGATGTAGAACTTGCTATCTTGAACATTACCAAAAATTCTATCTTGTATGCTGTAAAACATGCATATCTAAAACTTGATAGCTTGAATGTTCTAAGCATGATGTAACACTTGCTAAATTTTCTAGCTTCAAAACTGCATGATGATAAAACTTGATATTATGTTTTTCATGCAATAAGTTAAATTGATACTACAAACACATTAGAGTTGGAACTTCTCCTTTTTGTTGATGACAAAGGGGGGGAAGTATGATGTTATGCATAAGTTCATGATGACGTGTTGCAAGTATCATGATGAATATTGCAATGACTTGAATTCAGTTTGAATTCAAGGTTCTATCAATATGGCATATTGATAGGGGAGTTTGTTTAAACTCCGGGAGTTAAGTTTAACTCTGTCATCAATTGGTTGTCATCATAAAAAAGGGGGAGATTATTGAATCTTGTATTTTGATGATGAAACCACTTGATATATGTTTATGATTTAATCTGTGTTTTGAGTGACATAGGATGCTTCGATCAGGATGAGACAATTAAAGCAGGAAAAATCATGTTGTGCCGAAGGAACATGTCAGAAGATTGGACGTCGGAACGGTGGATCAGTCGACGTATCGATAGAATGCTTCGGGCCGTGGACTTGGGCATCGGGCCAAGAAGAGCAGGTATTGTGCCAAGGATATCGGAATTGCAGAGTCAACTGACCGATTGGGCAATAGGCCGTAGGAGGGGATGATGCGCCAAAGAATCGGATGAAGTGTCGAGGGACCAATGACATGCCAGACAACTTGGTTAATTGCTTAGGATTAATTATCTCGATCAAAGTTTTGTTTTACATATGTAGGATTAACTACGATGGAAGTAAGATATGCAACAGGAGTTGCACTGGAGTCAAGACCATGATCACGTTGGGAGTTTGAGAGTTCGACGGAAGTCTGGACGATCGTTGGAGGTTCTGCAGGAACAAATCCAAGAAGTCCAGGAGCTTGCCAAAGAAGCTCGTCGAAACTCGCTAAGTGGATTGTCACAAGTCCAGGAGTTTGCTGGAAGTTCACTAGAAGCTCGCCAGAAGAAGCGATTGACGCACCGGAGCAAGTTGTAGTAAATGTCTTAAGAAATATCGTAGTTAGCATGTAGATTAAGTTAGGATTGGGAGGTGATCCCACTAAATTAATCTGGGGGCAATTGGGCCCTTGATAGACCCAAATTGGGCCGAATGTATCAACCCATTCGAACCAGAATTTCAGTCAGGCGGTGGCACCGCCTAGGAGATGGTCTCCCAAGAAAACTGGGTGGTGCAACCGCCCAGGTTAGGCGGTGGCACCGCCTGGGCTTAGTCTTCGAGCGAGATTGGGCGGTGCAACCGCCCTTGATAAGCGGTGGAACCGCCTGAGCTCGGTCTCTGAGCTCTGCCAAGCGGTGCAACCGCCCCAGTCAGGCGGTGGCACCGTCTGGGCTTAGTCTCTGAGCGAGACTGGGCGGTGCAGCCGCCCTTGTCAGGTGGTGGCACCGCCCAGAGGCTCAGTCTCCGAGCTGCCAGGCGGTTGTACCGTCCAAGTTAGGAGGTAGTACCGCCAGGACTCCAGAAATCCGGGAAAAGACACTTTTGAGCTCCAAATTCAAACCAATTTGGTGCCTATATAAACCCCACCATTTCCTGCATGAAACGGCAACCAAAAAGCACCAAAAGCTTGATCTTACTCTGTGATTTTTAGAGCTCAAAAGTGTTGTAACGGCTAGAAGTTCTCCTCCCTCTTTTCTTCCAAGTTTCGAGCTTTCATAAGAAGAGAGAAATTCTGTAAGGGTTATCTCCTAAGCCCATCAAAAGGAGTGAAACTGTAAAAGGGTGGTTGGCTTTCGCCTATTGAAGGAAGGCCTCTAGTGGATGTCGGTGACCTCGTCGGTGGAGGAAGCCAAAAGTAGATGTAGGTCAAGATTGACCGAACCACTCTAAATCTCGGTTTGCATTTACTTTGAGCATCTTATCTTTACTGCAAACCTCCTCAGTAGCTTACTTCCTTCTGCTCATTTATGAACGTGTTTCATAGTTAAGTATTTTCCAAATCGACGTTAAGACGAAAATCAGTTTTATCGTACGAACATCATATTTCAGTTTGCGCTTACATTCTGATTTCCATCATAACTACATACTACCTTTATATGTTTGCTTTAACTGCATCTCCCTTGATCACAAGTTAAAGTGATTTACGAATCAGCTTTCTTACCAAAATCACTTTTATCGTATGAATGCAGTTTTAATCATCGAAAGTTTTTCGCTGCACTAATTCACCCCCCCCCCCCCCTCTTAGTGCTCTTGATCCTAACAAGGCTCACCGACTTTATTACCTCTAAGGACCATCTTCAGGAAATCGCCCCCCAAAATATTCTTGAGGGAAGGAGCCCAGGGGCGAACAAAGGAAGAAGAGTTCCCACAAAGGGCCAAGCTCAAAGGGCAAGGCCCCAAAACCTAGCGGATGCTTCTTGTGCAAAGGGCCACACATGGTGAGAGATTGCCCACAGAAGCAAGCACTCAATGCCTTAACAACTTCTATCCATCCCCCCAAATCGGATAAGGGCAAGGCTGTCGCTCTTAGTTCAAGTAGTTCAAAATCTAGCAGTGACAATGAGGAGTCGCAAGGACCCTGGATGGGAGCAATGCGTTTGTTGAACGCTATACGAGGTCAAGTGAGGGAGAATATGAAGACAAAGCCGCAAAAAGCAAGAAGCAGCGAGCTGATGTACGTAGACATTAAGCTTAATGGCCAAATGACCCATGCGATGGTGGACACAAGTGCTACCCACAACTTTATTGTCGACCGAGAAGCAAAGCGACTTGGGCTGATCTTGGAGAAGAACCCAAGTTGAATGAAGGCAGTGAACTCGAAGGCCAAGTGAATCTCTGTGTTGGCAAAGGGAGTTCCTATCAAGATCAGAACATGAAGTGGGAGCACAAATATAATGGCGGTGCCATTGGATGACTTCCAAGTGATTCTTGGAATGCAGTTCATGCTAGTCATAGGTGCCCAGCAAGCCAATCACGTGAGTGATGACATATGTGACTTGACACACAATCGTTTTACTTATTATATTTTGACATTTATCACTTTATATTGACTATTACATATATGCATGTATATATTGTGATATTCTTGGATCTGTGCAATAGGAATCGGATTGTGATGAGATCATGATAATGAGACCGATTCACCTTTTAACACAAATCCTAAATAATCCCGGTCATAGATTACTCGAGAGGGACATCGAGATAACTAGACAGACTGGTGTACTATATACCCGTCTATATGATGGATGCAGTTGGTCTCATAGCTGCTCGTGTGGGGACACTAGGGATATAGTACAGGTGCTCATTGGAGAATGAGTTCACTAATTGATCCGCTTATGGAATGCTGGATGGTTGATGATACCTTATTGTTAGACAGCGATTCTATAATCCCAATGGTGTATCTGATCCTTAGACTTAAGACTCCAAGGATGTCCTATATGAGTGCTCTATTTTTTGATACTAGACTTATAGGTTTAGATGTCCCAGATCTAGTACAACTGGTCATCTGGAGTGATAGTCAACCTTACGATGGCTATTGAGTGTCGATAGAGGATCATCCACTCTTGCTTTCATGAGAAGAATATCTCATGTGTTCTTCGTCAGACAAATCCCTAGCCAAGGTCATTTGGATTGAGAGAGAAAGAGTTCTCCGAGAGAATCCGATTAGAGCAAGACTCGAATAGAATTTGTATAGGTCTGACAGCACCATGCCCGGTATACGGTCTTTGGGATATTAGATGGATGAGGGACTATAGGTACATAGTAACTAAGGATAGATAGGTCCAATAGATTGGATTCCCCTGTATCATTTGGGGACAGTGGTATAGTGGCCTAGTACGTTCGTAGTCGATGAGTCAAGTGAATTATTATGGAGATAATAATTCACTGAACCAGAAGGAGTTCTGATAGGTATGACTCACGGCCAGCTCGATATTGGGCCTAGAGGGTCACACACATATGGTAGGTGTTACGATGAGTAGAGGTTCAGATATGAGATATCCGCCGGATCCCCTATCTTATTGATTATCCAATAAGCTCCTGAATTATTGGATCCCATGGACAAGATCCAATAAAAGCCCATGAGAGATTATTGGATAGAGATCCATTAATCTAAGAGGCTTGGGTAGTTGGATGAAGATCCAATACCCAATAGGGGAGGATCCATAAGGGTTAAGTTAACATGGGACCTCTATAAATAGGAGGGATTCAGTGGTTCATAGGCTAGAGCCTTAGCTTGCCTCTCATATTCTCCTCCCCCTCTCCACCTAAGAGCTGACCTAGAGTTTGGAGGAGCGTCATCGCAACCCTGCTATGTTGATCACCACTAGAGAAGAGGGTGCTTGACCTCCTTCACCCTCTCCTAGAGATCTACAAGGATTCAGGGATATACGATCTCCCTAGGTTATATGTTAGAACCCTTATAGATTCTAAACTTGGGGTTGATCTCTTTAGGGGATCGGCCTCCTTGGAACTCTATAGGAGTTCCTCCCTCCAAGTTGCTGCTCAAAGGCTACAAAAAAGATTAATCTATTGCTTAAGAAAAGAGAAGGAATACATGGCTATTTATAGGGCTTCTAAACCCTAACTCCTAATAGGACTCCTACTTAAGACTCTTACTTCTAACCAACTCCTAATAGGACTCCTACTCATGACTCCTATTCCCTTATAACTCCTAATTCTTCTCTAAGAAAAAACCTCTTACATGAATGTCTCTCTTAATTAGGACTCTCCTAGCTAGAGTCCTAATAGATCTGCCCTCTTCAAATCAGCCTTGTCCTCAAGGCTGAGATTCTATGAACTCAGGGAACCAGGTCTTCGGCTCCTAATATGGTTCCCGTGTGGCATCTTCAAGTGGTAAATTATTTCAATGCACTAGTACTTCAGTAGAGGGACGTCGATGACGTATCATGATCCTGCGATCGAGGATGGCTTGTGGTTGAGCTTGAATAACTCCATCCTCAGTGGTGTTGGGCAGTTTGATCTGGGGTGACTCGTGTTCTCCCAACTTGGGCTTCAGGCATAACATGTGGAAGACAGGGTGAATTTTAGCATCCTTAGGTAATTTAAGTCTATACGCCACTGCTCCAATACGCTCTGTGATCTGATAAGGCCCAAAAAATCGTGGAGATAGCTTCATCGAGGCTCGAGTGTTGATGGAGAGTTGCTTGTATGGTTATAGGCAAAGATAAACCCAATCTCCTACTGAAAATTCTCTTTCGCTTCGTCGTGTGTCGGCTTGCTGCTTCATTCTAGCTTGAGTTGTAGAGAGATTATCTTTTAACAGTTGTAGAAGTTTGTCCCTATTAATCAATTCTTGTTCAACCTGATCTACCTTGGCCGAGCCAATTACATATTTTGGAATCACAGGGGCCGATCGACCATACAATGCTTCTTAAGGGGCACATTTTGTAGATGAATGATATGCAGTATTATACCACCATTCGGCCCAGGGAAGCCATTTTGCCCACTCTTTTGGTCAGTCGCTAGCGAAACACCGAAGGTACGTCTCTAAACACTTGTTTACCACCTCTGTTTGGCCATCAGTTTGTGGATGATACGCTGTGCTCATCTTGAGTTTGGTGCCTTGTAATTGGAATAACTCGGTCCAAAATTTACTAGTGAAGATCCTATCACGATCACTTACAATGGACCTTGGCATCCCATGCAGTTTAACAATATTTTCTATGAAAACTTGGGCAATACTAGCAGTAGTGTAGGGACTTCTCACAGCACAAAAATAAGCATATTTCGTAAGTCGATCAACCACCACGAGAATTGTGCTTTTACCTTTGGCAGGTGGCAGCCCTTCAATGAAGTCCATGGAGATGTCAGTCCACACTGAGTTCGGTATAGGTAGTGGTTGTAGTTTCCCTGGATTTGCCATAGTTTCACCCTTGTGCTGTTGACATACATCACATTGTGCCACATATTCAGCAATAATTTTTTTCATCCCTCTCCAATAAAAATTTTGCTTCACTCTTTTGTAGGTTCTTAGGAATCTAGAGTGCTCTGCTGAAGGTATAGAGTGCATTTCATGCAGGATGATTGTGATACAAGGGGAGTCAGGTATAAGCACAATACGACCTTTGTAGCGTAGATCCCTCGAATCCCAAGTGTAGTGGGCTATTACACTTGGAACCTCCTACAATTTTTTTTATAATGTTGCTGATCTCTAGATCATTCTTCTATTCATCCCTAATGTCCACGAGGAGACTCGTGGTAGGAAGGGAGATGGCTGAAACCTTAGCTTGCTCAGGTAGCCGTGAGAGTGCATCTTCAACAACGTTTTCTTTCCCCTTTTTGTAAATAATTTCATAATTAAATCCAAGAAGTTTGGTTACCCATTTTTATTGCTCAGGGGATGATATCTTTTGCTCCAAAAAATACTTGAGGCTTCTATGGTCGGTTTTAATTTGAAATCGCCAGCCGATCAGGTAGGGTCTCCACCTCATTACTGCGTGTATAATGGCGAGCATCTCCTTATCATATACTGACATGTTTTGATAGGAGAGAGATAATGCCTTGCTAGTGTATGCTAGTGGTCGACCATCTTGCATAAGAACGACTCCAGTTTCGACTCCAGATGCGTTGGTCTCAATGATGAAGGGTCGGCTGAAATCTGGTAGCGCTAGCACCGGCATCATTATCATGGCTACCTTAAGTTTGTCGAATGCAGCAGAGGCTTTGTCCGACCATTGGAAAGCATCTTTTTTCAATAGAGAAGTGAGTGGTGTACTGATCTTCCAATAGTCCTTAACAAATTTTTGGTAGTAGCCTGTTAGTCCAAGGAACCCGCGTTGTAATTTCACGTTTGTAGGTTTCGGCCAGCCTTGCATTGTCTCAATTTTTGTTGGGTCTACCACCACTCCTTCTTCTGATATTATGTGCCCAAGGTCTACTTTTTGCTGGAGAAAGCTACACTTTGGTTGCTTAACAAAAAGAGTATTCTCCCGAAGGATCGTTAGAACAATCTGTAAATGCTGAAAGTGACTCTCAAGAGAAGGGCTGTAAATGAGAATATCATCGAAAAATACCAGCACAAATTTGCGAAGAAAGCTCCAAAAAATATCGTTCATGAGACTTTGAAAGGTTGAAGGAGCATTAGTGAGTCCAAAAGGCATTACTAAGAATTCATAATGACCATCATGTGTGCGGAATGCAATTTTTGGAATGTCATCTTCACATACCCGAATTTGGTGGTAACCGGATCGGAGGTCCTACTTCGTGAAGACTCGAGCTCCTTTTAATTAATCAAGAAGTTCATCCACCACTGGTATTTGGTACTTATCCTTGATGGTGATGCCATTTAAAGCTCGATAGTCGATGCACATCCGCCAAGTTCCGTCCTTCTTGCGTATAAGTAGCACTAGTGAGGAATAGGGGCTGCAACTTGGCCGAATCGCCCCTGTTTCAAGCATCTCCTTTACGATCTTTTCAATTTCATCTTTTTGGAGGTGAGAATATCGGTACGATTGAGTGTTTGCTGGTGTCTTGCCCGTAAGGATTGGAATTCGATGGTCATGTTGTCGAGAAGGAGGAAGACCGCATGGTTCAGCAAAAATGTTGACAAATTCAGTAAGCAATTGGGCAAGATTTTGATCTTCAATTTCTATTTTCTTCCCCTCTAGTTGCTGCTGGAGGTGCATCAAAAAGCCACCATTTACCTTGTGTAAAACTTTCTCCATTCGTTGGGTCGAAACAGTGGTAACGTTGCTTCCGCGCTTCCCGCGTAGGATGATCTATTTGCCCTTACAGTAGAATTTCATAATTAATTTAAAAAAGTTCCAAGAGACATCACCTAGTGTAGTCAGCCATTCTATACCAAGCACTGCCTCATAGTCATCAAGTGGTAGGAGGAAGAAATTGGTGATAATTTCTTGGTCTTGCAGTAATAGTTTCACCTACGGGCATCTTTGGTCGCACTTTAGGATTCTGCCGTCGGCCACCTTTACATTGAACTTGCTGCAACCTTCAATATGCAGTGCCATCCGAGTTGCAACCTTACTATTCAGGAAGTTATTAGTGCTACTTGTGTCGATGAGAATAGTAATCGGCTGTTGTTTGAGAAGGCATCCAACTTTCATCGTTTGCGGGTTTGAGTAGCTGGCTAGTGTGTGTACCGTAATGTTGGTCGGTTGTGGCTCTTCTTCCATATCTTCTATTTCATATTCAAGGCTCTCTTCTGGATGTTCAATGACCTCTTCTTCTACTGGTTCAATCATAAGAAGTCTACCTTTTTTACAGCGATGCTCGCGGCTCCACGGCTCGTCGCAATGCCAACATAACCCCTTCGCAGATCGCTCCCGAAGTTCTTCTCTTGTTAACCTTTTCGCTGCAGGGACTCGGTTGATAGTAGGGGGGGCTGAGGGCTTTAGTATTTTAGGTCGCGGAGTGATCCTAGTCTTCCGGGCTTCATGGTTCAATCGCTCCTCTTGAAGTCATGCGAAAGAGATGGTTGCCATAAGCGTGTATGGTTGTCGCGCCTTAACTTCTCCCCGGATCTCTGGCTTTAAGCCCTCAATAAAGGTCCCCAATAGTTATTTTTCAGACCAATCACGAGTTTGATTAGATAACCTTTCAAACCTGGTTTGGTACTCCTGAATGGTGGAGGTTTGTCGGATCTTTGCTAGTTGTCCGTCAATGTTCCCATAATAAGTTGGTCCGAAGCGGATCAGTAGTCCTTCTTTGAATTGTCACCATGAAAGGACTCCATAAGTGTGTTCAAACTAGTCAAACCACTGTATGGCATCCCCTTCAAGATGTATAGCTGTAATTTCCACCATGGATGCATCCGCAGTTTTATGGTACCGAAAATATCGCTTCGCGCGCGAGATCCAACCAATTGGGTCTCCTTCTTCCCATCTAGGGAAGTCCACTCTCATGTAGGGTCGGTCATAGAGCCTCCTCTCTCTTGGAAGTCATCTCTTTGGGCATGATGTGATTAGTTAGAGCTCTCTCCTTGATGTGATTTCTTCGGGCTTGGTGGTTGGCCCAAACTGAATTCGGTAAGGAGAGTCCGAATCTTATCCTCCATTCGTGCCTCGAAGGCTTCAAATTTAGCATTGATTGCTTCCTTAGATGCCATAGTATATGACTCCAAATCTGTGATGTTAAGATCTCTCTTTTGTTGATGGGTTAAAGGCATGTATAGGTTGAGAGAAGTGATGGTTGAAAGGGTTGGTGGATTGGTAGATGTAGGCTGCGGTTTAGGTTTGTTTTGTGGCTTTTTTGGGTGCAGTTTGAAGGTGTGGTTTAGTGGAGTTTTAGGGCTGTGGATAAAAGTTTTCAATCTGTGTTGGATGATAGAATAGGTTTGATAGAAATCAGTGAAAGTTTGCTGCAGAATTATGTTGTCTTGTAAGAGCAGAATTGTCATCGAAGAAACAACGGTTTCTCGACGAAATCTCCACCAAAAATTTGAGAGATTTAAGGAGGGAATTGATAGTAATAACGTAGTTTATATGACAGCAAGGATGTCCAATTTAATCAAGAAAATTTTGTATAGGTTTGGACAGAGAAAATATAGTATCAAGATCACACAAACAATGCTATGCGGTTGAAATTCTGTAATGTATCTTTTGTTGTAGAGATGAAAACTTTGTGACGAAAAGTTTATGCAGCAATATAGGAACAATTTTTTTTTTTTCGATTTTCGGATAGGGATAACTAAATTACAACAGTAGTAAGGTAGGAAACCAAAACCTGTTGCAATTCACGGGGAGATCAAAGGATGATCCGCGGTGGTGGAGATGATGACAGAATTTGACGACGATCTTTTAAGCAATTGTGGGAATTGTTTTGGGCAGCTGTGGAGGGTTGATGGATGGCTATGGAAGGGCAGCGAGATGCCAAGAACGCTGCTCTGATACCAGGTGTTAGAACCCTTGTAGATTCTAAACTTGGGGTTGATCTCTTTAGGGGATCGGCCTCCTTGGAACTCTATAGGGGTTCCTCCCTCCAAGTTGCTGCTCAAAGGCTGCAGAAAAGATTCATTTATTGCTTAAGAAAAGAGAAGGATTACATGACTATTTATAGGGCTTCTAAACCCTAACTCCTAATAAGACTCCTACTTAAGACTCTTACTTCTAACCAACTCCTAATAGGACTCCTACTCAAGACTCCTATTCCCTTACAACTCCTAATTCTTCTCTAAGAAAATACCTCCTACATGAATGTCCCTCTCAATTAGGACTCTCCTAGCTAGAGTCCTAACATTACACGATCTGTTCTATACACAGTTTTAAGTTTCACGAATTTTTGCGCACCAATCTTCGCACGATGACAAACATCTCTTTGGGAATAGGGGATTTTGTTTTGTGTTCTTCTGCTGCGCATGTGATGTCACCTCCAAGATTTCCCTATAGTGGTATCAGAGCCAGGTTATTCATGCGAAAATTGGTTTTGAACTACGTGTGTTGTGTTTTGGAGAAGCTTTTGGCGTCAAAATCGTTGAAACAAGTGAGAAAGGGTAGCAACTATTGCTGCCCTTATTGACGTCATAGATGGCAGCATTGCCATCTGGGTGCAGGCAGGCCATTTGCAACGGCAGCCACACGACCGACTGTGTGCAGGCAGACCCCCTGTAGCAGCGCCCGCAGGTAGGGCCGCAGGCATAGCGACCGCTGCCCCGCGTGCAAGGGCGGCGCCTGCTAGTGCTGGACACGCAGGCAAAGGCACCGCATGGCAACGGCACCTGCAGGCACTACGACCGCGAGCATAGCCGCCTACGGGTGCTCCGTGGGGCAGCTCCACCCGTAGGGGCAACCGCCCGCATAGGCGGTGGCTGCGGGAGCAACCCCGGCGGGCAGAGGCTCCCACAGGTGCGGCGGCACCCACAAGGGCATCCTCCTGCGAGCAGAGCCACCCATAGGAAAGGGCGATGCACCTACCCCTCGTCGCAAAGAGCTACCGCTAGTAGGGTGCCGGCGCTCGCAGCAAGCAGGGAGAAGAGAGGGCTTAGGGTTTTTGGGCAAAAGATAGTTTTGCCGCTCGAAATTTTAAAAATTCCAGATTCTATCCTTCTATCTAAATTATAAAAATACCCCTCAAAATTTAAAAAATTTCCTGTATATCCCTGATTTCAGAAAATATTAATTAATTATAATTTTTAATTAATTATTATTTTATTATTACATAGTAGTCCTATATGATAATGATTTATACATGTGATGTATAATGTGTGGACGGATGATCATGAACCGTGTGATGTGTGTACTTGTGATTATTATTATTGGGCCCTACGAGCCTCCACTTTATTTCTCATTTATTGTCGGGCCTGCATACCTATGATTAAGTTGTAATCATACGAGGAGGTGCAGCGGGAGCGTGGAAGCGATAGCGAAACCCGCAAGATGGATGATCGTGATGCATGGAGATGCGTCGAGATACCGATGGAACCGACGAGGATGAGATGAACGATCACAGGGTATGGAGATGCATCACTGTACACATAGATCTTGATGTAAGTGATTAGGCCCACTGGCTCGGGCCTGATCACATTAGGTTGTGGTCCATGATCATCTGGTGTGATTGCTTATATACCTACAATATATATATATATATATATATATATATATATATATATATATATATATATATATATATATATATATATATATATATATATATATATATATATATTTGCATGCGATGTTGATATATATTAAATATGTATATTTATGACATGTTATATTAAGAGATCAAATCATAGAAACCCCTCTATCGATAATATTAAGTTGGTAAACGTGAGGCAATTAGATTGACCCACGTGGCCTTCCATCGTTATAGGTAGGGACCGATTCCCGGCATAGGTTTAGTTGGTCGAGTCCTTTGAGGCTCACCTACATCGCGATTCACTATCTTGCCTATGACATAGAGATGTCACCGGTGACCTGAGGATATGGTATGCTTGGTCGAGTCCCTCAAGGGTATATCATCGAATCAGACTCATCTTGTACTTATGGTGTTGACTTAACCGAACATCATGGTTGGTCTAGTCCCTCGAGACCATGGTGATTCGGAGGCCGAACAGGATGAGAATCACAAGGAGTTGTGATAGGCAAGAGTTGCCTACATTCTAGGCTTAGTGTGATTGGTCGACTCCCCTGAGGTTACACTAAGACGTTGATTGGATCCTAATCCCCACTAGAAGTCTGTTGGAGACTTCCGTTTCAGGTGCTGAGGGTGTCACGTGACTTGCTAGTGAAATAGTGGGAGTATATTAAGATAGAAGTCCATATCTTGATTGTTTATTTCTATAAAATCTGCATGTTATTTATTTTTGCTGCATCTTTATTGTTAAAAAATGTCACTTTCAAATCCCTTACGTGGCATAGTTGATGTCAACCGCCTCACTAGTTCAAATTATATGGATTGACTCAACAACTTAAAAATTGTTCTAATGTAGAGAAAATCATATACGTCCTTGATATAGTGATGCCTATGCCTAAGGAAGGGACAAGCGAGGATGAGATCGCTTGCTATGTTGGGCTCTATGATTCCTGAGTTACAAAGACAATATAAAAAGATAGATGCTAGATCTATACTACTACAAGTCCGTAAACTGTCAGCGATATGAGATATCCAAGAGCCTCTTTCGAGCTAGGATGACTGAGGGGACACCGGTTCAAAACCATGTCCTAAAAATGATTGAGTGGATAGAGAAACTCACACGTCTAAGAATGATCCTAGAGGATAACTTGTGCATGGACATTGTGCTTTAGTCCCTAGATTCTTTTTCACAGTTCATAATCAATTTTAATATGAACAAGTTTGAGGTGACTCTCTTGGAGCTCCTCAATATGTTTAGGGAGGCAGAGAGCACTATAAAAAAGGAGAAGCCAGTTCTCTACACCGGTGAGACCAAAAAGAAAAGGAAAGCAAAAAAGTCCCTTAAGAAGGGCAAGGGTAAGGGTAGACCAGGTAAAGCAAAGGTTGCTAAGAAAGACCCAGCAAAGGACAAAGGCCAATGCTTCCACTGTGCCAAAGATGTGTGCCAAAGATGGGCATTGGAAGAGGAACTGCAAAGAGTACCTTACAAAGAGGGTGAAACAAATGCTTGAAGAAGCTTCAAGTACATTCATGATCAGTCTCAATTTGTCAAACTCTTATAATAACACATGGGTATTAGATACCGATAGTGCTTATCATATATGCAATTCGTTACAGGTTCTGGCAAGGCCCAAGAGATTGGCGAGAGGTAAGATGAACCTCAAGATGGGCAATGGAGCAAAAGTTGCTGCAGTAGCTATTGGTGAGGTCACCCTACATTTGCCTGGTGGAGCTATTATTGTATTAAATGCATGTTATTTTGTTCCTTCTATTATCAAAAATACTATATCCATTTCATGTTGGACAGTTAATAGATATAAATTAGTTTTTGAGAATAATGATTGTTCAATATTATTAGATAATGAGATTATCATGAAAGGAATATTGCATAATGGTTTATTTATGCTAGACACTACTCCACATATCATGAATGTAAGTGTGTCTAAGAGGAAACGAGATGAGATGAACATTACATACTTATGACATTGTCGGCTAGGTCACATCCATAAAAATTGTTAAAGGATGGATATCTAGATCCGTTCGACTATGAGTCATATACAACTTGCGAGCCTTGCCTTCATGGAAAAATGACCAACTCTCTATTTAGTGGAACTGGAGAGAGAGCTATTGAGCTACTAGAACTCATATATAGTGATGTATATGGACCCATGTCAACTCATGCCATTGGTGGTTACTCCTACTTCATTACCTTCACTGATGATTTCTCAAGGTATAGATATATATACTTAATGAAGTACAAGTCTAAGGCTTTTGAGAAATTCAGATAGTATAAGAATGAAGTGGAGAACCAGACTAGAAAGAGTATTAAGACTCTTCGATCAGATCGAGAAGGTAAGTACTTAAGTACAGAGTTTATCTAGTTCCTCAAGGACCATGAGATTTTATCCCAAAGGATACCTCCTTATACACCTCAGCTCAATAGTGTGTCTAAAAGGAGAAATCGTACGCTGTTAGATATGGTACGGTCCATGATGAGTTTCGTTGATCTACCCATCTCATTTTGGGGATATGCCCTAGAGACCGTAACTTACCTTCCGAATAGAGTTCTAACTGAGTCGGTAGTGTCTATACCATATGAGATATGGAAAGGAAAGAAGCTCGATATTAAGATTGTTAAGATTTGGGATTGCCCTGCCCACGTTAAAAGATACAACCCCGATAAGTTGGAATCAAGGACGGAGTGGTGCAAGTTCGTGGGATACCCCAAGGAAACTTGTGGGTATTATTTCTATCATCTCGAGAACCAAAAGGTCTTTATAGCCAAGAGAGCAATGTTTCTTGAGAAGGAACAAATTCTTGGCAGAGATAGTGGGAGCATGATAGAGTTGAGCGAGATTGGAGAACCTAGCTCAAGCATCACCCTACAGCCCAAGTCTGTTCAGGTACCTAATACATAAGTTCTAACTTTACGTAGGTTCGGTAGAGTATCCCATCCTCCTGAGAGATATGTGAGACATATTAGAAGAGAGGATGTTGAGGATATTAATCATCGGACCTACGAGGAGACTATTATGAGTATAGACTCCTGGAAGTAGCAAGAAGCCATGAATTCTGAGATGGATTCCATGTACTCCAACAAGGTTTGGAACCTAGTTGATGCTCTCGAAGGTATTGTACCCATCGGTTGTAAGTAGATCTTTAATAAAAAGATCAAAGTAGATTTTTTTTTGGTAAGTAAAAGTAAATTGATTATGTGTAAAGTTTCTACAAATAGCTTTATCTATACAAGTCATAGACAAAGCCAAGAAACTCATAGAGTGCGAATGCGATAGTTATGACCACACATGCTATAGACTATAACTCCTAATTATAGTCAACATAGAAAATGTTTATCCAGATATATCAAAACTACCTGTGGGTACATAATTTGGCATTATTCTCAAGATCTTTAACTAATAGCAAAATTAAATTTGATAAAAATATCTTTTTCTCTTTAGGTAAAGTGCTCCGTTTTGAGATCTTGCTCTATATAGGATCTTGAGTCTCTAATAATCTCTTTCAAGAGCTGAGCATTGTTTGTGTGTTGACATTCAAAGATTCTGTTACATCTCTCCTTCCACATCCACCAAATAGCGCATCTGAAAGTAACCTTTGCTAGTTGTGTGAGAGGCCCTTTTCTTGAGAAACATTGCATGAGGTCGCCTAGTTCTTGGTGCAAGTTTGGTTGCGGCAGTCTTTTGAGTTCAAATCGTTGGAGAATCTCCTTCCATATCCATTTTGTATAATCACAAGCAAAATAGAGGTGGTCAACAGTTTCTTCTTGTTGCATACAAAGGGAGCATCGGTTAACATGATAGATACCTCTTCTTTTCATATTATCTATTGTAGGTAGTTTATTGAGAAGGGCCTGCCATGTACATAAGGAATGTCTTTGTGATCCCGGTCGATCCCATGTCCAACTGCTTGGGACCCACTTGTTATTTCTTTGCCTAATTTGATTCCATGCGGATGTGGCACTAAATTTGCCATTGTCATGAGGCCAAATAAGTATATCTGAAGAGTTGTTCCTGATTGGAATAATTATAATAGTCAGCCAAAGTGATAACATTTCGGGAGAAATAGGATTAGGGAGACACCAGGTACCGTTAGCAATGAACTCGGAAACCTTCCAATCTTTGGGAGCCCCAAGATCTTTTCGTATTCTGTCGCTATATAATTGAAATATACTTTTCCCATTCACCCAAGGATCGTACCACATATTAGTACTAGTTCTAGAAGAGATTGCATAAGAAATGTGTTTGATTAGCCAATTCCTTGCCTTTAAAATTCCTTTCCAAGCTGCAGAGTGGTATGTTCTTGTTGAAATTTCTCAGATTGATTCCTTTGAAAGATACCTAGCAGAAACCCAATATGACCATAAGGAACATTTGTTTTGCAAAAGATCCCACAATTGCTGTACCAGATATGCTTGATTCCAATCTCTAGTATTTCTCAAGTTTAGCCCCCCTTCATCTTTTGGTTTGCAAATGCTATCCCAATTTACCATATGCATTGCCTTATCATTTGTGCCATTCCAGAAGAAGTTCATTAATAACCGTTCAATATCTTGGAGAAGTCCAGCAGGCAGAAGAAATGCATTACACCAATATATAGAGTAGGAGTGCAATACCGAACGGATGAGTTCGAGTCGTCCTGCTTTTGATAGAAACCTATTTTTCCAAGAAGAAATTCTATTCTTTATTTTTTGCAAGATAGGCTGACAGTGGGTTTTGTGAATGCTTGTGGATATGAGCGGGAGACCCAAATAAGGAACTGGCAAGCTTCCCTCACTAACCCCCAAAGTTTGTGCAATAAATACCTTATCCTCAACGTAAGGGCTCATATATACTTTACTTTTCGCATGATTTAACTGAAGTCCAGAAACCATACCAAAGTTATTCATAATAGTAGCCAGGTTCTTTACTGAAGTTGGTTCATTTTGGAGAAATATAAGTAAATCATCTGCAAATATTATATGTGATATATGAATAGAACCAGCAATGGGTACCTTAATGCTGCCATTTAAGACTGCGTGTTCCAACATACAGCTAAGTCCTTCCATCGCAATAGTAAAGAGATACAGAGAGAGTGGATCACCTTGTCGGATGCCATTCGTGCTCCAAAAAAAACCAATAGGTGAGCCATTAAAGAGTATCGAAAACTTTGGAGTTTCCAAGCAAGATTGAATCCAATTAACCCATTGCTGTGGGAAGTTCATATCGAGGAGCATCTTATAGATAAATTTCCTATTAACTGAATCAAAGGCTTTCCGTAAATCAGCTTTAAAACAGATTTTTGTCCCTTTTGCTTTTGAATGCAAATCTTTGACCAAGTCATTAGCAAGCAAAATGTTATGATGTATACTTCTCCCTTTGATGAAAGCAGCTTGATTTGGGCTAATGATCTTGTGTATTACCTTTTACATTCTATTTGCCAATACTTTGGAGATGATCTTGTAAATAAAGTTGCATAATGATATGGGTCGATAGTTCTCTAGTGAATCAGCCCCTGCATTCTTCGGAATTAAAGAAATAAAAGTGCAATTCATCTCTCTAAGAATATGACCTGAAGAGAAAAAATGTTGGCAAGCCTTGATCACATCATTTCCAATAATAGACCAAGCAGTTTGGTAAAATTCAGCTGGAAATCCATCTGGACCTGGGCTTTTGTGCTTTGGTGACTTAAAGACAACACATACAATTTCGTCATCTGTAATTGGGGCATTGAGGATTGAAATAGCTTCCGAATCAAGTTTTCTAGTCGGCTCCACATGAATGTTATTAGGTTTCCCAGCTTAATTGAGTAAGGAATAAAAAAATTGCTCTGTGTGTGCTTTAACCTCATCTAAATTCTCAATAAGATTATCATCTTTGTCTCTGCATTTGCTGATACGGTTAACAGCCCTTCGAGTAGCAATTGAAGCATAGAAAAATTTAGTATTGGAATCCCCTAGTGTAAGCCAATGCTGTCGAGACTTCTGCTTTGCATAACTTTCCTCCTGTTTTAAGGCTTGCATGAAGTTATTTATGGCTTCTGTCTCTTTGTAGATAATATTCTCATCATTTGGCTGAAGTTGCAGCTCATGTTGCAATGACATTAGTTCCTTTCTGCAAAATTGAACTCTGGTGGTAATATTGCCAAAGGTATTTGTATTCCACTCCTTTAGTGCTGCTTTATAGGCTTTGAGCTTTTGACATAAGATATAAGGGGGGGATCCATGCACATTAACATTCCAAGCAGATCTGATAACATCAAGAAATTGAGGATGAGTACTCCACATGTTAAAGAATCTAAACAGTTTCTTGCCTCTTGGTGTCCCTTTTCCTGCGTGTATATACATTAAAGAATGGTCAGAAAACAAAGGAGCACCATACTCAAGAAGTGAATCTGGGTAAACTATTAACCATTCATGATTAATCAAACACCTATCAAGTTGAGCCATTATTTTTCTGTTAGCAGCACCTTGATTACTCCAGGAGAGCCAATTACCCACAGATTTCATTTCAAACAATGCTATAGTGTCAATGTAATCATTAAAACTTTGAAGCTGGCTTTCTGAAAGTTGTCTACCCCCCTCTTTTTCATTTGTGTACCGAACAGTATTAAAGTCACCAAGAACAATCCAAGGTACATTGAGACATCCATTTACAATATTAGTTAGGTCAGACCAAAGAGTATTTCTTTCTTGCATACTGTTTGAAGCATATATAACAGTGAAATTGAATTGACAGCCATTCTTTTTGTCCTCTACCTTAAGATGAATGAATTGATCAGTAGCAGAAATAAACCAAGCATTAATAGAGTTAGGATGCCATAAGACCCATATTCTACCAAAAGTTTAATTTGAGTCATTGGTAAACAGTTCTGCATCCGGCCATATTAAATTCTTTTGAGCTTGAACGCGCGATTGTTTAATTTTCGTTTCCACTAGAATAACAATATCACATGCGGCAGACTTGATTATTCTGTTGAGCTCCCGACATTTCTCCTGCTTATTAAGTCCGCGAACATTCCAGCATGTTATCTTCATTAGTAATAAATAAATGAAAAGGTGGTAAGGTATTCATCCTACGACTTTGGATGGACTGTACCATCCTTTTTCTTATCCTTCGGTTTTGTATTTTCCTCCCGCACAATATCCTTACCTTTTATGGTTTTATTCCTATATTTATCCACTTCATCTACAACTTGCAGATTTTTAAACTTTAAAGTACCTTGAATCATGTGGTCTTGATTGGCAGGGTTTGTTGAAGCACGATAAGATTGTTGCAGCACAATATCCTAGATAGTACTTGTTGGAGTAGCCTAGCTAGAGAGGTTTGTTGGGGCATGAGTTTGTTGAGACAAAATATCCTTGTTGGCGATGTTTGTTGTGGCCTGAGTTTGTTGAGGAAGAATATCCTTGCTGGCGAGCTTTGTTTGGGCCTGAGTTCGTTGAGCTATTGTGGACGGATCCGATGATATTGGAAGAGATGAAGTTCCTGACTTATGTTTCTCCTGTCCACTAGTACCATGGGAAACCTCTGTTGTGGAAAGCTCCGACATTATAGGAAGAGATAAAGTTTTGGATTTGTCCTTCTGTCCACGGTGCTTTCCTTGTGAGTCGGAATGCTCAATAGTTTTCGCCACCATCGGTGCTACTGCCATTAGAGAAGAATCACTTTGTTGCTGAGGCGCTTGACGTGGTCGATAGACCTTTGTGGTTGGTTTTAGGGTTTGCTGACAAGCTCCATTTGCATGACCAAAAGATAAGCAACACTGACATCGTTGTGGCTTCCAGGAATATGATACATGTACCTTTTGAGTGTTCCCGTCAAGATCACGATAGAAAACCTCATTAGGAAGATCTTCGTCGGAAGAAACCATCACACATGCTCGTGTAAATGCTAATCTCGTTTGAGCTGCTGTTGCTTTATCGATGTAGAGTGGCTGTCCTAGAGTGCTGCATAACTTTGCAATAAAACGTCGACTCCAAAGATGTAGAGGCAATCCTTGAAAGGATACCCATAATGGAATAGACTGTAGGCTATCTAACTCCAAACGAACATCAGGAGACCAACATCGTAGAATCATTGGATGACCGCGGATAGTCCAAAATCCTTCGAGGATTCTTTGCAAATCTTCTTCAGAGTATAGCTTGCAAACAAAGAATCCGTTCTCCAGCATATGATGATCAAATGACGATATTCCCCATCGAGTTTTGATAAATGAGGATAGTGGTAAATAAGATGTTTTGAGACCTACCACATAGCCAACAATCGCCGTAGACCATGTCTCAATAAGCTCTGCTGAATCAGCAGTCTCGTATGCAGCAATCTTCTTATCAGCCTGAACTTCTGGAGTAAAGAATTCCAAGCTTAGATCTGGACTTCCAACCGGAGCCTTGAAGAGGCTAGTCCAAGGCCGAGGGTCACTGGAAATGAGAGCAGGCTGCCGCGATCTAGAGCGCGACGTGCTTCGATGTTGCTTCATTGAAGGAGTTTCTCTCTGGAAAGGATATGGTGGAGGAGCAACTTGGGGGGTAACGGTAGGGAGCCTTGCCATCGTTTCAACCCTCCTGCCACCATCGCCAGACCTAGGGGCCATCGCTGCCATGTTTGATCCCTCTTCTGGTCGCCGCTACAGAAACGATGCCATTGGGAAAAGCCACCGCTGTAGTATATTAGATCGCCGCTACAGTACCATCGCCCTAGGGAGATCTGGTTGCTGCTATAGTATCATCGCCCTTGGGGAGAAGCCGACGATGCATGAGATCATATCGCTGCTACAGTATTGTCGCCCGTGGGAGAGAGCCAACGCTGCAGGAGTCAGATCGCCCTAGGGAGATGGAGATCTGGTCGCTGTTATAGTGTCATCGCCCTAGATCTGGTCGCCGCTACAGTGTCGTCGCCGCTACTGTACCATCACCCAAGATCTGGTCGTCGCTATAGTGTCGTCGCCGCTACAGTCGTCGCCCTAGATCTGGTCACCGCTACAGTACCGTCGCCGCTACAGTGTCGTCGCCGCTATAGTCGTCGCCCTAGATCTGGTCGCCGCTACTGTACCATCGCCCTAGATCAGAGTAGATGAAAAGATAGAGACCTATAAAGCAAGGCTAGTGGCTAAAGGGCATCGTCAAAGGTAAGGTGTTGACTATGATGAAACCTTCTCACCTGTAGCAATGCTAAAATCCATCCGAATTCTATTGGCTATTACAGCATACTATGATTATGAGAGCTGACAGATGGATGTGAAAACTGCATTCCTCAATGGGAACCTCGAGGAGGTGTATATGATACAACCTGAGGGATTCATGTCCAAGGATTGCCCAGATAATGTGTGCAGGTTGCTTAGATCCATTTATGGACTAAAGCAAGCCTCCCGAACTTGGAACATAAGATTTGATGAGGTAATTATATCTTATGACTTCATTAAGAACGAAGATGAGCCTTGTGTGTACAGGAAGGTAAGTGGGAGCACTATTACATTTTTGGTGTTATATGTGGATGACATCTTGATCATTGAGAATGATGTAGGAATGATATCCATAGTAAATGCTTGGTTATCTAAACACTTCTCCATGAAGGACTTAGGGGAAGCATCCTATATCTTGGGGATTTAGATCTATAGAGATAGATCCAAGAGGATGCTTGGCTTGTCTCAGTCCAAGTACATAGAAACCATTGTCAAAAGGTTTGACATGAAAAATTCCAAGAGAGGTCTTATACCGATGAGACATGCGATATCGCTTTCTAGGAGTATGTCCCCAAAGACTCCTAAAGAAAAAGCGAACATGGATATTATATCTTATGCCTCAGCGATAGGGATTATCATGTATGTCATGCTATGTACAAGGTCTGATATAGTACATGCTCTGAGTGTCACGAGCAGGTATCAGGCGAATCTAGGCTTGGAGCACTAGAAAATAGTAAAGTATATCCTTAAGTACTTGAGAAGGACTAAGGATCTTTTACTAGTATATGGAGGTAGTAGCCTCAGGATTGAAGGCTACATGGACTTAAGTTTTCAGTCTGATGTCGATGATAGTAAGTTAAATTCGGGGTATGTGTACACCTTGAATAGAGGAGCAGTGTGCTAGAAGAGTTCCAAGTAAGATACTACTGCTGACTCGACCACAGAGGCGGAGTACATCGCTGCAGTAGAGACAACAAAAGAGGGAGTCTGGACGAAGAAGTTCATCACAGATCTGAGAGTCGTGTCGAGTAGTGAGGAGTCAATTTCCTTATATTATGATAACCACGGGGTGATTACTCAAATAAAGGAATCCGGGTCTCATTAGAAGTGTTCTGAGGAGGTTCCAACTTATTAGAGAGATCGTGATCCGAGGAGATTTAGTAGTGGAAAGAATTCTATCCGAAGATAACATTGTAGATCCACTAACAAAGTGGTTATCCCAAATTATCTTTGAGCGTCACAAGGGTCTGATGGGAATCAGACACATAGGTGATTAGCTTTAGGTCAAGTTGGAGATTGCTAGTTATAGGTGCCCAGCAAACCAATCACGTGAGTGATGGCATGTGTGACTTGACACGTAGTCGTTTTGCTTATTATATTTTAGCATTTATCACTTTATATTGACTATTGCATATATGCATGTATATATTATGATGTGTTTGAATCTGTGCAATAGGATTCGGATCGTGATGAGATCACGATAATTAGACAGATTTGCCTTTAAACATAAATCCTAAATAATCCCGATCATAGGTTACTCGAGAGGGACATCGAGATAACTGGACATACTAGTGTGCTATATACCCGTCCATATGATGGATACAGTTGGTCTTATAGTTGTTTATGTGGGGACACTAGGGATACAGTACAGGTGCTCATTGGAGAATGAGTTTACTGATTGATTTGCTTACGGAATGCTGGATGGTTGATGATACCTTATTGTTAGACAATGATTCTGTAGTCACAATGGTGTATCCGGTCCTTAGAATTGAGACACCAAGGATGTCCTGTATGAGTGCTTCATTCTTTGATACCGAACTTATAGGTTTGGATGTCCCAGATCTAGTACAACCGATCATCGGGAGTGACAATCAACCTTACGTGGGCTATTGAGTGTCGATAGAGGATCATTTACTCTCGGTGTCATGAGAGGAATATCCCATATATTCTTTCTCAAACAAATCCCTGGCTAGGGTCATTCGGATTGAGAGAGAAAGAGTTCTTAAGGAGAATCTAATTAGAGTAAGACTCGAGTAGAATTCGTATGGGTTTGACAGCACCATGCCCAGTATACGGTCATTGGGATATTAGATGGATGAGGGATTATAGGTATATGGTAACTGAGGATAGATAGGTCCAATAGATTGAATTCCCCTATATTGTTTGGGGATTGCGGCGTAGTGGCCTAGTACATCTGCAGTCGATGAGTCGAGTGAATTATTATTGAGATAATAATTCACTAAACTGTTAGGATCCTTTTTCTGAGCTTTTGAATAATGTTTATTGAGTCTGTTTAGTCCAGTTATATATTGAGTCGGTTTAGTTCAGTTAAAGTCAAGTAGAGGTTTTTTTATTATGGACTCTGGGTGAAATTCTATAAATAGGGATGTAACTGCTTCTTTTCAGTTATCTATGAAAAATACTATTCTGTCTTTTAACAAACCCAAGGAGGCCGATCCCCTCGAAGCGATCAAGGAGGGCCGATCCCCTCGAAGTGGTCATCCACTTTCCCTTCTTCTTTTTTACGATAAGACTTTAGTGTCTTATCATTTGGTATCAGAGCGACGATAAGACTTTAGGGTCTTATCATTTGGTATCAGAGCCACGATAAGACTTAAGGGTCTTATCATTTGGTATCAGAGCGACGAAAAGACTTTAGGGTCTTACCATTTGGTATCAGAGTAGCGATCCTTGGCGTTCTCTCTTTAACGAAGCTATCAAAAAAAATAAAAATAAAAAAATAAAGGAACGAATGAAAGAAAGAAAGAAAGAAAGAAAGAAAGAGAGAAGAAGAAGCAGCAACCGTAGCCACGCACCCCTGCTTCCCCTGCTTCTAGCCAGCCCACCCGCCGCCCGTCGCTGCTCTCCGGCCAGCAACCGACTCTGCCCCACCTCCGGCTACAGTCCACTATCGCCTCCCACCCGAGCCACCACCGCTGCCAGGAGACGACGCTGCCAGTGTCCCACTCCGTCGCAGCCCTACTCCTCTTCTCTACCGCCGCTGTAGGGCACCTCCTTCTCCACCACCGCCGTTGCTTCCTGGCCGATCGATCACCATCGCCCGCCTCCCAACCGCAACCCTAGCCGTGCCCCCCCCCTTGGGTCGCAGCCGCAGCTGTAGCTGCCGGTTGCCGCAGCCCCTCGTTGCAACGGTTGTAGAAATAGAGTTCCTCTGTTGTCGCAGCCCCTCGTCGATCGCAGCCGCGCCTCCACCAGCCGCGCCGCCTCCAGCACTCCTCTTCCCCTCCAGCTCCGTCGCCGCCCAACCGACCCATCGCCGCTGTGGGCCACCGTGGGACGACCGTCGCTCGCCTCCCAACCGCCGCTCCACCTTGCTCTGCATCCTTTGTAACCGAAACAGAGCACAAGCAGCTCACCTTGCTACCCTTTTCCAGCCGCACCACAATCGCGGGTCCCCTTGTTGCTGCGAACGCTGGCTGCCATCACCGTCGCTACTACTGCCTAGCCAGTGCCAATGCTGCTCGCCGCCCAGCCGTGATCCTCGCAGCCTCTCCCTTGCTATGGTAACAGAAACAGGGTAAATAATCGATTGCCTTTGTTCCCGCAGAGCCACCGTCGATTCCTATTCTCCACTGCAACCTCAACCTCGGCCACTTCAACGCTGCCTCTCCCTTGCTTTGCCTTTGCCGCTGCAGCCGCCGGATGCCATCATCGTAGTCTCAAACTCACTATTTAGCGATCACTTTCGTGAGTCACAATAGTTGTAGTCGTCATCTTCCAGCCCTCGACGCTCTCATCTCATGCAGCGACTGAAACATAGGGCAGCAACTCTTCCTTCATCGCAGCCACCGCATCGGCGAGCCCTTGCCGACGCTGCCCCCAACCGCACCACCATCACTACCTCTCAGCCCTCAGCAGCAGCGATCCCTCCACGCAGTGACTACAACAAGCATCGTTGCCTCTCACCAGTGCCTCCTTCCGTAGTGTGACAGAGACAGAGTAATGCTGCCTTCCATCCGTGCCGTCGCAGCCATCGCAGTGGCAAGCCCTTGGTGGTGCTGCCCTAGCCACGCCACCATCACTGCCTTCCAGCCCTTAGCAGTAGCGATCCCTCCACGCAGCGACCACAACAAGCATCGTTGCCTCCCACGCAGCGAACACAGCTACATCCTCGCATCCTCGCAGTAACCCTTCATTCCCATAGTGTTGCCACCGACTGCGTCATAACAGCAGCACCGACTAGGGTAGTGATTGTTGCCCTTGACCAACACCAAAAATAAGAGTTGAGATTACAGATTTGTAGTCTTACGAAATGGCCACCGATAACTCAATGAAAGCACAAATGGAAGCATTGGAAATTAGAATTGAGAACCGGTTACAAGAAGTACTTAATGATTTCAAAAAGGACTTACTAGGGAGCCTTAGTAAATTTCAACAAGGTGGGAGCTCAAGTTCTAAGTTGCACAAATCTGAAAATACAGGAAAATGGCCCCAAGATTGTGACACAATCTACTCATACACGAAGGTGGATGGACAGCTCTAAAAAATTTGTTAGACTTCTACAGTGTTGGAATATCAGAGTAGGTTTGAAAGATTATCAAATCAAGCTAGAGATTGGTCGGAACGACAACTTCTAGATACATTTATTGAAGGTCTTATTCTAGAGATCCAGTGTGAAGTTAAGGCTCGTCAACCTCGCACTATGATAGCTGCGATCTCATTCGCACATCTACATGAGAAAAAAATCAACGGGGAAAATCATGGAAACAGAAGTGACAATAACCAGATGATCAGTAAGCCACCAGCCCTATCTATTCCCAACCAAAGCCTTGACACCCGAAGACTAACCCAAGAAAAACTTAAGGAAAGATCAGCAAAGGGTTTGTACTATGATGAAAAGTGGAGTATGGAGCATCGATGTAAACAAGGGCAACTTCTAATGATTGAGCCTATTAGAGAGGAATCGGAAGTAAAAGAGTTGGACTCCAATCATAAAGGTATGAAAACTGATGAAGATATTGAAGTTATCACACATACAGTGTATGCATTGGCTGGCTACACTAACCCACAAACTATGAAAATCGGAAGAACTTTGAAGCATCAACCTATCACTATTTTGATTGATACAGATAGCACTAATAATTTTATGGACAGGAAAGTTTCAACCCAATTAGCCCACCATATTGAAGGCTGTGATATATTCGAAGCTGATGGATGGATTTTAACTTATGATAGCAAAGGCTAGGAATTTCTTGCAATGATTACTATACTGAAAGATCGACCTATTGCTTACATTGTCAAAAAGTGAAGACCATACTTACTTGATCAACGGGTTGTGATGCGTTGTAGATAGCCTATGACTGAAGTGCTAAAAGACAAGCTCCCCGAGATTGATGCTGCTCAACCTTGAGGACAAGGCTGATTTAATGAGGGATGAATTGTTAGGAACCTTTTTCTGAGCTTTTGAATAATATTTATTGAGTTTGTTTAGTCTAGTTGTTTATTGAGTCGGTTTAGTTCAGTTAAAGTCAAGTAGAGATTTATTTATTATGGACTCTGGGTGGAACTCTATAAATAGGGATGTAACTACTTCTTTTCAATTATCTATGAAAAATACTATTTTGTCTTTTGACAAACCCTAGGAGGCCGATCTCCTCGAAGCGATCAGGGAGGGCCGATCCCCTCGAAGCGATCAAGGAGGCCGATCCCCTCGAAGTGATCATCCCCTTTCTCTTCTTCTTTTTTACGATAAAACTTTAGGGTCTTATCATTTGGTATCAGAGCAACGATAAGACTTTAGGGTCTTATCATTTGGTATCAGAGCGACGATAAGACTTAAGGGTCTTATCATTTGGTATCAGAGCGACGATAAGACTTTAGGGTCTTATCATGAACTAGAGAGAGTTTTGACAAGTATGACTCATGGCTAGCTCGATATTAGGGCTAGGGGGTCACACACATATGGTAGGCATTGCGATGAGTAGAGGTTCGGATATGAGATATCTGTTAGACCCCCTATCTTATTGATTATCCAATAAGCCCCTGAATTATTGGATCCCATGAACGAGATCCAATAAAAGCCCATAAGAGATTATTGGATAGAGATCCATTAATCTAAGATGCTTGGGTAGTTGGATGAAGATCCAATACCCAATAAGAGAGGATCCATTAGGGTTAAGTTGATAGGGGACCCCTATAAATAGGAGAGATTCAGTAGTTCATAGGCTAGAGCCTTTGCTTGCCTCTCCTATTCTCCTCCCGCTCTCCACCTCAAAGCAGGCTTGGAGTTTGAAGGAGCATCGTCGCAGCCATTGTCATGCCCCTCAAAATATCGATAATATTAAAAATTTTATCAACACAAATCCATCCAGGATCCAATCACATATTTGAGGTCACTAAGAACATATTTAGATCAAAATTTCACCTCTATAATCTACAAATTTATAAACCCTGTGCAGTTCATAAACATACAACACATCGCTCGATGATTCATAAAATCTGAACCCAACTCACTAAAATAATAACCACAACATAAATTCACAAGTGGGGGAGTCTATACAGTCACAAAACCAATATTTAGCATAAGTCCATGTCATTACACGAATTAAACTTAACATTCCATAATCCTAAACATGAGAGGTCCTTTAAACTTATACAAAATCCATAAGTTTAAATTCATCGTCAATATTTCATTAGGCGCAGAGTGTGCTTATACAACAAAAACATATATACTAATAAAGATCTGCCCAAAATCTTTTAGCTTTCCACCGCCTCAGCCCAATCTTAGCATTTAAGCGAGCGACAAGCTATCTTGAAAAATTTATACAACAACGGGGTGAGCATATAAAGCTCAGCAAGTGACTAACATATCCATGGTAAAAGAGGAAAATTTTTAAACAAATAAGGTTTCATAATGCAAGGCAGAATATAAGAATCCATAGACATAATCTCATTAGGTGTAGAATCACAAATATCATTTCAATCAAACATAATTGGTTCATACAGATTGCGCATAGGGTAATTAGAGCATATCAATAGCATATGAAATGTTCCAGAGCATATCAACAACCTATGGAACATTTCGAAGCATAACAATAACAAATGAAACATTTTGGAGCATATCAAAGGCATATGAAATGTTTCGGGGCATATCAATGATAAATGAAATACTTCGGAACATATCAATGGCGTATGGACCATTTCGGAGCATCTCAAAGATGAATACGAATCAGAAGCTCAAATGTCAAATTTGACATTGCATTCATATCATTCATATCCAAAGCATGTATAGAAAAAAATAACCAAAGCTCTAGATACCATAACAAACATACAAAAGGTGAAGTGGGACCATAACATAATATGGTACATCCATTTCTGAATGACCATCAAATATAAGTCTCCCACGTCTGGGAGCTCCATCCACCCACGTCTGAGTGAAGTCATAAGGGCCGGTAGAGCATCTCAGGCTCTGTGCATAACTCCCTTCACCATTTCTGGCAAAGGTTCACAATATCCCACAAACATCAGAGTACAAAAGGATAGTATGAACAATGAATAGCACATATTGGAAGCACACGCAGAACAACCAAACGTACATGTGCCTTTACGAGTTAATACGAAGTAAGCAATAATCTTTCACCATTGAAATCAGACTTGAAAGGAAATGAAAGCAAGGGCATACACGGAATTCAAGCAATCACATACAACTCAATTCAAATAAGAAGGTTAGATGAATTTGATATCCAAAGGAATGAAACTAGAATAGGCACATATCGAAAGCAAAATGCGGAACAATGGGATATACATGTGCCTATATAAGTCAATGTGATATAGAATAAACGCTACACAATATGTTCAGGAATGGAAATAATTTATAGACCAGATCAAACGAGAATTCAAGCATTAATATAAGCCACAATTGAGTGAAGAGAACTGAATAAAATCTATTTCCAAACGAATGAAAACAGAAGATGCGAAATCGATCAAAGCTCGATTTCTGATAGAATTCGAGAGGCACATTGGATAAATACTTCGGATTGTCAATTATGCTTCAATACCCTCAAGAAGGCTATTGTTGAAAGATATACTAATCTATTTTCTGATGAAATAAACTTCGTACGAATCATGGTTTCCAACAAGGAGTTACCTTTGATTTGGTAACACAAGGTCAAAAACAAAATCACTGTTTTATAGAATTTATAGGGTCAGATTCAACAGATAACAGGATAGGTATTTGAATTCCAAAATTTTCAATCTATATGTCAAAAGAAAGGTCTAAAAGTCTAGTTTCGAATGAAGTTAGTTTGGTATAAATCAGAATTTCCAACAGGGAATTATAGGTATTTTAGTATCGAAAGGTCAGAAATTTTGATCCCTATTCTGCAGCATATATAGGCTCATTTGAAACAGACGTTTAGGTAAGTATTCGGTGTCCAAATTCTACAAAATCAGTTTCAAAAGAAATATATAAGAGTCTATTTTCAAACGAGCTAGGTCCTGCCTGAATCCACATTTGGTGCTAAAAATTATATCTGAAACAGTATATAGGGGTCAGTTTACCGAAAAAATTCCAAATCCTTGGTTTTATGTCCAAAGAGGGAAATATCAGGTTCTAAGCAGAAATCTTTCAGAATCAATATAAGAATAGAGATTAATACTTTTTTAGGATGGGGTTAGAATACTTGCCTTTGAGAATTATGACCCCAATTGAGAAGATTTAAGTAAGAAACCTCAAAGCCCCAATTTTTTTCTTCTTCTTCTTCCCCATTTTTTTCTCTTCTTCTTTCTTTCTTTCTCTGTTCTTCCACGCAGCTACCTTCTCTAGTTCCTTAAGAACGAAAGCAGAGAGGCTTAAACGGTGGGATTTGTATTTTTGTATATTTTGCAGTTTAGTCCTTGTATTATTATATTTATGATTAGGTCCTTAGGGTTTACATATAGGTCCTTAGATTTTTTTTTCTTTTTGAAGAAATCCCCCAAATCTTATGAATAAGTTCTCAGATTCATATTTTGGCTCTTTTATCAAATTTAAAATAGATACTTACATTACAACTAGAAACTTATACGAAAATTCAGAAATGAGTGATGTTACACTCTCCCCCCCTTAAAAGAAAAATTTAGTCCTCTAAATTTATCATACCTCTATTGATGAAAAGATGGGGATAAACCTTTTTCATTTTCTCCTCTAGCTCCTAGGTTGTTTCCTCTCCAGAATGATGTCTCCAAATTACTTGAACCAGAGGGATGACCCGATTCTTTAGGATCTTTTCTTTCTTATCAACAATCTGAATGGGCTCTTTCACATAAGATAAATCTTTATGGATCTCCATCGGCTCATACTTAATGATGTGAGAAGGGTCTGATATATACTTTCTAATCATTGAAACATGGAATATATTATGGATATGGCACAACGATGGTGGCAAGGCAATCCTGTAAGCGACAGAACCAACCCTCTCAAGAACTTCAAAAGGTCTAACAAATCTTGGGCTTAACTTTCCTTTCTTCCCAAACCTTATAATGCCTTTGGAAGGGGAGACCTTTAAGAATACCAAATCTCAGATTTCAAACTCAATATCTCGTCTTCTATTGTCAGCATAGCTCTTTTGACGACTCTGAGCAGTTTTTAACCTTTTCCTTATAACTTAAATTTTTTCGGTAGTTTCTTGTACTTTGTCCGGTGCTAACAACTTTCTGTCACCAACTTCCTCCCAACATATAGCTGTTATGCACTTTCGCCCATATAAAGCTTCATAAGGAGCCATCTGAATACTTGAATGATAACTATTATTATAAGTGAACTCAATAAGTGAAATATCTTTATCCCATTCACCTTTCCAATCCATAACATAGGCTCTAAGCAAATCCTTAAGTGTTTGAATTGTTCTTTCTGACTGACCATCAGTCTGAGGATAATATGCAGTACTAAACTTGACTTTAGTGCCCATAGATTCCTGTAATCTTCTCCAGAATCTAGAGAGAAATCTGAAGTCTCTATCAGAGATGATCTCCTTTGAAATACCATGAAGTCTTACTATTTCATTGACATATAAATCTGTAAGTCTATCAAGCGAATAAGTCATATTAATCGGTAAGAAATGTGCAGATTTTGTTAACCTATCAATGATAACCCAAATAGCATCATGCTTTCTAGAGGTTCTGGGTAGTCCTGAAACAAAATCCATAGTAATACATTCCCATTTCCATTCAGGAATATCTAAAGGTTGCAACAACCCTCCAGGTCTTTGGTGTTCTACTTTGATTTGCTAACAAGTCAAACATTTTGAAACATACATTGTAATTTCCTTCTTCATGCCTTCCCACCAATAATGACTTTGAAGATCTCTATACATCTTAGTGCTCCCAGGATGCAAGGTGTACTTTGAAGTATGACTTTCCTTTAGGATTTGATTCTTGATATCTGGTTCATTTGGTGCACATACTCTCTCCCCAAATCTCAATAGGCCATCCTTTGAAACTTGAAATTTTGGCTTCAATTCCTTTTCTACTTCATTCCTCAAATAGATTAAATGTAGATCTTCTAATTGTCCTTCCTTAATTCGTTGAATAAGATCATATTGCACTTGAATGGAGGCCATCAATATCATCGAGTCTTGCTCTTTCCTCAAAGCTTTCAAATCAAAATTTTCTTCTAATAACTTCCATTGCTTCACGACCAGACTAGCCATACAACTTGTAGATTTTCTACTAAGTGCATCAACTACAACATTGGTTTTGCCCGGGTGATAACGGATGGCACAATCATAATCCTTCAAAAGTTCTATCCATCTTCGCTGCCTCATGTTTAACTCTTTCTGAGTGAAAATATATTTTAAACTCTTGTGATCAGTAAAGATTTCAAATTGTCGACCATACAAATAATGTCTCCAAATCTTTAGAGCAAAAATAATTACTGCCAATTTCAAATCATGAGTTAGATAATTCAATTCATAACCTTTTAGTTGCCTAGAAGCATAAGCAATTACTCTCCATTCCTGCATCAAAACACATCTAAGGCCCTTTCTTGAAGCATCAGTATAAACTACAAATCCCTTACTACCACTTGGAATAGTGAGAATAGGGGCACTAGTCAATCTTCTTTTTAACTCTTGAAAACTTTGCTCACAATCATCACCCCATACAAATTTCACATTCTTTTTAGTGAGGTTGGTGAGAGGTTGAGCGATTCGAGAAAATCCCTCCATAAATCTCCTTGAATAACCTGCCATGCCCAAGAAGCTTCTAACTTCTGTTACATTTGTTGGTACATCTCATTCAACTACAGCTTCCACTTTCTTTGGATCAACCGATATACCCTTCCCTGAAATCATATGGCCTAAGAAAGCAACTTCATTCAACCAAAATTCACATTTGCTGAACTTTGCATACAACTTCTTTTCTCTTAGTATGGACAATACTTTTCTCAAGTATTCCTCATGCTCCTGATTACTCCTTGAATACACCAATATGTCATCAATGAATACAATTACAGAGTCATCCAAGAGCGGTTGAAATATTCTATTCATTAGTTTCATAAAAGCTGCAGGGGCATTAGTCAAACCAAAAGGCATCACCAAGAATTCATAGTGACCATATCGAGTTCTAAAAGCTGTTTTTGGAATATCCTCCTCCTTGATCTTCAACTGATAGTAACCTGACCTCAGATCAATCTCAGAGAATACTTGTGCACCCTGTAGTTGATCAAACAAATCATCAATTCTGGGTATGGGATACTTATTTTTTATGGTCACCTGATTTAACTATCTATAATCAATACAAAGCCTTAATATTCCATCCTTCTTCTTCACTAATAATACCGGAGCACCCTATGGAGATACGTTGGGTCGTATGAAACCCTTATCTAATAATTCTTGTAGTTGCTTTTTTAATTCTACTTACTCAAATGATGTCATTCTGTAGAGAGGCTTAGATATTGGGATTGTCCTAAAGACCAAATAAAAAACAAAGTCACATTTTAGAGGTAATTCGGGCAAATCATCTTGGGATACATTAGACAAGGAGATAAATCATGTCTAATATTTTCAAAATAAAAGATCGGCTGATCAAATATGCAAAAAGTGATCATTTGTTATATACCAATCCATACTGGTATGATAAGAAGATAGCCAATCCATACCAGGTATAATATCAAAACTTCAAATCTCTAAGAGAACTAAATCAGCAAAAAGTTCAAGTTCTCCAATAAAATCAGACAAGAGGACCAGATTCAAGTTCGTTATCAAAGAATCTCCAATGATTGTATTTACATATATCACATAATACAGTGGTCTATGTTGAATACCCAAGTGATAGGCAACATGTTACGGATCAAATCGTAGATAGGACCCATGGTCAAACAAATATTTGCATACTTTCATAAACATGCATAATACCTTCGATCACTAATTCAGAAGTTTTAGAATCATATTCAGTGATAGCATACACTCTGACATGGGCTGATGATTTATGAGGCAGTGACTCTTTTTTTCTTGTTCAAGGGGTAGTCTTTTATTTTATGATCCAACTTTCCACAAGCAAAATAGACTCCAATCACCCGAAAACACAAACTTGTTTCATAATTTAACTTGCAATTCACACGTGATTGAGTCTTTTGTGGTGACTTCCCATTTCAAATCCAAATGTCTTAACCCTCTTGTTATTACTTTATGATTTATTTCCAATCATATTTTTATTGGTAAACTTGTCCTTATCATTCTTGCCACTCATCTCCAAAAATTCTTTTCATTGTTGCCATTAATAATCAGCCTCTACTTCCACTATAAGGTAGCAAAAGAAATCTTATGATCATCAGAACAATTTTGTACATCAAATATCTTCTTCGTTTGCATCATCCATTTTTCTACCACCAATGAAATTTGGTCCATCATGCTTTCATTGCGCTACTCTGATTTAGTATCATCGATCAACCCTTTCATTCCCCTAAATTAATTAGAAACAAATGAAATAGGAGAACCAAATGTCTTCATCATCCGAGATTCCTAAAATGCATCAATGAAAATTTTCACCAATCACTATAGTTCATTAGACCTCAATATATTTTGCACGACAACATATCAAATATTTCAGTGATCCTCAAACTATGCTCTGATACCACCTCTGTCACGCCCCTCAAAATATCGATAATATTAAAAATTTTATCAACACAAATCCATCCAAGATCCAATCACACATTTGAGGTCACTAAAAAAATATTCAGATCAAAATTTCACATCTATAATCTATAAATTTATAAACCCTGTGCAGTTCATAAACATACAACACATCGCTCGATGATTCATAAAATCTGAACCCAACTCACCAAAATAATAACCACAACATAAATTCACAAGTGGGGGAGTCTATACAATCACAAAACCAATATTTACCATAAGTTCATGTCATTACACGAATTAAACTTAACATTCCATAATCCTAAACATGAGAGGTCCTTTAAACTTATACAAAATCCATAAGTTTAAATTCATTGTCAATATTTCATTAGGTGCAGAGTGTGCTTATACAACAAAAACATATATACTAATAAAGATCTGCCCAAAATCTTTAAGCTTTCCACTTCCTCAGCCCAATCTTAGCATTTAAGCGAGCGACAAGCTATCCTGAAAAATTTATACAACAACGGGGTGAGTATATAAAGCTCAGCAAGTGACTAACATATCCATGGTAAAAGAAAAAATTTTTTAAACAAATAAGGTTTCATAATGCAAGGCAGAATATAAGAATCCATAGACATAATCTCATTAGGTGTAGAATCACAAATATCATTTCAATCAAACATAATTGGTTCATACAGATGGAGCATAGGGTAATTGGAGCATATCAACAATGTTCCGGAGCATATCAACAACCTATGGAACATTTCGAAGCATAACAATAACAAATGAAACATTTTGGAGCATATCAAAGGCGTATGAAATGTTTCGGGGCATATCAATGATAAATGAAACACTTCGGAACATATCAATGGCGTATGGACCATTTCGGAGCATTTCAAAGATGAATATGAAGCAGAAGCTCAAATGTCGAATTTGACGTTGCATTCATATCATTCATATCCAAAGCATGTATAGAAACACATAACCAAAGCTCTGGATACCATAACAAACATACAGAAGGTGAAGTGGGACCATAACATAATATGGTACATCCATTTCTAAATGACCACCAAATATAAGTCTCCCACGTCTGGGAGCTCCATCCACCCACGCCTGATTGAAGTAATAAGAGCCGACAAAGCATCTCAGGCTCTATGCATAACTCCCTTCACCATTTCTAGCAAAGGTTCACAATATCCCACAAACACCAGAGTACAAAAGGATAGTATGAACAATGAATAGCACATATCAGAAGCACATGCGGAACAACCAAACGTACATGTGCCTTTACGAGTTAATACGAAGTAAGCAATATCTTTCACCATTGTAATCAGACTTGAAAGGAAATGAAAGCAAGGGCACACACGAAATCCAAGCAGTCACATACAACTCAATTCAAATAAGAAGGTTAGATGAATTTGATATCCAAAGGAATGAAACTAGAATAGGCATATATCAAAAGCAAATGTGAAACAATGGGATATACATGTGCCTATATAAGTCAATGTGATATAGCATAAACGCTACACAATATATTCAGGAATGGAAATAATTTATAGACAAGATCAAACAAGAATTCAAGCATTAATATAAGTCACAATTGAGTGAAGGGAACTGAATAAAATCTTTTTCCAAACGAATGAAAACAGAAGATGCGAAATCGATCAAAGCTCGATTTCTGACAGAATTCAAGAGGCACATTGGATAAATACTTCAGATTGTCAATTATGCTCCAATACTCTCAAGAAGGCTATTGTTGAAAGATATACCAATCTATTTTCTGATGAAACAAACTTCGTATGAATCATGGTTTCCAACAAGGAGTTACCTTTGATTTGGTAACACAAGGTCAAAAACAAAATCACTGTTTTACAAAATTTATAGGGTCGGATTCAACAGATAACAGGATAGGTATTTGAATTCCAAATTTTTCAATCTATATGTCAAAAGAAAGGTCTACAAGTCTAGTTTCGAGTGAAGTTAGTTAGGTACAAATCAGAATTTCCAACAGGGACTTATAGGTATTTTAGTATCGAAAGATCAGAAATTTTGATCCCTATTCTACTGCATATATAGGCTCATTTGAAACAGACGTTTAGGTAAGTATTCGGTGTCCAAATTCTACAAAATCAGTGTTAAAAGAAAGATATAAGAGTATAATTTCAAACGAGCTAGGTCCTGCCTAAATCCACATTTGGTGCTAAAAATTATATCTGAAACCGTGTATAGGGGTTAGTTTACCAAAAAAATTTCAGATCCTTGGTTTTATGTCCAAAGAGAGAAATATCAGGTTCTAAGGAGAAATCTTTCAGAATCAATATAAGAATAGAGACTAGTACTTCTGTAGGATGGGGTTAGAACACTTGCCTTTGAGAATTATGACCCCAATTGAGAAGATTTGAGTAAGAAACCTCAAAGCCCCAATTTTTTTCTTCTTCTTCTTCCCCAATTTTTTCTCTTCTTCTTTCTTTCTTTCTCTGTTCTTCCACGCAGCTGCCTTCTCTGGTTCCTTAAGAACGAAGGCAGAGAGGCTTAAATGGTGGGATTTGTATTTTTGTGCATTTTGTAGTTTAGTCCTTGTATTATTATATTTACGATTAGGTCCTTAGGGTTTACATATAGGTCCTCAGATTTTTTTTTTTTTTGAACAAATCCCCCAAATCTTATGAATAAGTTCTCAGATTCATATTTTGGCTCTTTTATCAAATTTAAAATAGATACTTACATTATAACTAGAAACTTATACGAAAATTCAGAAATGAGGGATGTTACAACCCTGCTGTGTGGATCATCACTAGAGAGGAGGGCGCTTGACCTCCTTCACCCTCTCCTAGAGATCTGCAAGAATTCAGGGATATACGATCTCCCTAGGTAACACAAACTGTTATATATGCAGTTTTATGTTTCGCAGATTTTTGCGCACCAATCGTCGTATGACGATGAATATCTCTTTGAGAATAGGGGATTTTGTTTTATGTTCTTCCGCTGTGCATGTGATGTCGCCTCCAAGATTTCCCAATAGTTCATGCATGTGGCGAAGTTAGTGCCAATGTCGTTCCTAAACTCCCTATGAATGATGGAAGGTAACGACCCCTGTGTGGTTCCCATCTTTCCGAGAGGAACTAGGAAATGCCAACAGATATCGACATTGCAATTGAAGAATGGAGTATAAAAGGTGAATTAACATTCATGACTGCTATGAAGCTAGAGCTACTCAATAAGGAGACCGTTCATAAACCTACTGTGGTGGCTAACGTTCTGAAGCAGTTCACAGATGTTATGCAATCCGAGTTGCCAAAGACTCTGCCACCACATAGAGGCGTTGATCATCATATCGAGCTGAAGCTAGGAGTGAAGCCCCCAGCAAGACCACCGTACCGCATGACCCCTCCAGATTTGGTAGAGCTCAGAAAGCAGTTAGGTGAATTACTAAACGGTGGTCTCATCCGTAGTTCCAAAGCACATTTCGGAGCTCCAGTTCTCTTCCAAAAGAAATAAGATGAGAGTCTCCAACTATGCATCGATTATTGAGCCATCAACAAAGTGACGGTGAAGAACAAGTATCCCATCCCGCTCATTGTAGACTTGTTCGACCAATTGGGTAAAGAAAAGTATTTCTCCAAACTCGACCTCCGATCGAGGTACTGGCAGGTGCGCATTGCTGAAGGCGACGAAGCAAAGACTACCTACGTGACCAGGTATGGAGTGTTTGAGTTCGTAGTGATGCCTTTCAGCTTAACCAATGCTCCGGCCATGTTCTGCACTCTTATGAATCAACTATTCAAAGAGTATTTGGATAAGTTTATGGTCATCTACTTAGATGATATCGTCATCTATAGCCAAACGCTCGAGGAGCATATCGAGCACCTTCGGACAATTTTTAAGGTTCTTAAGGAAAACATTTTATTCGTGAAAATGGAGAAGTGCTACTTTGCTCAAACAGAGATCTTGTTTTTGGGGCATCGAATCGATGATGACTCCATTTGGATGGACAAATCAAAGGTGCAAGCTGTTGCGGAATAACGAACTTCAAAGAAGGTGCTAGAGTTAAAATCCTTCCTTAGTTTTACCAACTACTATTAGAGCTTCATAGCGGGGTATTCGAAGCATGCAACTCCACTAACAAAGTTACTAAATTGGAGGTGGTCTGATAAATATGAAGCTGCATTCCTAGACCTGAAGGCTATCGTGTTGGAAGAATCGGTGCTCAAATTGTCAAACTACGGGGAGCTCTTCGAAGTCTATACAGATACTTCAAACTTTATTATTGGAGGAGTACTCATGCAGGAGGGTCACTGTTAGAATCCTTGTAGATTCTAAACTTGGGGTTGATCTCTTTAGGGGATCGGCCTCCTTGGAACTCTATAGGGGTTCCTCCCTCCAAGTTGCTGCTCAAAGGCTGCAGAAAAGATTCATCTATTGCTTAAGAAAAGAGAAGGAATATATGGCTATTTATAGGGCTTCTAAACCCTAACTCCTAATAGGACTCCTACTTAAGACTTACTTCTAACCAACTCCTAATAGGACTCCTACTCAAGACTCCTATTCCCTTACAACTCCTAATTCTTCTCTAAGAAAAAACCTCCTACATGAATGTCCCTCTCAATTAGGACTCTCCTAGCTAGAGTCCTAATAGAATGTCCCTCTCAATTAGGACTCTCCTAGCTAGAGTCCTAACAGACCCGCCCTCTTCAAATTAGCCTTGTCCTCAAGGTTGAGATTCCATGAACTTAGGGAACCGGGTCTTCAGCTCCTCATATGGTTCCCATGTGACATCTTCAAGTGGTAGATTATTCCAATGCACTAGTACTTTAGTAGAGGGATGTCGGCGATGCATCACGATCCTGCGATCGAGGATGGCTTGTGGTTGGGCTTAAATAACTCCATCCTCAGTTGTGTTGGGCAGTTGGATCTGGGGTGACTCATGTTGTCCCAACTTGGGCTTTAGGCATGATACGTGGAAGATAGGGTGAATTTTGGCATCCTCAGGTAATTTAAGTCTGTACGCCACGGCTCCAATACGCTCTATGATCTGATAGGGCCCATAAAAACGTGGGGATAGCTTCATGGAGGCTCGAGTGTTGATAGAGAGTTGCTTGTATGGTTGTAGGCGAAGATAAACCCAATCTCCCACTAAAAATTCTCTTTCACTTCGTCGTGTGTCAGCTTGCTGCTTCATTTGGCTTGAGCGGTAGAGAGATTATCTTTTAATAGTTGTAAGAGTTTGTCCCTATCAATCAATTCTTGGTCAACCTGATCTACCTTGGCCGAGCTAATTACATACTTTGGAATCACAAGGGCTGGTCGACCATACAATGCTTCATAAGAGGTACATTTTGTAGATGAATGATATGCAGTATTATACCACCATTCGGCCCAGGGAAGCCATTTCGCCCACTCTTTTGGTCGGTCGCTAGCGAAACACCGGAGGTACGTCTCTAAGCACCTATTTACCACCTTTGTTTGGCCGTTAGTTTATGGATGATGCGCTATGCTCATCTTGAGTTTGGTGCCTTGTAACTGAAATAACTCGGTCCAAAATTTACTAGTGAAGATCCTGTCACAATCACTTACTATGGACCTTGGCATCCCATGCAGTTTAACAATATTTTCTATGAAAATCTAGGAAATAGTAGCAGTAGTGTAGGGATTTCTCACAGCACAAAAATGAGCATATTTCGTAAGTCGATCAACTACCACGAGAATCATGCTTTTACCTTTGGAAGATGACAGCCCTTCAATGAAGTCCATGGAGATGTCAGTCCACACTGAGTCTGGTATGGGTAGTGATTGTAGCTTCCCTGGATTTGCCATAGTTTCACCCTTGTGCTGTTGACATATATCACATTGTGCCAAATATTCAGCAATAATTTTTTTCATCCCTCTCCAATAAAAATTTTGCTTCACTCTTTTTTAGGTTCTTAGGAATCCAGAGTGCCCTGCTGAAGGTATGGAGTGCATTTCATGCAAGATGATTGTGATGCAAGGGGAGTCAGGTATAGGCACAATGCGACCTTTGTAGCGTAGAACCCTCGAATCCCAGGTGTAGTGGGCTATTGCACTTGGATCCTCCTCCAATTTTTTTATGATGTTGCTGATCTCTGGATCCTTCTTCCATTCTTCTCTAATATCCTCGAGGAGACCGATGGTAGGAAGGGAGATGGCTGAAACCTTAGCTTGTTCAGGTAGCCATGAGAGTGCATCTGCAACAACGTTTTCTTTCCCCTTTTTGTAAATAATTTCATAATCAAATCCAAGAAGTTTGGTTACCCATTTTTGCTGCTCAAGGGATAATATCTTTTGCTCCAAAAAGTACTTGAGGCTTTTATGGTCAGTTTTAATTTGAAATCGCCGATCGATCAGGTAGGGTCTCCACCTCGTTACTGTGTGTACAATGGCAAGCATCTCCTTATCATATACTGACATGTTTTGATGGGAGGGAGATAATGCCTTGCTAGTGTATGTGAGTGGTCGACCATTTTGCATGAGAACGGCTCCAATTCCGACTCCAGATGCGTCGGCCTCAATGATGAAGGGTCTATTGAAATTTGGTAGCGCAAGCACCGGCGTAGTTGTCATGGCTGCTTTAAGTCTGTCGAAGGCAGCAAAGGCTTTGTTCAACCATTGGAAAGCATATTTTTTCAGTAAAGAAGTGAGTGGTGCACTGATCTTCCCAGAGTCCTTAACAAATTTTGGTAGTAGCCTGTTAGTCCAAGGAACCCCCGCAGTAATTTCACGTTTGTAGGTTTCGGCCAGCCTTGCATTGCCTCAATTTTTGTTGGGTCTACCGCCACTCCTTCTTCTGATATTATATGCCTAAGGTACTCTACTTTTTGCTGGAGAAAGCTACACTTTGGTAGCTTAACAAAAAGAGTATCCTCCCGAAGGATCGTCAAAACAATCCGTAAATGCTGAAAATGAGTCTCAAGAGAAGGGCTGTAAACGAGAATATCATCGAAAAATACCAGCACAAATTTACGAAGAAAGCTCCGAAATATATCATTCATGAGACTTTGAAAGGTTGAAAGAGTATTAGTGAGTCCAAAAGGCATTACCAAGAATTCATAATGGCCATCATGTGTGCGAAATGCAGTTTTTGGAATGTCATCGTCACATACCCGAATTTGGTGGTATCCGGATTGGAGGTCCAACTTCGTGAAGACTCGAGCTCCTTTCAATTCATCAAGAAATTCATCCACCACTGGTATTGGGTACTTGTCCTTAACGGTGATGCCATTTAAAGCTCGGTAGTCGATGCACATCCGCCAAGTTCCGTCCTTCTTGCGTACAAGTAGCACCGGTGAGGAATAGGGGCTGCAACTTGGCCGAATCACCCCGATTTCAAGCATATCCTTATGATCTTTTCAATTTCATCTTTCTGGAGGTGAGGATATCGGTATGGTCAAGTGCTCACTGGTGGCTTGCCCGGAAGGATTGGAATTCGATGGTCATGTTGTAGAGAAGGAGGAAGACCGCGCGGTTCAGCAAATATGTCAGCAAATTCAGTAAGCAATTGGGCAAGATTTTGATCTTCAATTTCTATTTTCTTCTCTTTTGGTTGTGGCTAGAGATGCATCAAAAAGCCACTATTTACCTTGTGCAAAACTTTCTCCATTCGTTGGGTCGAAACAGTGGTAACGTTGCTTCCGCGCTTCCCGCGTAGGATGATCTGTTTGCCCTTACAATAGAATTTCATAATTAATTTACAAAAGTTCCAAGAGACATCACCTAGTGTAGTCAGCCATTCTATACCAAGCACTGCCTCATAGTCATCGATTGGTAGGAGGAAAAAATCGGTGATAATTTCTTGGTCTTGCAGTAATAGTTTCACCTGTGGGCATCTTTAGTCGCACTTTAGGATTCTGTAGTCGGCAACCTTTACATCGAACTTGCTGCAACCTTCAATATGCAGTGTCATATGAGCAGCAACCTTACTCTTCAGGAAGTTATTAGTGCTACCCGTGTCGATGAGAACAGTGATCGGCTGTTGTTTGAGAAGGCCTCCAACTTTCAGCGTTTGCGGATTTGAGTAGCCGGCTAGTGCGTGTACCGTAATGTCGGTCGGTTGTGGCTCTTCTTCCATATCTTCTTCTTCATGTTCAAGGCTCTCTTCTAGATGTTCAATGACCTCTTCTTCTACTGGTTCAATCATAAGAAGTCTACCTTTTTACAGCGATTCTCGTGGCTCCACGGCTCGTCGCAATGCCAACATAACCCCTTCGCAGATCGCTCCTGAAGTTCTTCTCTTGTTAACCTTTTCGGTGCAGGGACTCGGTTGATAGTAGGGGGGGCTAAGGGCTTTAGTATTTTAGGTCGCGGAGTGATCCTAGTCCTCCAGGCTTCATGGTTCAATCGCTCCTCTTGAAGTCGTGCGAAAGAGATGGTTGCCATAAGCGTGTATGGTTGTCGTGCCTTAACTTCTCCCCGGATCTCTGGCTTTAAGCCCTTAAAAAAGGTCCCCAATAGTTGTTTTTCAGACCAATCACAAGTTTGATTAGATAACCTTTCAAACCTAGTTTGGTACTCCTGAATGGTTGAGGTTTATCGGATCTTTGCTAGTTGTCCGTCAATGTTCTCGTAATAAGTTGGTCCGAAGCGGATCAGTATTCCTTCTTTGAATTGTCGCCATGAAAGGACTCCATAAGTGTGTTCAAACCAGTCAAACCATTGTATGGCATCCCCTTCAAGATGTATAGCTGCAATTTCCACCATGGATGCATCCGCAGTTTTATGGTACCGAAAATATCGCTCCGCATGCGAGATCCAACCAATTGGGTCTCCTTCTTCCCATCTAGGGAAGTCCACTCTCATGTGCGAATAGTTGGGGTCGGTCATAGAGCCTCCCCTCTCTTGGAAGTCATATCTTTGGGCATGATGTGATTGGTTAGAGCTCTCTCCTTGATGTGATTTCTTCGAGCTTGGTGGTCGGCCCAAACTGAATTCGGTAAGGAGAGTCTGAATCTTATCCTCCATTCGTGCCTCAAAGGCTTCAAATTTAGCATTGATTGCCTCCTTAGATGCCATAGTATATGACTCCAAATCTGTGATGTTAAGATCTCTCTTTTGTTGATGGGTTAAAGGCATGTATAGGTTTGATAGAAATCAGTAAAAGTTTGCTGCAGAATTGTGTTGTCTTGTAAGAGGAGAATTATCGTCGAAGAAACAGCGGTTTCTCGATGAAATCTCCACTAAAAATTTGAGAGATTTGAGGAGGGAATTGACAGTAATATCTTAGTTTATATGACAGAGAAAATATAGTATCAAGATCAAACAAATAGTGCTATGCGGTTGAAATTATGCAATGTATCTTTCGTTGTAGAGATGAAAACTTTGTGACGAAAAGTGTATGCAGCAATATAGGAACAAAATTTTCTTTTTTTTTGGATTTTCAGATAGGGATAACTAAATTGCAGCAGCAGTAAGGTAGGAAACCAGAACCTGTTGCAATTCACGGGATGATCCGCGGTGATGGAGATGATGGTGGAAATTTGGCAACGATCTCTTAAGCAATTGTGGGAATTGCTTTGGGCAGTTGTGGAGGGTTGATGGATGGCAATGGAAGGGCAACGAGACACCAAGAACGCTGCTCTAATACTAGGTGTTAGAACCCTTGCAGATTCTATACTTGGGGTTGATCTCTTTAGGGGATCGGCCTCCTTGGAACTCTATAGGGGTTCCTCCCACCAAGTTGCTGCTCAAAGGCTGCAGAAAATATTCATCTATTGCTTAAGAAAAGAGAAGGAATACATGGCTATTTATAGGGCTTCTAAACCCTAACTCCTAATAGGTCTCCTACTTAAGACTCTTACTTCTAACCAACTCCTAATAGGACTCCTACTCAAGACTCCTATTCCTTTACAACTCCTAATTATTCTCTAAGAAAAAACCTTCTACATGAATGTCCCTCTCAATTAGGACTCTCCTAGCTAGAGTCCTAACAGAATGTCCCTCTCAATTAGGACTCTCCTAGCTAGAGTCCAAACAGTCACCTAGTGGCCTAAGAGAACCGCAAGCTCAACGAGACCAAGCGACAGTATCCAATACATGAGAAGGTAATAGCGGTGGTCCACTATCTACGAGTTTGGCAACACTACCTTTTTGGATTGCAATTTGTGTTGAGGATAGAGAACGTCGCTTTTAGCTATTTCTAAACTCAAAAGAAAATCTCCCCAAAGCAAGCATGATAGTAGAACTTCCTGGTTGAGTTTGATATGACAATGGAGTACAAGCCCAGAAAAGCAAATATCATGGCTGATGCATTGAGCCGGAAAGTGGAAATGAATGCCATATAGTTGAAAGGTAGAGGCCAAACAAGTCAGTTGCACAACACTTTCCTTTCCATGATTAGCGATGGATTGCACAATGATCCTCAAGCAGTAACCCTGATGCAACTCATCAAAGAAGGCAAGGCACGATAATTTTGGGTCTAGGAGGGACTCATTTACATAAAAGGGAATAGGGTTTATGTTCCTCGAGTAGATAATTTAAGGCGTAAACTCTTAAGAGAGTGTCATGATTCCCTTTGGGCTGGACATCCAGGTATTCATAGAATCTTGGCTCTTGTGGAGAGGGCCTTTGTTAGAACCCTTGCAGATTCTAAACTTGGGTTTGATCTCTTTAGGGGATCAGCCTCCTTGAAACTCTATAGGGGTTCCTCCCTCTAAGTTGCTACTCAAAGGCTGCAGAAAAGATTCATCTATTGCTTATCAAAAGAGGAGGAATACATGGCTATTTATAGGGTTTCTAAACCCTAACTCCTAATAGGACTCCTACTTAAGACTCCTACTTCTAACCAACTCCTAGTAGGACGTCTACTCAAGACTCCTATTCCTTTACAACTCCTAATTCTTCTCTAAGAAACAACCTCCTAACCTTAGCCGGCCTCTTCACCTCTTTAATAGGGGTCGGCTTAGGTAGGTTTTACATGAATGTCCCTCTCAGTTAGGACTCTCCTAGCTAGAGTCCTAATAGACCCGCCCTCTTCAAGTCAGCCTTGTCCTCGAGGCTGACGATTTATGAATTTTGGGAATTTGATCTTCAAGTCATCATAGTTCTCCCAAGTGGTATCTTCTGTTGGTAGGTTCACCCACTGTATTAACACTTTAGTAGTGGGTTGTCATCGTCGAGTCACGATCTGTCGATCAATAATGGTACTTGGTTGGGTCTGGAGTTTTCCTTGGATAGTCATATTTGGCGGGTGGCTTTGGGCTGTCTCCAAGCACCTATTTACAACTTCTGTCTGGCCGTCGATTTGTGGGTGTTATGCCATACTCCTTTTCAATTTAGTACCCTACATATAGAATAACTTTGTCCAAAATCTACTCGTGAAGATGCAAGTAGCATTTATCATAAGCACAATGCGTCCCTTATAGTGTAATTTTTTTGAGTCCCAATTGTAATGAGCCACGGAGCTTGGTGCTTCCTCCAAATTTTTTATAATCTTACTAGTCTCTGAATCTTCTTACTATTCCATCTTAATATCCTCAAGGAAGTCACTGGTCGGAAGTGAAATGACCGAAACTTCAGCTTGCTCGGGTAGCTGCGAAAGCGCATATACAAGAATATTCTCTTTCCCCTTTTTGTAAGTTATTTCATAATCAAATCCAAGAAGTTTTGTTACTTATTTTTGCTGCTCAGGGGATGATATCTTTCGCTCCAAAAAGTACTTGAGGCTTTTATGATCGGTTTTAATTTGAAATCGTCTACCAATCAAGTAGGGTCTCCACCTCGTTGCTGCGCGCACAATGGCGAGCATCTTCTTATCATATATTGACTTATTTTGATATGAGGGAGATAATGTCTTGCTAGTGTATGCAAGTGGTCGACCATCTTGCATGAGAATGGCTCCAATTCTGACTCCAGATGCGTCGGCCTCAATAATGAATGGTCGGTTGAAATCTGGTAGTGTTAGCACCAGCGTCGTCGTCATGGCTGCCTTAAGTTTGTCGAAGGAAGTGGAGGCTCTATCCAACCATTGGAAGACATCTTTTTCTAGTAAGGAAGTAAGTGGTGCATTGATCTTTCCATAGTTTTTCATGAACTTGCGGTAGTAGCCTGTTAAACCTAGAAAGCCATGTAGCAATTTTATGTTTCTCGGGGTCGGCCAGTTTTGCATTGCTCCAATTTTGAAGGGGTGCACTGCCACACCTTCCTCTGATATGATATGCCCAAGATATTCCACCTTCTATTGAAGAAAGCAAAAATTCGTAGTGGTTGTTGTGTGTTCAAAAGGTGGTTTTCGGTATGTCTTTTTCGCACGCTCGTATTTGATGATACCCGGATCAAAGGTCCAGCTTTGTGAAGATTTATGAAGATTTGTGCTCCCTTTCATCTAGCAATTCATCTACTATTGGAATAAGGTATTTATCCTTGATGGTTATGCCATTGAGAGCTCTATAGTCAACACATATTCGCCTTGTTTCGTCCTTCTTGCGTACAAGTAGCACCGGTGAAGAGTAGAGGTTGCAACTTGGCCGAATAACTCCTGTTTTGAGCATCTCTTTTACAATCCTTTCTATTTCATCTTTCTAGAGATGTGGATACTGATATGGCTGAGCATTTGCTGAAGATTTGCCTGGAAGAATCGTTATACAATGATCATGCCGACGGGTAAGAGGTAGGTTGCGCGGTTCATCCAATATATTTGAAAATTCAGCAAGCAAAGGAAGTAGATTTGGATCTTCAAATTCTGTTGGCTCTCCCTTAGTTTGCTGGTCAAGTTGTACCAAAAAGCCACTGCATGCTTTATGCAAAACCTTCTCCATTTGTTGTGTGCAAATCGTTGTTATGTTGCCCCCACGTTTCCTGTGCAATGTCACCTGTTTCTCCTTACTGTAAAATTTCATAATTAGTTTCATAAAATTCCAAGAAATATCACCTAATGTTGTCAACCATTTAATTCTGAGCATGGCCTCATAATTGTTAAGAGGGAGAAGGAAGAAATATGCAATTATCTCTTGGTCCTGTAGTAATAGTTTCTCCTGCGGGCGCCTACGATCACAATTAAAAATCCGTCCGTCGGTGACCTTAACATCAAACCTGTAGCAATTCTTGATAGGTAATGCTATCAGAATAGCAAGCTTACTATTTAGGAAGTTAGTAGTACTGCCCATGTCGATGAGAATAGTGATCGGTTGTTGTTTGAGAAGACCTCCAACTTTCATCGTTTGCGAGTTTGAGTAGCCGGCTAGTGCATTTACTGTAACGTCAGTCGATTGTGGCTCTTCTTCCACATCTTCTTTATGTTCAAGGTTCTCTTCTGAATGTTCAATGACCTCTTCTTCTATTGGTTCAATCATAAGAAGTCTCCCTTTCATCGTTTGCGGGTTTGAGTAGCCAGCTAGTGTGTGTACTGTAACGTCGGTCGGTTGTGGCTCTTCTTTCGCATCTTCTTTGTTATGTTTAAGGCTCTCTTCTGAATGCTCAATGACCTCTTCTTCTACTGGTTCAATCAAAAGAAGTCTCCCTTTTCTACAGCAATGCTTGTAACTCCACGACTCATCACAATACCAACATAACCCCTTCGCATATCGCTCCCGAAGCTCTTCTCTTGTTAACCTCTTTGGTGTAGGGACTTGGTCGATAGTAGGGGGGCTGAGGGCTTCCATATTACTGGTTGAGGAGTGACCCTAGTCCTCTGAGCTTCATGGTTCAATTGCTCATCTTGATGTCATGCGAAAGAGATGGCTGCCATAAGCGTATATGGTTGTCGCGCTTTAACTTCTCCTAGGATCTCCGGCTTCAAACCCTCAATGAAGGTCCTCAATAGCTATTTTTGAGACCAATCATGAGTTTGATTAGATAACCTTTCAAACCTGGTTTGGTACTCCTGAATGGTAGAGGTTTGTCGGATCTTTGCTAGTTGTCCGTCAATATTCTCGTAATCGGTTGGTTTGAAGCGGATCAGCAGTCCTTCTTTGAATTGTCGCCATGAAAGGACTCCATAAGTATGTTCAAACTAGTCAAACCATTGTATAGCATCCCGTTCAAGATGTATAGCTGCAATTTTAACCATAGATGCATCCGCAGTTTTATGGTACCGAAAATATCGCTCCGCACGCGAATCCAACCAATCGGGTCTCCTTCTTCCCATCTAGAGAAGTCCACTCTCATGCATGGATAGTTGGGGTTGGTTATAGAGCTTCCCATCTCTTGGAAGTCATATCTTTGGGCTTGGTGCGATTGGGCAAAGCTCTCTCCTTGATGTGATTTCTTCGGGCTTAGTGGTCGGCCCAATCTGAGTTCGGTAAAGAGCGTCCGAATCTTATCCTCCATTCGCGCCTCGAAGGCTTCGAATTTAGCATTGATTACCTCCTCAGATGCCATAGTATATGCCACCAAATCTATGATGTTAAGATCTCTCTTTTGTTGTCAGGTTAAAGGCATGCATTGGTTGAGAGAGGTGATGGTCGAAAGGGTTGGTGGATTGGTGGATGTAGGCTACGGTTTAGGCTTATTTTGTGGCTATTTTGGGTGCAGTTTGAGGGTATGGTTTGGTAGAGTTTTAGGGCTGTAGATGAACGTTTTGGATCTGTGGTAGATGATAGCAAATGTTTGATAGAAATCAGTGGAAGTTGCAGCAAGTATGTGCTGTCTTATAAGAGTAGAATTGTCATCGAAGAAACAATGGTTTCTCGATGTAATTTCCACCAAAAACTTGAGAGAATTGAGGAGGGAATTGATAGCAAAATCACAGTTTATATGACAGCAAGGATATCTAATTTAATCAAGAAAATTTTGGTAGTATAACAGCAAGGAAATTGGTGCAAGTTGCGATTGCAGAATTCTCATCAAAAAATTTCAGCGGGTTACGACGAAAATTTGCAGCAACACAAAATCGTTTTTAGAGATGAATTTATTAATAGATTAATCTTAGATAGAAGCCAAGATGATCTATGAAGTGTATAAGAAATTTCATTCAAAAAAGATTGCAAATAGATGGGTTAAGGCAACAATATGCGGCTGAAATTTTCTGCAGCACAGATTTTTAAGTATAGCAGATTGGACGTAAATGATCAGTGGTTTATATTAAGAATTTTTTGATGAAACCAAAGGGAATTCCACTGTTAGGAAGTGTCAAAGCTATCATAAAAATTTTGTAGAGATTTGGATAGAAACAATATAGTACCAAGATCAAACAAACAGTGCTATGCGGCTAAAATTTTACAGTGCAGATTTTCAAGTATAGCAGATTAGACATAAAATATCAATGGTTTATATTGAGAATTTTTTGACAAAACCAAAGGAAATCTGCTGTTAGGAAATGTCAAAGATTTCATAAAAATTTTGTAGAGATTTGGATAGAAAAAACACAGTAGCAAGATCAAACAGACAGTGCTATACGGTTGGAATTCTGCAATGTATCTTTCATCGTAGAGATGAAAACTTTATGACGAAAAGTTTATGCAGCAATATAGGAATAATTTTTTTGGGATTTTCAAATAAGGATAACTAAATTACAGCAGCAGTAAGGTAGAAAACCAGAACCTGTTGCAATTCATGGGGAGTTCAAAGGATGATCCGTGGTGGTAGAGATGACGGCGAAATTTGGCAACGATCTCTTAAACAATTGTGGGAATTGCTTTGGGTGGTTGTGGAGGGTTGATGGATGGCTATGGAAGGGCAGCGAGACGCCAAGAACGCTGCTCTGATACTAGGTGTTAGAACCCTTGCAGATTCTAAACTTGGGTTTGATCTCTTTAGGGGATCGGCCTCCTTGGAACTCTATAGGGGTTCCTCCCTCCAAGTTGCTGCTCAAAGGCTGCAGAAAAGATTCATCTATTGCTTATCAAAAGAGGTGGAATACATGGCTATTTATAGGGTTTCTAAACCCTAACTCCTTATAGGACTCCTACTTAAGACTTTTACTTCTAACCAACTCCTAATAGGACTTCTACTCAAGACTCCTATTCCTTTACAACTCCTAATTCTTCTCTAAGAAACAACCTCCTAACCCTAGCCGGCCTCTTCACCTCTTTAATAGGGGTCAGCTTAGATAGGTTTTACATGAATATCTGTTAGAACCCTTGCAGATTCTAAACTTGGGGTTGATCTCTTTAGGGGATCGACCTCCTTGGAACTCTATAGGGGTTCCTCCCTCCAAGTTGCTGCTCAAAGGCTGCAGAAAAGATTCATCTATTGCTTATGAAAAGAGAAGGAATACATGGCTATTTATAGGGCTTCTAAACCCTAACTCATAATAGGACTCCTACTTAAGACTCTTACTTCTAACCAACTCCTAGTAGGACTCCTAGTCAAGACTCCTATTCCCTTACAACTCCTAAATCTTCTCTAAGAAAACACCTCCTACATGAATGCCCCTCTCAATTAGGACTCTCCTAGCTAGAGTCCTAACATAATGTCCCTCTCAATTAGGACTCTCCTAGCTAGAGTCCTAACAGTTTTACATGAATATCCCTCTCAATTAGAACTCTCCAAGCTAGAGTCCTAACACACCCGCCCTCTTCAAATCAGCCTTGTCCTCGAGGCTGATGATTCGTGAATTCTAGAAATTTGAACTTCAAGTCATCATAGTTCTCCCAAGTGGCATCTTCTATTGGTAGGTTTGCCCACTATATTAGCACTTCATTAGTGGGTCATCGTCGTCGAGTCACGATCCGTCGATCAATAATGGCACTTGGCTGGGTCTGGAGTTCTCTTTAGGTAGTCATATTTGGTGGGTGGCTTTGGGCTATCTCCAAGCACCTATTTAAAACTTTCGTCTGGCCGTCGGTTTATGGGTGATATGCCATACTCCTTTTCAATTTAGTACCCTGCATATGGAATAACTTTGTCCAAAATCTGCTCATGAAGATGCAAGTAGAATTTATTGTAAGCACAATGCGTCCCTTATAGTGTAATTCTTTTGAGTCCCAATTGTAATGAGCCATGGGGCTTGGTGCTTCCTCCAATTTTTTTATAATCTTACTAGTCTCTGAATCTTCCTGCCATTCCATCTTAATATCCTTAAGAAAGTCGCTGGTCGGAAGTGAAACGACCGAAACTTCAACTTGCTCAGGTAGTTGCGAAAGCGCATATGCAAGAACATTCTCTTTCCCCTTTTTGTAAGTTATTTGATAATCAAATCCAAGAAGTTTTATTACCCTTTTTTGCTGCTCAGGGGATGATATTTTTCGCTTCAAAAAGTACTTGAGGCTTTTATGGTCAGTTTTAATTTGAAATCGTCGACCGATCAAGTAGGGTCTCCACCTCGTTGCTGCGCGCATAATGGCGAGCATATCCTTATCATATGTTGACTTATTTTGATGGGAGGGAGATAATGCCTTGCTAGTGTATATGAGTGGTCGACCATCTTGCTTGAGAATGGCTCCAATTCCGACTCTAGATGCGTCGGCCTCAACAATGAAGGGTCGGTTGAAATCTGGTAGTGTTAGCACCGGCGTCGTCGTCATGGCTGCCTTAAGTTTGTCGAAGGCAGTGGAGGCTCTGTTCGACCATTGGAAGACATCTTTTTTTAGTAAGGAAGTAAGTGATGCACTGATCTCTCCATAGTTTTTCACGAACTTGCAGTAGTAGCCTGTTAAACCTAGAAAGCCATATAGCAATTTTATGTTCCATGGGGTCAACCAGTTTTGCATTGCTCCAATTTTGAAGGGGTCTACTGCCACACCTTCCTCTGATATGATATGCCCAAGATATTCCACCTTCTTATGAAGAAAGCAAAATTCATAGTGGTTGTTATGTGTTCAAAAGGTGGTTTTCGGTATGTCGTCTTCGTATACTCGTATTTGATGATACCCAGATCGAAGGTCCAGCTTTGTGAAGATTTGTGCTCCCTTAGCAACTCATCTAGTACTGGAATAGGGTATTTATCCTTGATGGTTATGCCATTGAGAGCTCGATAATCAACACATAATCGCCATATTCCATCCTTCTTTCGTATGAGGAGCACCGGTGAAGAGTAGGGGCTGCAACTTGGCCGAATAACTCATGTTTTGAGCATCTCTTTCACAATTCTTTCTATTTCATCCTTCTGGAGATATGGATATTGATATGGCTGAGCATTTGCTAGAGATTTGCCTGGAAGAATCATTATACAATGATCATGCCAACGGGTAAGAGGTAGGTTGCGCGGTTCGTCAAATATATCCGAAAATTCAGCAAGCAAAGTAAGTAGATTTGGATCTTCAAATTTTGTTGGCTCTCCCTTAGTTTGTTGCTCAAGTTGTACCAAAAAGCCGCTGCATGCTTTATGCAAAACCTTCTCCATTTGTTGTGCGCAAATCGTCGTTACGTCGCCCTCACGTTTTCCGTGCAGTATCACTTGTTTCTCCTTACTGTAAAATTTTATAATTAGTTGCATAAAATTCCAAGAAATATCACCTAATGTCATGAACCATTTAATTCTGAGTATGGCCTCATGATCATCAAGAGGGTGGAGGAAGAAATCTGCAATTATCTCTTGGTCCTGCAACAACAGTTTCACCTGCGGGCACCTATGATCACACTTCAAAATCCGTCCGTTGGCGACCTTAACGACAAACCTACTGCAATTCTCAATAGGTAAGTTCATATAGACAACAACCTTACTATTTAGGAAGTTATTAGTGCTGCCCGTGTCGATGAGAACAGTGATCGGTTGTTGTTTGAGAAGGCCTCTAACTTTCATCGTTTGTGGGATTGAGTAGCCAACTAGTGTATGTACCGTAAATTTGGTCGGTTGTGGCTCTTCTTTTGCATCTTCTTCTTCATATTCAAGGCTCTCTTTTGGATGTTCAATGACCTCTTCTTCTATCGGTTCAATCATAAGAAGTCTCCCTTTACTACAGCGATGCTCACGGCTCCACGGCTCATCACAAGGCCAACATAACCCCTTTGCATATCGCTCCCGAAGCTCTTCTCTTGTTAACCTCTTTGGTGTAGGGACTTGGTCGAAAGTAGGGGGGGCTAAGGGCTTCAATATTACTGGTTGAGGAGCGACCCTAGTCCTCCGAGCTTCATGGTTCAATTGCTCCTCTTGATGTCGTGCGAAAGAGATGGCTGCCATAAGTGTATACGGTTGTCGTACTTTAACTTCTCCTCGGATCTCCGGCTTCAAGCCCTCAATAAAGGTTCTCAATAGCTGTTTTTGAGACCAATCATGAGTTTGATTAGATAACCTTTCCAACCTGGTTTGGTACTCCTGAATGGTAGAGGTTTGTTGGATCTTTGCTAGTTGTCCGTCAATATTCTCGTAATCGGTTGGTCTGAAGCGGATCAGCAGTCCTTCTTTAAATTGTCACCATGAAAGGACTCCATAAGTATGTTCAAACCAGTCAAACCACTGTATAGCATCCCTTTCAAGATATATAGCTGTAATTTTCCCCATAGATGCATCCGCGATTTTATGGTACCGAAAATATCGCTTCGCGTGCGAGATCCAACCAATTGGGTCTCCTTCTTCCCATCTAGGGAAGTTCACTCTCATGCATGGATAGTTGGGGTTGGTCATAGAGCTTCCCCTCTCTTGGAAGTCATATCTTTGGGCTTGGTGTGATTGGGCAAAGCTCTCTCCTTGATATGATTTCTTCGGGCTTAGTGGTCGGCGCAATCTGAGTTCGGTAAAGAGCGTCCGAATCTTATCCTCCATTCACGCCTCCAAGGCTTTGAATTTATCATTGATTGCCTCCTTAGATGCCATAGTATATGCCTCCAAATCTATGATGTTAAGATCTCTCTTTTTTTGTTATGTTAAAGGCATGTATAGGTTGAGAGAAGTGATGGTCGAAAGGGTTGGTGGATCGGTGGATGTAGGCTACGATTTAGGCTAGTTTTGTGACAGTTTTGGGTGCAGTTTGAGGGTATGGTTTAGTGGAGTTTTAGGGCTGTGGATGAAAATTTTGGATCTGTGGTAGATGGCAGCAAAGATTTGATAGAAATCAGTGGAAGTTACAGCAAGTATGTGCTGTCTTGTAAGAGTAGAATTGTCGTCGAAGAAACAATGGTTTCTTGATGTAATTTCTACCAAAAACTTAAGAGAATTGAGGAGGGAATTGATAGCAAAATCACAGATTATATGACAGCAAGGATGTCTAATTTAATCAAGAGAATTTCAGCAGTATAACAGCAAGAAAATTGGTGCAAGTTGCGATAGTAGAATTATCATCGAAAAATTTCAGCGGGTTACGATGAAAATTTGCAGCATCACAAAATTATTTTTAGAGATGAATTCCTTAATATATCAATCTTACATGGAAGCCAAGATGATCTATTAAGTGTATAAGAAATTTCATTTAAAAAAGACTGCAAATAGATGGGTTAAGGCAACAATATGCCGCTGAAATTTTCTGCAGCACAGATTTTTGAGTATAGCAGATTGGACGTAAAAGATCAGTGATTTATATTGAGAATTTTTTGATGAAACCAAACGGAAATCCACTGTTAGGAAGTGTCAAAGCTATCATAAAAATTTTGTAGAGATTTGGATAGAAACAATATAGTATCAAGATCAAACAAACAGTGCTATGCGGCTGAAATTTTACAATGCAGATTTTCAAGTATAGCAGATTAGACGTAAAAGATCAATGGTTTATATATAGAATTTTTTGAAAAAACCAAAGGGAAATCTGCTGTTAGGAAGTGTCAAAGATGTCATAAAAATTTCATAGAAATTTGGATAGAAAAAGCACAGTAGCAAGATCAAACAGATGGTGCTATGCGGCTGGAATTCTGCAATGTATCTTTCGTCGTAGAGATGAAAACTTTGTGACGAAAGGTTTATGCAGCAATATAGGAACAATTTTTTTTTTTGGATTTTCGAATAAGGATAACTAAATTGCAGCAGCAGTAAGGTAGGAAACCAGAACCTGTTGCAATTCACGGGGAAATCAAAGGATGATCTACGGTGGTGGAGATGATGGCGGAATTCGGTGACGATCTTTTAAGTAATTATGGGAATTGCTTTGGGAGGTTGTGGAGGGCTGATGGATGGCAATGGAAGGGCAGCGAGATGCAAAGAATGCTGCTATGATACCAGGTGTTAGAACCCTTGCAGATTCTAAACTTGGGGTTGATCTCTTTAGGGGATCGGCCTCCTTGGAACTCTATAGGGGTTCCTCCCTCCAAGTTGTTGCTCAAAGGCTGCAGAAAAGATTCATCTATTGCTTATGAAAAGAGAAGAAATACATGACTATTTATAGGGCTTCTAAACCCTAACTCCTAATAGGACTCCTACTTAAGACTCTTATTTCTAACCAACTCCTAGTAGGACTCCTAGTCAAGACTCCTATTCCCTTACAACTCCTAATTCTTCTCTAAGAAACCACCTCCTACATGAATGCCCTTCTCAATTAGGACTCTCCTAGCTAGAGTCCTAACAGAATGTCCCTCTCAATTAGGACTCTCCTAGCTAGAGTCCTAACAGTTTTACATGAATGTCCCTCTCAATTAGGGCTCTCTAAGCTAGAGTCCTAACAATGTCCCTCTCAATTAGGACTCTCCTAGGTTGAGTCCTAACAGCCTTCTACTAGCCGAAGATGGGGATTGATGTGGAGGAATATATTCGAACGTGCCTCACTTGCAAATAAGAAAAGGTGGAGCAGCGAAAGCCGATAGGACTTTTGGAGTCGTTACCCATACTAGAAAGGTCATAAGAGAGCAATTCCTTAGACTTCATATCAAGCTTGCCGGTAGTAGGGGGACTCGAATCAATACTCGTGGTGGTCAATCGATTTTCAAAGTATGCAACTTTTATTGCTGCACCTCTACACTGTTTAGCAGAGGAGGCGGCCAAGCTGATGATGAAGAATGTGGTGAAGTATTGGGGAGTCCTACACAATATCATCAGTGATCGAGATTCTCGGTTCCTAGGACGATTCTAGACCGAGCTATGCAAATTCTTGGGGTTTAAGTTATTCTTCTCCATAAGCCTCCACCCCTAGATGGATGGCCAAACTGAAAGGATAAACTCACTCCTTGAGCAATATCTTCGGCACTATGTGAGTGCCAACTAACAAGATTGGGTGAAGTTGTTGGACATAACCCAATTCTCCTACAACTTACAATGAAGCTCTACGTCTAACAAGAGCCCCTTCGAGATCATTACAGGACAACAACCATCAACTCTTCATACCTTGGCTATTGGGTATACTAGGAGTAGTCTGTCAGCATATCACTTTACAAAAAATGGCACTGAAATATAGATATTGCGTAGGCTTACCTAGAGAAGGCGGCCAAAAAGATGAAGAAGTGGGCAAACTTGGGAAGGCAGCCATAAGAGTTCAAAGTCAGCGATTTGGTGTTGGTAAAGCTCTAACTAGCATCACTCTAATTTTTTAGGAATAAAGTACACAAAGGATTGGTATGCAAGTATGAAGGGTCCTTCCTAATTATCAGTAGGGTGGGCAACATCTCCTATAAGTTGCAGCTATCGGCGTGGCTCAAAATTCATAATGTTTTCCATGCCAACAACTTGAAAGCCTACCAATCAGATCTGCAAGATGCTTCCTGAAGTGTTCTAACTTGGCCACCCCCCACCAGAGCTTCCTACGAAAAGTGAGTTGAAATTATTTTAGCGGATCGTAAGATAAAGCTACCCAATGGTGCTGAATAGATCGAGTACATGGTGAAGTAGCCAAAGCTTCCCTGAAATGAAGCCAATTGAGAGCCTGAAGACACCCTACAACATGAAGAAGCGGTCATCAACAACTACCAACAAGCGTCAACAAGAGCGTCAATAGTTTAAGTGGGGGAGAATGTCACGAACGGTCGTCACGCACCCACAACAACTTCATTCAACAAATCATTTGTCACTTTTGCAAGCTTGTACCAAGATATGGCAGCATGTTTTGCCTTAGTTTTATGTGTTTTTACTTGTAAAAATGCATGTTCAAACAGGTTGCAGCGCTGTAGTGTGACCGCTCGTCACGCTGGACTGAACTACCCAAAACAACTCCATTTTCGCATGCCACGACTTGTTTTCTGCAAGCCGCAGCTGCACACGAAATGTCAACCATCTCAGCACCTTAAACACCCCGGGTGGCATAGGGCTAGATGGGGCTTCGGTATATTGTCAGACGTTGAAAAATCTTCACAAGTTCGCACGTTAACTTGATGGGAACTTGCCTTTGCATCCAACACCCGGTGAGTAGTTATTTGTAGACTTGCAACTATTTGTTCTACCTTCTAAAGTCCTTGTTTTTTCTTTCCTCTCTTTTCTCTCTTGCACTCAAGGTGCATTTTAAATTGCTTGTAAAGCTTCCCTCTCCGCGAGATATTGGGACTTGTCCATCGCTCATTTTCAATCTAATCAAATTTCTATTTTATAGGTCCTTCGTGACTTGTACGAGGTTGAAACTAGGCTGAACCTTTGCGGATGCATATGTCGCAAGGGCACCTCATGACTTAGGCAATCCCAACTAAGTCTGAGGTGTTGGCGCAAGGGTGCTTTACGACTTAAGCAACTTCAGCTAAGTTCATGACTTTACCGCAAGAGTACCTCACGACTTAGGCAATTCCAGCTAAGTCCACGACAATATGGTTATTCAGAAGAGTGGCTTCATTAAGAAGGAATGAAGAGTCATAGTTGCCATCTCCTAAGTTGTTCTTCGGTGAATCCGCAAGGGGCTTCTACTCCCGAGTCCTTGCACAATAGGTCAACGCAAGAGAGGGGAGTTCTGACTTGACTCCTCCTAAGCTTAAGTTAGTTTTTGTTGATAGTGAATATTCTCCCCAAGCATATACCTAGAGATGGTTTTTATACCTTTCATGGGGAGTCAAATCCCTTTGTGCTTGCTAGCGTCCACCGACATTTTCGGTGAGTGGTTTATTTGTTCCAAGGCCATCCTTCTGACCTTGTGCCTTGCAAGGTTATATCCTTGTTGGCAAGCGTCACTTGATTCCGAATAGCATGGATTTGCTGTACGTCACTTAGGAGCCAAGCGACGTTGCTTTAGGATATCGCCATTCTTGAATCAATTTGTGTTATTTCATACAGCTTTGAGATATGTGTGCTACTTTGACTGGAGTAGCGCCACGTGTGATCTGAGGTGGCTGCTAATTGAGTGATACCAAAATATTCTCTATCATTTTCTAATCCCTACAGAGGCATAACATGTATCTCTCATAGGGGGATTCTGCTAGTCATAAGTGCCCAGCAAGCCAATCACGTGAGTGATGGCACGTGTGACTTGATACAGAATCTTTTTGCTTATTATATTTTGGCATATATCACTTTATAACTATTGCATAAATGCATATATATTGTGATGTCCTTGGATTTGTGCAATGGGAATCGGATCGTGATGAGATCACGATAATGAGATCGATTCACCTTTAAACACATATCCTAAATAATCCCGGTCATAGGTTACTCGAGAGGGACATCGTGATAACCGGATAGACTGGTGTGCTGTATACCCGTCCATATGATGGATGCAGCTAGTCTCATAGCTGCTCGTGTAGGGACACTAGGGATACAGTACAGGTGCTCATTGGAGAATGAGTTCACTGATTGATCCGCTTACGGAATGCTGGATGGTTGATGATGCCTTATTGTCAGACAACGATTCCGTAGTCCTAGTGGTGTATCTGGTTCTTAGACTTGAGACACCAAGGATGTCCTGTATGAGTGCTCCACTCTTTGATACCAGACTTATAGGTTTGGCTGTTCCCAGATCTAGTACAGCTGGTCATTGGGAGTGGTAGTCGACCTTACGAGGGCTATTGAGTGTCGATAGAGGATCATCCACTCTCGGTATCATGAGAGGAATATCCCATGTGTTCTTGCTCAGACAAATCCCTGGCCAGGGTCATTCGGGTTGAGAGAGAAAGAGTTCTCCGGGAGAATCCGATTAGAGCGAGACTCGAGTAGAAACCGTATGGGTCTGACAGCACTATGCTCGATATACGGTCTCTGGGATATTAGATGGATGAGGGACTATAGGTACATGGTAACTGAGGACAGACAGGTCCAATGGATTGGATTCCCCTGTATCGTCTGGGGACTACGGCGTAGTGGCCTAGTACTTCCGTAGTCGATGAGTCGAGTGAATTATTACAGAGATAATAATTCACTTAGTTAGAAAGGGTTCTAACAGGTATGACTCACGGCCAGCTCGATATTGGGCCTAGAGGGTCACACACATATGGTAGGCATTGCGATGAGTAGAGGTTCGGATATGAGATATCCGACGGAGCCCTTGTCTTATTGGATGCAGATCCAATACCCACTAGGGAAAGGACCCATTAGGGTTTTGACACGGGATCTCTATAAATAGGAGGGATTCACAGCCTCATAGGCTAGAGTCTTTGCTTGCCCTTCCTATTCTCCTCTCCCTCTCCACCTCAGAGTAGGCCTGGAGTTTTGAGGAGCGTCGTCGCAACCCTGCTGTGTGGATCACCGCTAGAGAGGAGGACGCTTGACCTCCTTCACCCTCTCCTAAGGATCTGCAAGGAAACAGGGATATACGATCTCCCTAGGTAACACAATCTCTATACGCAGTTTTGTGTTTTTGCGGATTTTGCGCACCAATCTTCGCACGACGATGAACATCTTTTTGGGAATCGGGGATTTTTTGTTTTCTTGTTCTTCCGCTGCGCATATGATGTCGCCCCCCCTATGATTTCCCAACAGTGGTATCAGAGCCAGGTTGTTCGTGCGAATGATTGGTTTTGAACTGCGTGTGTTGTGTTTAGGAAGAATATTGACGTCAAAATCGTTGACGCAAAAGCAAGGAAGGGCAACAACAGTTGCTGCCCTCGATCTGCATGCCTGCAGCCACCTGCAGCGGCAGCCGCAGCCGCAGCCACCTACAGCGGCAGCCGCAGCCGTAGCCAGGCAGCATAGCGCCGGCGCATGCGCAAGCGCTGTGCCTGCAGCAGCCGGCCGGCGGCCTGCTTGCAGCAGGCTTGCTGCCGGCGGGGCTGGCAACCCACGGGCAGAGGCGCCGCAGGGCAGCGGCGCCTACCGCCGAAAGGAAGCGGCGCTTGCCGCCGCAGGGCAGCGACGCGCGACGCCTGCCGCCGCTGCTCCCGCGGGCGAAACCCCCCCCCACAGGGGCGGCCGCCCGGCGGGACAGCACCGCCTGCGGAGGCAGCGGCGCCCGAAGAGGGCGCCCACCCGCAGCGGCATCGCCGCCAGCGGGCGTGCCGCCTGCAGGCGAGGGCAGTGCCCTCGCCCCGCCGCACAGGCCGCCGCCGGCAGGGTGGCGGCGGCGGCAGCAGCGAAAAGGGGAAAGGGTATTAGGGTTTTCTGCGCAAAAGACAGTTTTGCCCCTCGGAATTTGAGAAATTCCAGTTTCTGTCTTTTGTCCAAATTACGAAAATACCCTTAGGAATTGAGAAATTCCCTATATATCCCTGATTTCAGAAAATATTAATTAATTAAAAGGTTTAGTTGATTATTATTTTTATTATTATCTAGTAGTCCTACATGATGATGATTATTTATACATGTGATGTATGATGAGTGGACGGATGATCATGGACCGTGTGATGTGTGTACTTGTGATTATTATTATTGAGGTCTGCGAACCTCCATTATATTTCTCGTTTATTGTCGGGCCTGCGTGCCTATGATTAAGTTGTAATCACATGAGGAGGCGCAGCGGGAGCGTGGAAGCCATAGCGGGACCCACGAGACGGACGATCGTGATGCATGGAGATGCATCAAGATGTCGACGGAACCGACGAGGACGAGATGGACGATCACAAGGCATGGAGATGCACCGTTGCACACATAGATCTTGATGTGAGTGATTAGGCCTACTGGCTCGGGCCTAATCATATTAGGTTGTGGTCCATGATCATCTGGTGTGATTGCTTATACACATACTAGATATGTATATATATTTGCATGCGATGTAGATATATATTAAATATGTATATGTGTGACATGTCATATTAGGAGACCAAATCATAGAAACATCTCTCGATAATATTAAGTCGGTAAACGTGAGGCAATTAGATTGACCCACGTGGCCTTCCATCGTTATGAGTAGGAACCGAATCCCGGTGTAGGTTGAGTTGGTCGAGTCCCTCGAGACTCACCTATATCGCGATTCGCTATCTTGCTTACGACATAGAGATGTCACCGGTGACCTGAGGGCATGATATGCTTGGTCGAGTCCCTCGAGGGTATATCATCAAATCAGACTCATCTTGTAACGAAGGTGTTGACTTAACCGAGCATCATGGTTGGTCGAGTCCCTCGAGGCCATGGTGATTCGGAGGCCGAACAGGACGGGAATCACAAGGAGTTGTGATCGGCAAGAGTTGTCTACCTTTTAGGCTTAGTGTGATTGGTCGAGTCCCTCGAGGTTACACTAAGACGCTGATTGGATCCTGATCCCCACTAGAAGTCTGCCGGAGACTTCCGTTTCACGTGCTGAGGGTGTCGCGTGACTCGTTAGTAAAATAGTGGGAGCATATTAAGATAGAAGTCCATATCTTGATAGTTTATTTCTTGCAAAATCTGCATGTTATTCATTTTTGCTACATCTTTATTTTCAGAAAATGTCGCTTTCAAATCCCTTACGTGGCATACTTGATGTCAACCGCCTCACTGGTCCAAATTATACGGATTGGCTCCGTAACTTGAGAATTGTTCTCACAGCGGAGAAAATCGTGTACGTCCTTGATACAGTGATACCTACGCCCGAAGAAGGGGCAAGCGAGGATGAGATCGCTCGCTACGTGAAGTACATTGATGACTCCACTCTTGCTCAGTGCTATATGTTGGGCTCTATGACTCCAGAGTTACAGAGACAACATGAAAAGATGGATGCCAGATCCATTCTCCTACATATCCGTAAATTGTTTGAGGAACAGGGAAGGACTCAACGATATGAGATATCCAAGAGCCTTTTCCGCGCTAGGATGACTGAGGGGACACCGGTTCAGAACCATGTCCTAAAGATGATTGAGTGGATAGAGAAACTCACAGGTCTAGGAATGGTCCTAGAGGATAACTTGTGTGTGGACATTGTGCTTCAGTCCCTACCAGATTCCTTTTCACAGTTCATAATGAACTTTAATATGAACAAGCTTGAGGTGACTCTCCAGAGCTCCTCAATATGTTGAGGGAGGCAGAGAGTACTATTAAGAAAGAGAAGCCAGTTCTCTACACTGGTGAGACCAGAAAGAAAAGGAAAGCAGAAAGGTCCCTTAAGAAGGGAAAGGGCAAGGGCAAACAAGGTAAAGCAAAGGTTGCTAAGAAAGACCCAACAAAGGACAAAGGCCAGTGCTTCCACTGTGGTAAAGATGGGCACTGGAAGAGAAACTGCAAAGAGTACCTTGCAGAAAGGGCGAAACAAAAGCTTGATGAAGCTTCAGGTACATTCATGATCAGTCTCCATTTGTCAGACTCTTATGATAACACATGGGTATTAGATACCGGTAGTGCTTATCATATATGCAATTCGTTGCAGGTTCTGGCAAGGCCTAGGAGACTAGAGAGAGGCGAGATGGACCTCAAGATGGGTAATGGAGCAAAAGTTGCTGTATTAGCTGTTGGCGAGGTCGCCTTACATCTGCCTAGTGGAGCTTTTATTGCATTAGATGCATGTTATTTTGTTCCTTCTATTATCAAAAACATTATCTCCATTTCATGTTTAACAGTTAGTGGATATAAATTTGTTTTTGAGAACAATGGTTGTTCGATATTATTAGATGATAAGATCATCACGAAAGGAACATTGCATAATGGTTTATTTATGTTAGACACCACTCCACATATCATGAATATAAATGTGTCCAAAAGGAAACGAGATGAGTTGAACAGTGCATACCTGTGGCATTGTAGGCTAGGTCACATCCATGAAAGAAGGATTCAAAAGTTGCTAAATGATGGATATCTAGATCCATTCGACTATGTGTCATATGCAACTTGTGAGCCTTGCATTCGTGGAAAACTGACCAACTCTCCATTTAGTGGAACTGGAGAGAGAGCCACTGAGTTGTTGGAACTCATACATAGTGATGTATGTGGACCCATGTCAACTCATGCCATTGGAGGTTACTCCTACTTCATTACATTTACTGATGATTTCTCAAGGTATGGATATGTGTACTTAATGAAGTACAAGTCCGAGGCCTTTGAGAAATTCAGAGAGTATAAGAATGAGGTGGAGAACCAGACTGGAAAGAGTATCAAAACTCTTCGATCAGATCGAGGAGGTGAGTACTTAAGTACAGAGTTTACTCACTTCCTCAAGGACCATGGGATATTATCCCAATGGACACCTCCTTATACACCTCAGCTCAATGGTGTCTCTGAAAGGAGAAATCGTACATTATTAGATATGGTACGGTCCATGATGAGTTTCGCTGACCTACCCATCTCATTCTGGGGATATGCCCTAGAAACCGTAGCTTACCTTCTGAACAGAGTTCCAACTAAGTCGGTGGTGTCTACACCATATGAGATATGGAAAGGGAAGAAGCCTGATCTTAAAGTAGTTAAGATTTGGGGCTGCTCTGCCCATGTTAAAAGACACAACCCCGATAAGTTAGAATCAAGGACAGGGCGATGTAAATTTGTGGGATACCCCAAGGAAACTTGTGGGTATTACTTCTATCATCTCGAGGACCAAAAGGTCTTTGTAGCTAAGAGAGCAGTGTTCCTTGAGAAGGAACACATTCTTGACGGAGACAGTGGGAGAATGATAGAATTGAGCGAGGTTGGAGAACCAAGCTCAAGCACCACTCTACAGCCCGAGTCTGTTCAGGTATCTAATACACAAGTTTCAACTTTACGCAGGTCTGATAGAGTATCCCATCCTCCTGAGAGATATGTGGGACATATTAGAGCAGAGGATGTAGAGGATATTGATCCTCAGACCTACGAGGAGGCTATTATGAGTATAGACTCCGGGAAGTGGAAAGAAGCCATGAATTCTGAGATGGATTCTATGTACTCCAATAAGGTTTGGAACCTAGTTGATGCACCCAAAGGTATTGTACCCATCGGTTGCAAGTGGATCTTTAAGAAAAAGATCGGAGTAGATGGAAAGGTAGAGACCTATAAAGCAAGGCTAGTGGCTAAGGGGTATCGTCAAAGGCAAGGTGTTGACTACGACGAAACTTTCTCACCCGTAGCAATGCTAAAATCCATCAGAATTCTATTGGCTATTGCAGCACACTATGATTATGAGATCTGGCAGATGGATGTGAAAACCGCATTCCTCAACGGGAACCTGGAGGAGGAGGTGTATATGATGCAACCTGAGGGATTCGTGTCCAAGAACTGCCCAGATAAGGTGTGTAGGTTGCTTAGATCCATTTATGGACTAAAGCAAGCTTCCCGAAGTTGGAACATAAGATTTGATGAGGCAATCAGATCTTATGACTTCGTTAAGAACGAAGATGAGCCTTGTGTATACAGAAAGGTAAGTGGGAGCGCTATTAGCTTTTTGGTGTTATATGTGGATGACATCCTCATCATTGGGAATGACATAGGAATGCTATCCACAATAAAGGCTTGGTTATCTAGACACTTCTCCATGAAGGACTTAGGAGAAGCATCTTATATCTTGGGGATTAGAATCTATAGAGATAGATCCAAAAGGATGCTTGGCTTGTCCCAGTCCAGGTACATAGAAACTATTGTCAAAAGGTTTGGCATGGAAAATTCCAAAAGAGGTCTCATACCGATGAGACATGGGATATCGCTTTCTACGAGTATGTCCCCAAAGACTCCAGAAGAAAGGGCGAACATGGATATGATACCTTATGCCTCAGCAATAGGGTCTATCATGTATGCCATGCTATGTACTAGGCCTGATATAGCGCATGCTCTGAGTGTCACGAGCAGGTATCAGGCGGATCCAGGCTTGGAGCACTGGAAAGCAGTAAAGTGTATCCTTAAGTACTTGAGAAGGACTAAGGATCTTTTACTAGTATATGGAGGTAATAGCCTTAAGGTTGAAGGCTACACTGACTCAAGTTTTCAGTCTGATGTCGATGATAGCAAGTCGAATTCAGGGTATGTGTACACCTTGAATGGAGGAGCAGTGTGCTGGAAGAGTTCCAAGCAAGATACCACTGCTGACTCGACCACAGAGGCGGAGTACATTGCTGCATCAGATGCAGCAAAGGAGGGAGTCTGGTTGAAGAAGTTCATCACAGATTTGGGAGTCGTGCCGGATAGTGAGGAGCCGATTTCCCTATATTGCGACAACAACGGGGCAATTGCTCAAGCGAAGGAACCTAGGTCTCATCAGAAATCTAAGCATGTTCTGAGGAGGTTCCACCTTATCAGAGAGATCGTGACCCGAGGAGATGTAGCAGTGGAAAGAGTTCCATCCGAAGATAACATTGCAGATCCACTTACAAAGCCATTGTCTCAGATTGTCTTTGAGCGTCACAGGGGTCTGATGGGGATCAGACACATAGGTGATTGGCTTTAGGTCAAGTGGGAGATTGCTAGTCATAAGTGCCCAGCAAGCCAATCACGTGAGTGATGGCACGTGTGACTTGATACAGAATCTTTTTGCTTATTATATTTTGGCATATATCACTTTATAACTATTGCATAAATGCATATATATTGTGATGTCCTTGGATTTGTGCAATGGGAATCGGATCGTGATGAGATCACGATAATGAGATCGATTCACCTTTAAACACATATCCTAAATAATCCCGGTCATAGGTTACTCGAGAGGGACATCGTGATAACCGGATAGACTGGTGTGCTGTATACCCGTCCATATGATGGATGCAGCTAGTCTCATAGCTGCTCGTGTAGGGACACTAGGGATACAGTACAGGTGCTCATTGGAGAATGAGTTCACTGATTGATCCGCTTACGGAATGCTGGATGGTTGATGATGCCTTATTGTCAGACAACGATTCCGTAGTCCTAGTGGTGTATCTGGTTCTTAGACTTGAGACACCAAGGATGTCCTGTATGAGTGCTCCACTCTTTGATACCAGACTTATAGGTTTGGCTGTTCCCAGATCTAGTACAGCTGGTCATTGGGAGTGGTAGTCGACCTTACGAGGGCTATTGAGTGTCGATAGAGGATCATCCACTCTCGGTATCATGAGAGGAATATCCCATGTGTTCTTGCTCAGACAAATCCCTGGCCAGGGTCATTCGGGTTGAGAGAGAAAGAGTTCTCCGGGAGAATCCGATTAGAGCGAGACTCGAGTAGAAACCGTATGGGTCTGACAGCACCATGCTCGATATACGGTCTCTGGGATATTAGATGGATGAGGGACTATAGGTACATGGTAACTGAGGACAGACAGGTCCAATGGATTGGATTCCCCTGTATCGTCTGGGGACTACGGCGTAGTGGCCTAGTACTTCCGTAGTCGATGAGTCGAGTGAATTATTACAGAGATAATAATTCACTTAGTTAGAAAGGGTTCTAACAGGTATGACTCACGGCCAGCTCGATATTGGGCCTAGAGGGTCACACACATATGGTAGGCATTGCGATGAGTAGAGGTTCGGATATGAGATATCCGACGGAGCCCTTGTCTTATTGGATGCAGATCCAATACCCACTAGGGAAAGGACCCATTAGGGTTTTGACACGGGATCTCTATAAATAGGAGGGATTCACAGCCTCATAGGCTAGAGTCTTTGCTTGCCCTTCCTATTCTCCTCTCCCTCTCCACCTCAGAGTAGGCCTGGAGTTTTGAGGAGCGTCGTCGCAACCCTGTTGTGTGGATCACCACTAGAGAGGAGGACGCTTGACCTCCTTCACCCTCTCCTAAGGATCTGCAAGGAAACAGGGATATACGATCTCCCTAGGTAACACAATCTCTATACGCAGTTTTGTGTTTTTGCGGATTTTGCGCACCAATCTTCGCACGACGATGAACATCTTTTTTGGGAATCGGGGATTTTTTGTTTTCTTGTTCTTCCGCTGCGCATATGATGTCGCCCCCCCTATGATTTCCCAACAGATTCGAGGTGTGCCTTTTGTGCGTCTCTTTTGGTGGCTTCCTTACTTGTTGTCAAAAAAATTATTGGAAAATCTTGGGGGTGACATCATATGCATAGCGGAAGAACATAAAACAAAATCTCTAATTTCCAAAGATATGTTCATCATCGTGCGAAGATTGGTACAAAAAAATCAGCAAAACTTAAAAATGCATATAGAATAGATTGTGTTACCTATGGAGATCATATATTCCTGAATCCCTGTAGATCTCTAGGAGAGGGTGAAGGAGGTCAAACACCCTCTTCTCTAGTAGTGATCCACACAGTAGGGCTGCGACAATGCTCCTCAAAACTTCAAGCCTGCTATGAGGTGGAGAGGGGGAGGAGAATAAGAGAGGTAAGCCAAGGCTCTAGCCTATGAATTACTGAATCCCTCTTATTTATAGAGGTCCCCTATCAACTTAACCCTAATGGATCCTCCCATATTGGGCATTAGATCTCTATCCAACTATCCAAGCCTTTTAGATTAGTAGATCTTTATTCAATAATCTCTCATGGGCTCTTATTGGATCTCGTCCATGAGATCCAATAATTCAAGGGCTTATTGGATATCTAATAAGATAGGGGCTCTAGCGGATATCTCATATCCGAACCTCGACTCATCACAATGCCTACCATATGTATGTGACCCTTTAAGCCTAATATCGAGTTGACGGTGAGTGATACATGCCAGAACTCTTTCTGGCTGAATGAATTATTATCTCCATAAAAATTCACTTGACTTATCGACTGCGGACATACTAGGCCACTACACCGTAGTCCCCAAACGATACATGGAAATCCAATTTATTGGACCTGTTTGTCCTTAGTAACCATGTACCTATGTCCCTCATCCATCTAATATCTTAGAGACTGTATACCGGGCATGGTGCTATCAGACCTATATAGTTTCTACTCGAGTCTTGCTGTAATCGGATTCTCCCGGAAAACTCTTTCTCTCTTAATCCGAATGACCTTGGCCAAGGATTTGTTTAAGCAACAACATATAGGATATTCCTCTCATGACTCCAAGAGTGGATGATACTCTATCAACACTCAATAGTCCTCGTAAGATGCTCTACAGTATGAACTTCCCTCAGCAATAGGTAAATTGGATTCAATGTTGCTTAGAAACTCCAAAATTTTCAATACTCTTTGGAGTTTTTAAGCAACATTTGTTGAATTTGAATGAATTTGAATAAGTTTTATCGAAATCATAATCTCTTATGAAATCTTTTATATGAATTAAGATTTTTCATGATCTCCTAAGAATTCTTTATGTTATTTATTTAAGAGAAGATTTGTTAAAATGAATTATGATTTCTCTTGATTTTTTATAATTATAATTTTTATGATTCATAATGAATTAAGAGATATTATACATGAATCAAGATCGTTTATGTGTTCTCTTATGACATCTCTTAAGGTTAATGACTTGAATTTTATTATGTAAAATTCTTTGAATTTATGAAGTATATCTCATCACCAAGTTCTTTTTAATATTCTTCATGTGATGATATGAATATATGAAACACTCATATTATTATTTTGATGCATGCAATGATGAAATATTCATGATGAAAAATTATTTTGATATTCATGACTTGATCTTTCATCTTTGTTACCTTACCTTTGTCATAATTTGAAAATTGGTGTAAAGGGTCTTCCCTTCTTTTTGACAATGACAAAGGGAGAGCAAAACTTACTAGAAAGCAAATTTACTAGCTTGCACAATTCTAAAAGAGACAAACTTGCTAGCTTGCTAATCTCAGAAAGGAAGTAAGAAATGTTATCTTGCAAATCTCAAGAGAAGCAACGTTTGCCAAGTTACACATTTCAAAAAAGAGGCAAAATAGTCCATCTTGCACATCTCAAAAGATGTAAAATTTTGCTAAATTTTTTATGTGTAAAATTTGATAGCTTTCATACTATAAATTTGTATACCAAAAGTGCTATCTTGCTTATCTCAAGATGCAAAATATGCAAACTTGCACTTTGCAACGGAAGCAAAATTGCTAGCTCAAACATCGCAAAGGAAGCAAAAATTTGCTAGCTTGCAACTTGCAACTTGCATATTTCACGAAGCAAGTGTTGCTTTCTTGAACATCTCTAATTTGCTAGCTTACATGATGTAGAACTTGCTATCTTAAACATTATAAAGAAATGCTAGCTTGCACATCGCAAAGAAAAGCAAATATGATAATTTATATATCTTTAAATTTGCTTGCTTGTATGTTCTAAAACTTGCATATCTAAAACTTAATAGCTTGAATGTTCTAAGAATGATGTAACACTTGCTAAATTTTCTAGCTTCAAATTGCATGATGGTAAAACTTGATATTATGTTTTTCATGTAATGAGTTAAACTTATATTTCTAAACCCTTGATAGTTGGAACTTCTCCTTTTTGTTGATGACAAAGGGGGAGAAGTACGGTATAAGTATATTGATGTTATGCATGATTTGATCATGATATATTGCTTAGACTTTTGAATCCAAAAGTTTCTATCAATATGACAAATTGATAGGGGGAGTTTATTTAAACTACGGGAGTTAAGGATTAACTTCATCGTCGATTGGTTGTCATCAGAAGATTGGACGTCGGGCCGGTGGATTAGTCGACATATCGACAGAAGGCTTCAGGTCATGGATTCGGGCATCGGGCCAAGAAGAGCAGATATTGTGCCAAGGATATTAGAGTTGCGAAGTCAACTGGCCGATTGGGCAATAGGCCGCAAGAGAGGACGATGCGCCGAAGAATCGGACGAAGCGTCGACCAATGACATACCGGACAACTTGATTAATGCTTAGTATTAATTGTCTAGATCAAAGTATGTTTTTACATGTGCAAGATTAACTATGATAGCAAGGCATGAAGCAAAATAAAGTCCCGAAGTCAAGCACGTGACTTCGTTGGGAGTTCGAGAGTTCGTCGGAAGTCCGGACGTTCATCGGAAGTTCTGGCGGAACTAGCCGAGAAGTCTCGGAGCTTGCCAGAGAAGCTCGTCAGAACTCACTAAGAAGAACATCGTGAAGTCCAAGAGCTTGTCAGAAGTCCACCGGAATATTGCCAAGAGATCATCGGAAGTTCGCCGGAAGATCGCCGGAAGCTCATCGGAAGAATAGACATAAGGACTTGTTTAGCTTAGCAAATATTTTAGGATTTCGTAGTGTTGAATCTCAGATTTTGATGATATAATCAATTGGTGGGTTAATTGATCTAATCCATATTATTGAGTTAAGTGTGCAGGATTAACTACGATAACCAGAAAACATAAAGCAAGGATACCGGAGTCGAGCTCGATGGACGTTTAAGAGACCGAAGAATCATCGGAGATGCTGCCGGAACCATCCGAGAAAAAATCGGGAACGTGTCGGAAGTTCGCCGAAGAAATCATCGGAGGCTCGCGGAGATCACCGAGAAGGCTCGGCTACTCGTTAAAGTCATCACAAAGATTAGGAGCTTGAAGGGAGTCCGTCAGAAGAAGTTCGTCGGAAAGCTCGCCGGAACAAGACTCGACGTTCGTGGTTAAAAAACTTGCTTAGGATGTTTTTTTGTGTTATGTAGTTCACTTGTAATTAGGATTAGGATTAAGAGATAATCCTATATCCTGGTTAGGGGCCAACTGGGCCCAAAGTCAGATTTGGTTTGGGCTAAAATTAAGCCAAACAAATGAATTGAAGAGCCAGGAGGTGGCACCGCCTGGCTGGGCGGTGAAACCGCCCAGCACCCGAGTGCTGGGCGGTGACACCTCCTTGGCTGGGCGGTGGCACCGTCCAGCACCCGAGCGCTGGGCGGTGGCACCGCCTGGCTGGGCGGTGGAACCTCCAGCACCGGGAATCCTAAGAGAATTCAAATTTTGGAGCCCAAAATTTGAATCCTCTTGAGGCCTATAAATACCCCTCAAATCTCAGCTGAGGTTACAACTTTTGAGAAGCATTTTGATTGAGAGAAAAGTCTTAGAAAGTCTTAGCAAGTCTTGTTTTCAATTTGCTAGAGAGTTCTCCTCCTTCTTTCTTATTGAAAATTTGTAAGAGGTTGAGCTACTTGTAAAAGGTTGTAAGAGGGGTGTTTACCCTTCCATTTCAAGAGACTTGCTAGTGGAAGGTGGGAGCCTCATCGAAGAGGGGCCTCGCAAGTGGAGTAGGTCATTTGACCGAACCACTCTAAAAATCGGCGTAATCTCTGGTTTGCTCTTTATTATTGTCATTTACATTACTGCAAATCTTCTTACTGCTTTAGTTCCTTATTACTCTTGTTGCGCAACTTTAAGAATACGCCTTCAAGTTAAATTTCTCAAGTTTCGTTCTTAACGTACGAAAGATTTTGTTAAAATCGAAGTTTTAATCCGCTGCACTAATTCACCCCCCCCCTCTTAGTGCCGCTCCAATCCTAACAAGTGGTATCAGAGCAAGGTTATCTCTCATATTTGGTTTAATACCCAAGAGAGATGGCTTACTCCGGCATGCAAGAGGGCCATTCTATTGCACGACCACCTTTGTTTAATGGGTCGGATTACACATATTGGAAGACTCGCATGAGAATCTTCCTCATTTCTATGGACTTTGAGCTTTGGTCTATTGTCGAGAATGGATTTCAAAAATCTTCTCTTCCGATGAGCGAATGGGATGAATCGGAGAAGAAGGTTTTTGCTTTAAATGCAAAGGCTATGAATGCCTTGTTTTGTGCACTAGACAAAAACGAATTTAATCGTGTTTCAATGTGTGATTCGGCTTTTGATATTTGGAGAACTCTTGAGGTCACTCATGAAGGCACTAGCCGAGTGAAAGAGTCCAAAATCAACATCCTTGTGCACTCTTACGAACTTTTCCGAATGAAACCATGTGAGTCCATCGGAGACATGTACACCCGGTTTACGGATGTCATCAATGGACTCAAAGCTCTTGGTAAAGATTTTACTAACTTTGAACTAGTAACTAAAATCTTAAGATCCCTCCCTAAAAGTTGGGATCCAAAAGTTACGGCCATTCAAGAGGCCAAAGACCTTAAAGCATTCCCTCTTGAAGAACTCATTGGGTCTCTAATGACCTACGAAATGACATGTCAAGCTCATGACGAGCTCGAGAACCCCCTTCCAAAGAACAAGAAGGATATGGCACTAAAATCACAAGAAGACCACTTGAAAGGAACATCAAGTGATGAGGACAGTGACAATGACATTGCACTTTTGACTCAAAAATTCAAAAAATATTTAAGAAAGAACAGATTTAAAAATAATACAAAAAATAAATTTGAACAAAAGAAGGACCAAGTGATTTGCTATGAATGCAAAAAACCGGGACACTATAAGAACGATTGTCCTCAAGCCAAAAAGAGAACATCAAAGAAGAAGGCATTCAAGGCAATGTGGGATGATTCAAGCGCATCCGAAGAAGAGGAGTCCAACACCGAGCAAGTTGCTCATTACGCGCTAATGGCGTTAGGAGAAGAGGTATGTGATTTATTTAATGAAGATTTATCTTTTGAAGAACTATCTATCGCTTTTCATGAATTATTTGATGAATGTAGAACTGTTAGCAAGAAGTTAAGTATCTTAAAGAAAGAGCATGCTTTGCTACAAGATAAGTTTGATAGTCTTCAAACTCCTCCATGCTCTAAGTGTGAGCACTTAGAAGCAATAAAAAATGAAAATTTGCTTCTTAAGGAAACCTTAAACAAGTTTAAGGTTGGTAGCAAAGGATTAGATATGATCCTTGCATACAAGGGTCACATCGCAAATAGAAATGGAATTGGATTTGTAAAAGGATTACATCAAAATCCTACCACTTTCATAAAAGGACCTACATTACATGTTTCCTCTTATATGAAATGCAACTTTTGTTGCAAATCCGGACATATTGCCTACAAATGCCCATTTAGGAAAATTAATTCACAAAAATTAATATGGGTTCCTAAAGGAACTATAAAGAATTCAATCATAAATAACAAAGTTAGTGGGTCAATTTTTGAGGCACCCAAAATCAAATGGGTACCTAAAAATCATCCTCTTTTGTAGACAAACCCACAAGCTAGGAGCAAGAGATGGTATCTCGATAGTGGATGCTCAAGACATATGACTGGAGATCCATCTCATTTCTCTATGCTCACTAGCAAAGAAGAAGGGTACGTTACCTTCGGAGACAACAACAAGGGCAAAATCATTGGCAAGGGAACTATTGGTAACAAATTTAATTTTTCCATTGATGATGTCTTACTAGTTGATGGATTGAAACATAATCTCTTGAGTATTAGTCAACTATGCGATAAAGGTTACATCGTTAGATTTGAATCAAATATGTGCATTATTGAAAAACCAAATCATAACATGACTATGATTGCTTTAAAACAAAATAATGTCTATACTATCAATCTTGATGAACTAAGTAATGAAATGTGCTTCTCCGCCGTAAATGATGATGCTTGGCTTTGGCATAGGAGATTAGGCCATGCAAGCATGAAAACAATATCTAAGATCTCATCTCAAGAATTAGTACGAGGAATTCCAAATATAAAGTTTATTAAGGACAAAGTATGCGATGCATGTCAACTAGGCAAACAAATAAAAATAAGCTTCAAACCAAAAAATCAAATTAGCACTACTAGACCATTACAATTGATCCATTTGGACTTATTTGGACCAATTGATACAACAAGTCTAGGTGGAAGCAAATATGCTTTTGTGATTGTGGATGACTACTCTAGATACACTTGGACCTATTTCTTAGCTCACAAAAGTGATTGCTTCAAGTGTTTCTCTAAATTTTGTAAACTCACTCAAAACGAAAAAGGCTTCATGATTTCATCAATTCGGAGTGATCACGGTGGTGAATTCCAAAACCGTGACTTTCAAAATTTTTACGAAAGTAATGGGTACAATCACAACTTCTCAACTCCAAGAAATCCTCAACAAAATGGAGTAGTTGAAAGGAAAAATAAAAACCTACAAGAAATGGCAAGAACTATGTTGAATGAACATAGTTTACCTAAGTACTTTTGGGCCGAAGCCGTAAATACGGCTTGCTACATCATGAATTGAGTCCTAATAAGACCATCCTTATCCAAAACTCCCTATGAATTATGGAATAACAAAAAACCAAACATCTCCTATTTTAAAGTTTTTGGTTGTAAATGCTTTATTTTAAATGAAAGGGATGCTTTAGGAAAATTTGATGCTAAATCCGATGAAGGCATCTTTCTTGGTTACTCTTCCGTTTCTAAAGCTTTTCGGGTTTTTAATAAAAGAACTTTAGTAATTGAAGAGTCTATTCATGTAGTTTTTAATGAAATTTCTGATTTAAAGAAAAATGATTTTGATGATGATCTTGGTTTTGATAATTTGAATTTAAATGAACCCTCTCTTCAAAATAGCCATTTGAATGCATCTTCTTCCGAAATTTCTTTACCAAAAGAATGGAAGTATGTAGATGCTCATCCAAAAGAGCAAATTATAGGAGATACATCAAAAGGGGTTCAAACTCGTTCTTCTTTCAAAAATTTCTATGCTAACGCCGCTTTCCTTTCTCAAATTGAACCTAAATGCATTGACGAAGCCTTAAAAGATGATTTTTGGATCATTGCAATGCAAGAAGAATTAAACCAATTTGAGAGGAATGAGGTATGGAAGCTTGTTCCTAGACCAAGTGACCACTTAGTCATAGGTACTAAGTGGGTCTTTAGAAACAAGCAAGACGAAAATGGTATCGTGGTTAGAAACAAGGCTAGATTAGTGGCCAAAGGTTTCAACCAAGAAGAAGGTATCGATTACGAAGAAACCTTCGCTCCCGTGGCTCGATTAGAAGCCATAAGGATGCTCCTTGCCTATGCTAGTAGTAATAATTTTAAACTATTTCAAATAGATGTTAAAAGTGCTTTCTTGAATGGTTTTATTTCCGAAGAAGTATTTGTCGAACAACCTCCCGGATTTGAAAATTCTCTTCTTCCTAATCATGTATTCAAATTGACTAAAGCTCTCTATGACTTAAAACAAGCTCCTAGAGCTTGGTATGAAAGGCTTAGTTTCTTTCTTATTTTAAATAATTTTACCAAAGGCAAGGTTGATACTACATTGTTTATTAAACATTTTGAAAATAATTTTCTTATTGTGCAAATTTATGTTGACGATATTGTGTTTGGCTCTTCGGATGAATCACTATGTGAATCATTTGCCAAATGTATGAGTCTTGAATTTGAAATGAGTTTAATGGGTGAATTAACTTTCTTTTTGGGATTACAAATGAAACAACTTAGTGATGGTATATTTCTTAACCAATCTAAATATACATTAGAATTGTTAAAACGATTTAACATGGATAATTCAAAAGCAATAAACACCCCTATGAGTACTGCAACTAAGTTAGATATGGATGAAAATGGTGAAAGTTTCGATCAAAAAACATATAGGGGAATGATAGGTAGTCTACTCTACCTCACTGCGACTAGACCGGATATTATGTTTAGTGTAGGACTTTGCGCTAGGTTTCAATCTAATCCTAAATTATCTCATCTTAAGAGTGTTAAAAGAATATTTAGGTATCTTAAAGGAACTCCAAATTTAGGATTGTGGTATCCAAAATCTGAAAAATTCGATCTAATAGCTTATGCAGATGCCGATTTTGGCGGATGCAGGATAGATAGAAAAAGTACATCCGGAACATGCCAATTTTTAGGACATGCACTTGTTTCTTGTACTTCCAAGAAACAAAATTCAGTTGCACTATCTACGGCGGAAGCCGAATACATTGCTGCAAGTGCATGTTGTGCACAAGTAATTTAGATGAAAAATACATTAGAAGACTATGGAATTCACCTTGAAAATATTCCCATAAAATGCGATAATACCAGTGCCATATGCCTTAACAATGATGTTGTTCTAGAATTCATTGACACAAAGCATCAATTAGCAGATATATTTACAAAAGCTTTGAATGAAGACTAATTTGAATTCATCCGAAGGGAATTAGGCATGCTAAATTGTCCCTAAAATGAACTTCACAAAAAGGACTCGTTCTATTCCCTTCATTTATGAATTTGAATTCTTCCTTCTTCTTTAATTCAAAATGATCCATTAAAGTATAAATTATAATCTTGAGGGAAAAGCTAAACAAAAGGAAGAAATTTTTTTTTTTTCTTTCCTCCGCATGATGCCAGCGGTGGCACCGCCAAATCCGGCGGTTGCACCGACTGGCGCTCGGGCGCCAAGCGGTGACACCGACCAGTTTGGCGGTGACACCGACCGAGTCACCCTTTTAACCCGAGGGGTTAGGGCCGGCGGTGACACCGCCCCCAACCCGAAGAAAGACCTCTCAAAACCCTCTCCCATTCCCTCTAACCCTCATTCTAATTCTTAGAAACATTGGAGAAGGATTCTTGGTGGTCCAAGCTTTCCATCTCTCAACATAATCTCCACGAGGTAACACTTGAAATCCCTCTTTTCTTTTCTCTTTCTCTTGCTTATTTTTCACAATTTCATCATCATGTTGTCTAGAAAATGGCTCATAAGAGATCAAAAGGAATAAGGATTGAAGGAGATTCATATAACCATGACCTTTTTAGATCAAAAGAGGTAGCCCTTAGCTTTCCAAAATTTGAAACACGATGTGTCCATAAGGGAAAATACGTTGATTTGGATGAACTAGAGGACTTAGAACCCATTAGGTGGTTTGCACACCTAGAAGCTCTACCTCTACTACAAATAGATGAACCAATCTATCCACGGTTAGTGAGATTGTTCTATGCCAACCTATATGAAGACAATGATAGCCTAAGCACTTACATTCTAGGAACACCCATTAGAATATTTGACAGCACCATTTGTGAGCTAATTGGCATAACTGAAAAAGATAGGGGATGCTATTTTAAAGGTAAATGGGACGTCAAAAAAATAGGAGCAACCTATTCCGAAGCCGTGAAAACAATTTTTGCAAATCCAAACCTTGACTTCCTACCCAAGAGCTGTGAACACTTACTGCCTTTCAACTCTAAAATTCTTCATCATATTATCACAAGCATTATATTCCCCAAACAATTTCATCTTGACGAAATAAGTCAAATAGAGATAGGAACCATGTATTGGATTATGACCGGTCAGCATAATTGTTTTGGGCACTTGATTCGCCAACACATGTAGGAAATTATGACTAAAGAGACTATATTGCCATATGGGAGGTTAATCACTAGAATTCTTCATGCCTATGATATTTGCATTCCACCCGATGAAGAATCTATTCAAAATGATCGATATAACATAATAAATAAAAACCTGTTGAAAAAACTTAGGTGCACTTTTAGCAATGGCATATGGGTTAGGCAGCCTAGAAGGACGGATCCAATTCCTACACCAATAGAACAACCCGAAACACCAATTCTTATGGGAAATGAATCTCCTCCTCCTAGTCCCTTTGGAGCAGCACCTTCAGCTCCTATTTCCTCCTCTGAAGATATCATTATGGCGGAGCTATCTTAGATCAAATCACAGCAAGAACAAATTCAGAATCAACAAGTTGAAATTTTGAAGACACTACGACAGATGAATGAAAAAATAGATATCATGTATCAGCACTGTGGATTACCTCCTAAGGATTAAATTGATGTATCTTTTTATTCTGTTCTGTTTGCTTTTAAAAACAAGTTCATGTTTGTCATCGATTGTACGATAACTGATCTTTCCTTTAGATAACTACTGTCTTAATCTGCATAGATGATGATGTCTTTTGGATAAACTATTTCTGGCAAATTTGAATGATGAACTTTGATAAATGCTAAACCTTTTTCTATGATCATCAATTAGCTGGCTTGTCTCTTTTTGTTGATGACAAAGGGGGAGAAGTGATGACTTACACTAGAACGATAGCATGACTAATATGAATTACAAAAACTTGTGTGATATGAATGTCTTATATGACTTGCAAATCCTTGAAAATATCACAAGATTGATATCATGAAATTTATATTGAAAATCTTTATCTTCTGTGTGATATGAATGTCTTATATGACTTGCAAATCCTTGAAAATATCACAAGATTGATATCATGAAATTTATATTGAAAATCTTTATCTTCTGTCGTAGCAAAATTCATCCCGTATCATTTAACTTATGATTTTCATCGAAGTTTCGTACTTACTATTGTTTAATGAGGATAACGATAAAGTTCTACGATTAGAACTTATCGGGTTATGCTTGAATCCAATGGGATGGAATTCAAGTGTTTTTTATCTTCTCATAATATGGCATATAGATAGGGGGAGTTATGTTTAACTCCGTCATCAATTGATTGTCATCATCAAAAAGGGGGAGATTGTTGAATCTCGGATTTTGATGATATAATCAATTGGTGGGTTAATTGATCTAATCCATATTATTGAGTTAAGTGTGTAGGATTAACTATGATAACCAGAAAACATAAAGCAAGGATACCGGAGTCGAGCTTGATGGACGTTTAAGAGACCGAAGAATCATCGGAGATGCTGCCGGAACCATCCGAGAAGAAATCGGGAATGTGTCGGAGGTTCGCCGAAGAAATCGTCGGAGGCTCGCGGAGATCACCGAGAAGGCTCGGCTACTCGTTAAAGTCATCACAAAGATTGGGAGCTTGCAGGGAGTCCGTCGGAAGAAGTTCGTCGGAAAGCTCGCCGGAACAAGACTCGACGTTCGCGGTTAAAAAAACTTGCTTAGGATGTTTTTTTGTGTTATGTAGTTGACCTGTAATTAGGATTAGGATTAAGAGATAATCCTATATCCTGGTTAGGGGCCAACTGGGCCCAAAGTCAGATTTGATTTGGGCTAAAATTAAGCCAAACAAATGAATTGAAGAGCCAGGCGGTGGCACTGCCTGGCTGGGCGGTGAAACCGCCCAGCACCCGAGTGCTGGGCGGTGACACCTCCTTGGCTGGGCGGTGGCATCGTCTAGCACCCGAGCGCTAGGCGGTGGCACCGCCTGGCTGGGCGGTGGAACCTCCAGCACCGGGAATCCTAAGAGAATTCAAATTTTGGAGCCTAAAATTTGAATCCTCTTGAGGCCTATAAATACCCCTCAAATCTCAGCTGAGGTTACAACTTTTGAGAAGCATTTTGATTGAGAGAAAAGTCTTAGAAAGTCTTAGCAAGTCTTGTTTTCAATTTGTTAGAGAGTTCTCCTCCTTCTTTCTTATTGAAAATTTGTAAGAGGTTGAGCTGCTTGTAAAAGGTTGTAAGAGGGGTGTTTACCCTTCCATTTCAAGAGACTTGCTAGTGGAAGGTGGGAGCCTCATCGAAGAGGGGCCTCGCAAGTGGAGTAGGTCATTTGACCGAACCACTCTAAAAATCGGCGTAATCTCTGGTTTGCTCTTTATTATTGTCATTTACATTACTGCAAATCTTCTTACTGCTTTAGTTCCTTATTACTCTTGCTGTGCAACTTTAAGAATACGCCTTCAAGTTAAATTTCTCAAGTTTCGTTCTTAACGTACGAAAGATTTTGTTAAAATCGAAGTTTTAATCCGCTGCACTAATTCACCCCCCCCCCCCCTCTTAGTGCCGCTCCGATCCTAACACGTAGTTAGCACATAATTGAGTTGGCTTTGGGCCAACCCAATTAGGGGCTAGCTAGGCCCTTGTAAGAACTATGTTGAGCCCAATAAAAGGCCCAAACAATGCCCTAGGAAGTCTCATCGTCATGGCATAATCTTCGAGATTGTGTCAGGTGGTGGTATCACTAGTCTGGGCAGTTGTACCACCCCTGGCAGGGTGCCAGGCAGTGGTACCGCCAGTTTGGGCGGTGGTACCGCCCAACACTAGCCCCCAAGCGGTGGTACCACCAGACCAGGGCGGTGTTACCACCTAGGACAATGTTAGTATCGACTGACACTAGGCGGTGGTACCACCCAGCGCAAGCGGTAGGGCCGCCCGTGCCCCAGGAACCCGGGATAGAAAAGTTTTAGGCTCTAAGTTGAATCAACTTGAAGCCTATAAATACCCCTCTCATCCCTGGTTAAAGCACACAAGCACAGAGAGTCTAAAAGCAATGAAATGCTCCTGCAATCTCTTTAGAAATTCCCTCCTCCAAATCAAAGTATTAGAATTCTGTTTAAGAGAGGAGAGTGTTAGGACTCTAGCTAGGAGAGTCCTAATTGAGAGGGACATTCACGTAAAACTGTTAGGACTCTAGCTAGGAGAGTCCTAATTGAGAGGGACATTCATGTAAAACCTACCTAAGCTGACCCCTATTAAAAAGTTGAAGAGGCCAGCTAGGGTTAAGAGGTTATTTCTTAGAGAAGAATAAGGAGTTGTAACGGAATAGGAGTCTTGAGTAGGAGTTCTATTAGGAGTTGGTTAGAAGTAGGAGTCTAGAGTAGGAGTCCTATTAGGAGTTAGGGTTTAGAAGCCCTATAAATAGTCATGTATTCCTCCTCTTTTCATAAGCAATAGATGAATCTTTTCTGCAGCCTTTGAGCAGCAACTTGGAGGGAGGAACCCCTATAGAGTTCCAAGGAGGCCGATCCCTTAAAGAGATCAACCCTAATTTTAGAATCTGCAAGGGTTCCATCACCTGGTATCAAAGCAGCGTTCTTGGCATCTCGCTGCCCTTCCACAGCTATCCATCAACCCTCCACAACCACCCAAAGCAATTCCCACAATTGCTTAAAAGATCATCGCCAAATTCCACCATCATCTCCACCACCACGGATCATCCTTTGATCTCTCCATGAATTGTAATAGGTTCTGGTTTTCTACCTTACTGCTATTGCAATTTAGTTATCCTTATTTGAAAATCCCAAAAAAAAATTATTCCTATATTGCTGCATAAACTTTTCGTCATAAAGTTTTCATCTCTACGACGAAAGATACATTGCAGAATTCCAACCGTATAGCATCGTCTGTTTGATCTTTCTATTGTGTTTTTTCTATCCAAATCTCTACAAAATTTTTATGACATCTTTGACATTTCCTAATAGCAGATTTCCTTTGGTTTTGTTGAAAAATTCTCAATATAAATCATTGATATTTTACGTCTAATCTGCTATACTTGAAAATCTGCACTATAAAATTTCAGTCGCATAGCACTATTTTTTTTATCTTGATACTATGTTGTTTCTATCCAAATCTCTACAAAATTTTTATGATAGCTTTAACACTTCCTAACAGTGGATTTCCCTATAGTTTCATAAAAAAATTCTCAATATAAACCACTTATCTTTTATGTCCAATCTACTATACTTAAAAATCTGTGCTATAGAAAATTTCAGCCGCATATTGTTGCCTTAACCCATCTATTTGTAATCTTTTTTGAATCAAATTTCTTATACAATTCATAGATCATCTTGGCTTCTATTTAAGATTGATCTATTAAGAAATTCATCTCTAAAAACGATTTTGTGTTGCTACAAATTTTCGTCGTTACCCGCTGAAATTTTTCCACGAGAATTCTACAATTACAACTTGCACCAATTTCCTTGCTGTTATACTGCCAAAATTTTCTTGATTAAATTAGATATCCTTGCTGTCATATAAACTATGATTTTGCTATCAATTCCCTCCTTAATTTTCTCAAGTTTTTGGTGAAAATTACGTCGAGAAACCATTGTTTCTTCGACGACAATTCTACTCTTACAAGACAGCACATACTTGCTGCAAATTTCACTGATTTCTATCAAACCTTTGCTACCATCTACCATAGATCCAAAACTTTCATCTACAACCCTCAAACTCCACTAAACCACACCCTCAAACTACACCCAAAATAGCCATAAAACAAGCCTAAACCGTAGCCTAAATCCACCAATCCACCAACCCTTTCAACCATCACTTCTCTCAACCAATACATGCCTTTAACCCGACAGCAAAAGAGAGATCTTAATATCACAGATTTGGCGACATATACTATGGCATCTGAAGAGGTAATCAATGCTAAATTCGAAGCCTTCGAGGCACGAATGGAGGATAAGATTCGGACGCTCTTTACCGAACTTAGATTGGGCCGACCACTAAGCCTGATGAAATCACATCAAGGAGAGAGCTTTGCCCAATTGCACCAAGCCCGAAGATATGACTTCCAAGAGAGGGGAAGCTCTATGACCAACCCCAACTATCCATGCATGAGAGTGGACTTCCCTAGATGGGAAGAAGGAAACCCGATTGGTTGGATCTCGCGCGCGGAGCGATATTTTCGGTACCATAAAACCGCGGATGCATCTATGGTGAAAATTACAGCTATGCATCTTGAAGGGGATGCTATACAGTGGTTTGACTGGTTTGAGCATGCTTATGGAGTTCTTTTATGATGACAATTCAAAGAAGGATTGCTGATCCGCTTCAGACCAACCGATTATGAGAATATTGACGGACAACTAGCAAAGATCCGACAAACCTCCACCATTCAGGAGTACCAAACCAAGTTTGAAAGATTATCTAATCAAAATCATGATTGGTCTCAAAAATAGCTATTGAGGACCTTCATTGAGGGCTTGAAGCCGGAGATCCGAGGAGAAGTTAAAGCGCAACAACCGTATACGCTTATGGCAGCCATCTCTTTCGCACGACATCAAGAGGAGCAATTGAACCATGAAGCTCGGAGGACTAGGGTCACTCCTCAACCAGTAATATTGAATCCCTCAGCCCCCTCTACTATCGACCAAGTCTCTACACCAAAGAGGTTAACAAGAGAAGAGCTTCGGGAGCGATATGTGAAGGGGTTATGTTGGCATTGTGACGAGCCGTGGAGCCATGAGCATCGCTGTAGTAAAGGGAGACTTCTTATGATTGAACCAATAGAAGAAGAGGTCATTGAACATCCAGAAGAGAGCCTTGAACATGAAGAAGAAGATGCAGAAGAAGAGCCACAACCAACCGAAGTTATGGTACATGCACTAGCCGGCTACTTAAACCCGCAAACGATGAAAGTTGGAGGCCTTCTCAAACAACAACCAATCACTGTTCTCATCGACACGGGCAATACTAATAACTTTCTAAACAATAAGGTTACTATCCAGATGGCTTTCCCTATCGAGAATTACTGCAGGTTTGACGTTAAGGTCGCCAATGGATGGATTTTGAAGTTTGATCGTATGCACCCGCAAGTGAAACTGTTACTGATTATGAGGCCTTACCAAGAGATAATTGCATATTTCTTCCTTCTCCCTCTTGATGATTATGAGGCCATGCTCAGAATTAAATGGTTGATGACATTAGGTGATATTTTTTGGAATTTTATGCAACTAATTATGAAATTTTACAGTAAGGAGAAACAGATGATACTGAACGGGAAACGTGGGGGCGACGTAACGACGATTTGCACACAACAAATGGAGAAGGTTTTACAAAAAGCATACAATGTCTTTTTGATACAACTTGAGCAGCAAACTAAGGGAGAGCCAATAGAATTTGAAGATCTAAACCTACTTCCTTTGCTTGTTGAATTTTCAGATATATTTGACGAACCGCACAACCTACCTCTTACCCGTCGGTATGATCATTATATAATGATTCTTTCATACAAACCTCCAGCAAATACTCGGCCATATCAGTATCTACATCTCCAGAAGGATGAAATAGAAAGGATTATAAAAGAGAAGCTCGAAACAGGAGTTATTCGGCCAAGTTGCAACCTCTACTCTTCACCGATGCTACTTGTACGCAAGAAGGACGGAACATGTCGAATATGCGTTGATTACCGAGCTCTCAATAGCATAACCATCAAGAATAAATACCCTATTCCAGTAATAGATGAATTGCTAGATGAAAGGGAGCACAAATCTTCACAAAGCTGGACCTTCGATCCGGGTATTATCAAATACGAGTGTACGAAGAAGTCATACCGAAAACCGCCTTTCGAACACACAACGGCCACTACGAATTTTTACTTTCTTCAACAAAAGGTGGAATATCTTGGGCATATCATATCAGAGGAAGGTATAATGGTGGACCCCTTCAAAATTGAACCAATGCAAAACTAGCCTACCCCGAGGAACATAAAATTGCTACATGGCTTTTAGGGTTTAACAGGCTACTACTGTAAGTTCATGAAAAACTATGAAAAGATCAGTGCACCACTTACTTCCTTACTAGAAAAAGATGTTTTCCAATGGTTGAATAGAGCCTCCACTGCCTTCGACAAACTTAAGGCAGCCATGACGACGACACCGGTGCTAACACTACCTGATTTCAACCGACCCTTCATTATTGAGGCCGACGCATCTGAGTTAGAATTGGAGCCATTCTCATGCAAGATGGTCAACCACTCGCATACACTAGCAAGGCATTATCTCCCTCCCATCAAAATAAGTCAACATATGATAAGGAGACGCTCGCCATTGTGCGCACAACAACGAGGTGGAGACCCTACTTGATTGGTTGACGATGTCAAATTAAAACTTACTATAAAAGCCTCAAGTACTTTTTGGAGCGAAAGATATCATCCCCTGAGCAGCAAAAATGGGTAACAAAACTTCTTGGATTTGATTATGAAATAACTTACAAAAAGGGGAAAGAGAATGTTCTTGTAGATGCGCTTTCGCAGCTACCCGAGCAAGCTGAAGTTTCGACCGTTTCACTTCCGACCAACGACTTCCTTGAGGATATTAAGATGGAATGGCAGGAAGATTAAGAGACTAGTAAGATTATAAAAAAATTGGAGGAAGCACCAAGCTCCGTGGCTCATTACAATTGGGACTCAAAAGAATTACACTATAAGGGACGCATTGTGCTTATGATAAATTCTACTTGCATCTTCACGAGCAGATTTTGGACAAAGTTATTCCATATGCAGGGTACTAAATCGAAAAAGAGTATGGCATATCACCCACAAATCAACGGCCAGACAAAAGTTGTAAATAGGTATTGGGAGATAGCCCAAAGCCACCCACCAAATATGACTATCCAAGGAGAACTCCAAACCCAGGCAAGTGCCATTATTGATTGATAGATCGTGACTCGACGACGACGACCCACTACTAAAGTGCTAATACAGTGGGTGAACCTACCAACAGAAGATGCCACTTGGGATAACTATGACGACTTGAAGATCAAATTCCCAAAATTCATGAATCGTCAGCCTCGAGGACAAGGCTGATTTGAAGAGGGCGGGTGTTGGTGTAAACAACTTTTTAGCCGTGGCCTCGGGGGCCGACGCGGCTTGGTTCGAGTCCGGATGATGGCTCGTCATTTCCTTCAGGAAGGGGTCCTTGCTAACTCGCCCGGAGAGAGGCACCTCGCCTTCGTCCCTGCACGCAGGTCGGGTCGGGATGCTCGACCCGACCCCTTTGATGATTAAGTTAGACGATGATCGTGGAAGTTTTTTGTTTTTCTCCTCCTCCTCCTCTCTTTCCATTTAGAATGCAAGGGTATTTATAGGGGAGTTCGGTGTTACCTGATGTGCCTTCTAGCAGGGGGTAGGATCATAACTTCTGATGACGTCTGACATCGCTATTGGCGTGGCGTGCAAAATTGAGCCTGAGCGGTCGTTAATGGGCCTCGGTTGGCGTTACGACCCGTGTCAGCCATGCGCTGTCAGCCCGATAGGGACGCGGGGCGTCAGCGGGTGTCACGCAAGTCTTATCGTAATTATCACCCTCATCAGCGGGTCTGTTAGGACTCTAGCTAGGAGAGTCCTAATTGAGAGGGACATTCATGTAAAACTGTTAGGACTCTAGCTAGGAGAGTCCTAATTGAGAGGGACATTCATGTAAAACCTACCTAAGCTGACCCCTATTAAAGAGGTGAAGAGGCCGGCTAGGGTTAGGAGGTTATTTCTTAGAGAAGAATAAGGAGTTGTAAAGGAATAAGAGTCTTGAGTAGGAGTCCTATTAGGAGTTGGTTAGAAGTAGGAGTCTTGAGTAGGAGTCCTATTAGGAGTTAGGGTTTAGAAGCTTTATAAATAGTCATATATTCCTTCTCTTTTTATAAGCAATAGATGAATCTTTTCTGCAGCCTTTGAGCAGCAACTTGGAGGGAGGAACCCCTATAGAGTTCCAAGGAGGCTGATCCCCTAAAGTGATCAACCCCAAGTTTAGAATCTGCAAGGGTTCTATCAAAGAGTGAAGTGCTTGTAAGGGTTATCTCCTAAACCCAGTAAAAGGAGAAGAGGGGTGTAAAAGGTGGTTGGTCTTCGCCTATTCAAGGAAGACCGTTAGTGAATGTTGGTAGCCTCGACGGAGGAGGAATCAGAGGAGTGGATGTAGATCACGATAACCGAACCACTATAAACTGGCGTGTTCTCTGGTTTGCATTTCATTCTTGCTATTACCTTACTGCAAACTTCCTTACGTGCTTACTACCTTCAAGTCATTTACCAATGTGTTTCAAGTTAAGTTTTTGAAGAATCGATTTTCAACGTACGAAGGTTTTTTAAGACGTAATTTTTACTACCGCACTAATTCACCCCCCCCTCTTAGTGTCGACCCCGACTTTCGATCCTAACACGGAATGCATGTGCCTATATGAAATATTGCAATACAAACTTGAACTTTATATAATGAAATTAGGTATACAAATAATTAAAGAAAAAGAGTATATATGAATTTAAGATAGTAATATAAAGCTCAACTGAAGTAAGAGTTTTTGCCAAAATCGATTTCCAAATAGAAGAAACAAGAAAAGGTGAATTTAAGGTAAAACACATGCGGAATAATGGAATGCATGTGCCTATACAAAACATTACGATACAAACATGAACTTTACATAATAAAATCAGGTATGCAACTGATTAAAGGACAAGAGTATATTGAAATTTCAGATGATAATGCAAAGCTCAACTGAAGTAAGGGTTCTTCCCGAAATTAATTTCCAAAGAGAAGAAACAAGAAGAGCCGAAATCGACCAAAGCTCGATTCTGGCAGAATTTGAGAGGCACATTGTATAAATTATCTGGATAACCAATTATACTCCAATTTATAAAAAATAGGTATCATTCGAAAGATGTATCAATCTAGTTTTAGGTGAATCAAGTTTTGCATGAATTGGAGTTTACAATAGGTAGTTACAAATAATTTCGTAGCAAAAGGTCGGAAAACATCAGCTCTGTTTTACTAAGTCCATAGGGTCGATGAAAATAGATCTTTTAGTTTGCAATTGTTCTCCAAAAATTTCAAATCATATAAGAACAAAAATAATTTTGAGTTTATTTTCCAATAAATCATACTTTGCATGAATCTGAGTTACCAACAGAAAGTTATAAGCAATTAAGCAATAAGAAATAAAAAAATTATAGTCCCTATTTTGTAGAATTTGTAGGATTAATTGAAATAGAAGTATTAGTAGGCATTTAAACTCCAAATTATTCAATTGTAGAATCAAAATAAAGATATTTGAGTCTACTTTCAAATGGATTAGGCTTTGCCTAAATCAGAGTTTAGTGCTAAAATTTAGGTCTGAAACAGTACATAGAGGTCAGATTACCGAAAAATTATAGATTCATGGCTTTGTATCAAAATGAAAGAAATGTATGGTTCTAAGCTGAAATATTTCGAATTATATAAGATTAAGATGAAAATGGAGATTAGGATTTCTATGGGATGGGGTTAGAATACTTGCCTTAGAAAAGTTTGATTCCCAAATGTGGGGAAATTGATACAAAACCTCAAGCTCTTCTTCTTCTTCTTCTTCTTCTTCTCCTTCTTCTTCTTCTTCTTCTTTTCTTCACTTCTCTTCTTTATTCAAACCCTTCTTCTTCTCCTTCTTCTTCTTCTTCTTCTTCTTCTTTTCTTCAATTCTCTTCTCTATTCAAACCCATGTTGGTTGTAGAAACTTAAGTTTTATTTTCTTCAATCTTTCATGTAATTATTTGGGTTTGGCTAATACAAGAGTTGCAAAGTGTTAAGCATGCATGAAAGGGCTTATGTGTCATCCATAGAACCAACATGGGTGGCACCAAACTTAGGTTAGCTAGTGACACATGTCCTATATATATATATATATATATATATATATATATATATATATATATAACTTAAATCTAATCTTTCTTTAATCATATCAAATTTCTAATATTTACTCTTAGGTCCCTAGTCATAACTTTTTAATATAATATCATTTAATATAAAAAATTATTAAATAATCCTCATATTTACAAACAAGCATTTACTAAATTTTTAAAAATGGGGGATGTTACAATTATGTGGACAAATGATCATGGACCATGTGATGTGCGTAATTATTATTGGGGCCAACGAGCCACATCTTTATTTCTTGTTTATTATTGGGCTTGTATGTTTATGATTAAGTTATAATCATACGAGGAGGTGTAGCGTGAGCGTAGAAGTGATAGCGGGACCCACGAGACCGAGACGGACGATCTGACACATGGAGATGCATCTAGATGATGATGAAACCGACGAGGATGAGATGGACGATCACAGGGCATGTAGATGCGTCACTGCACATATAGATCTTGATGTGAGTGATTAGGCCCATTGGCTCGGGCTTGATTACATTAGGCTGTGTTTCATGATTATTTGGTGTGATTGCTTATGTGATGTGTGATTGCTGATACACCTACTAGATATGTATATATATTTGCATGTGATTTAGATATATATTAAATATATATATGTGCGATATATTATATTAAAAGATAAATTCAAAATCTCCTCTCTAAATAATATTAAGTCGGTAAACATGAGGCAATTAGATTGACCCACGTGGCTTTCCATCGTTATAGGTAGGGACCGATTCTCGATGTATGTTGAGTTAGTCGAGTCCCTCGAGACTCATCTATATCGCGATTTGCTATCTTACCTATGACATATATATGTCACCGGTGACCTAAGGACATGGTATGCTTAGTCGAGTCCCTCAAGGGTATCTTATCGAATCAAACTCATTTTGTAATAATGGTGTTGACTTAACCGAACATTATGGTTGGTTGAGTCCCTCAAGACCATGGTGGATCAAAGGCCGAAAAGGACGGGAATCATAAGGAGGGGAAGCAGTTGTGCGGTGGGCTAAAGCAGGGGTGCGGGCTGTCGGGAAGCAGGGGTAGCGGTGGTCGAGCGACCGAGAAGCAATGACGGCGGTGGAGAAGGAGAAGGAGGCCGAGGGTCGTGGCTGCAGCAGTAGAGGGTGCTATGTTGTTGATGCCGGTGGAGTAAAGGAATCGACATCTATGGCTGCGACCCAAGGGGAGGCAACTAGGGTTGCGACTAGGGGGCGAGCGACAGTGATCGAGCGACGGCGAGGCGGTTAGGAAAACTGATGGACAGTGGTGGTGACACAGTAGGAAATAAGGGCAATTGGTGAGTTGCCCTATTTCGGTCGCTGCGAGGAGGGAGGCAACCGGCGGCTACAACTGTGACCCAAGGGGAGGCAGGCGGCGGTGGACAAAGAGGTAGCGGTGGTGGTGCGGTTGGGAGCAGCGTCACCAATGATTGCCGAGGAGGGGAGGTCGTGCGGCTATGGTTGCGACCCAAGGGTGTAATATCCCTCACTTTTGAAAATTTATTAATAAAGATTTATATATAAATTAGAGGACCTATATGTAAATATAGAAATTTTAAGGACTAAAATGTTAAGTTCAAAAAAAAAAAAAAAACTAAAAATTTTGATTTTATCCCACCGCCTCCCACGCTCTCTATTAGAAATAGAGAGAGGAGCGGTGGGGCATGGGGAGAAGAAGAGAAGTAGAGGGAGAAGAGAAGAAAAGAAGAAGAAAAGGGAAAAGAAGAGAGAAAGAAGAGGGAGAAGAGAAGAAAAGAAGAAGAAGAAGAGAGGGAAGAGGGAGAGGAAAGAGAGATAGCTACAGCAGCTAGGGCTGCAGCACCTCTGTTTCGTGTAGGAGGAAACAAAGGAGTTCATGTGTGGGGCATCGGGGAGGAGAAGGGAAGAAGAGGAGAAGAAGAGAAGCAGAAGAAGAAGAAGAAGAAAAGAGGAGGTGGCTGTGGCAAGGGCTACAGCGAGGAGCTGTGGGGCGTTGGGGAAGAGAAAGGAAGAAGAGGAGAAGAAGAAAAGAAGAAGAAGAGGGAAAAGAAGAGAGGAGGAAGAAGAGGGAGAAGAGAAGCACAGAAGAAGAAGAAGAAAAAGAGAGGGAAGTGGGAGAGGAGCGAGAGGTGGCAGCAGCTAGGGCTGCAGCACCTCTGTTTCCTGCAGGTGGAAACAAAGGAGAGGAATGGGGCGTTCGATGAGGAGAAGAAGAAGAAAAGGAAGAGAAGAAGAAGAGGAAGCAGGAAGAGGTTGTGATACCTCTGTTTCCTGCAGAGGAAATAGAGGAGAAGGTGTGGGGTGTCGGGTAGGAGAAGGGAAGAAGAGGAGAAGAAGAAGGAGAAGAAGGAGAAGAAGAAGAAGAGGAAGAGAAGAAGTAGAAGCGGGTGAAGAGGCGGCACCTCTATTTCCTGCAGGAGGAAACAGAGGAGAGGAGGTGCTGTTCGTCGGGGAGAAGAAGGGGAGGAAGGAGAAGAAGAGAAGAAGAAGAAAGGAAGGAGAAAGAATAGGAGAAGGGAAAGAAGTAGCTGTGGCTGCGGCTGTGGCAGCTGCAACTGTGGCAGGGAAAGAGGAAGAGGAAGGAAGAAGAGAAGGAGAGGAAGAAGAGAAGGGGAAGAAGGGGCTGCGGCTGCGGCGATGGCAGCTGCAGTTGGAAGAGAAGAAGGAGAGGAAGATGAGCAGGGGAGGAAGAAGAGGCTGCGACCATGGCTGAGGCTGCGACTGCAGCAGTGCAGCTGGGAAAGAAGAGAAGGAAAGGAAGAAGAAGAGAAAGGAAAAGGGAAGAAGAGAGGAAAAGGAGAAGGGGAGGCAGCTGCGGCAGTGGTAGCCGCAGCTGGAAGAGAAGGAGAGGAAACAGAGTAGGAGAGGAAGAAGAGGCTGCGGTTATGGGGGCCGCGACCATGGCTGCGACTGCAACTGCAGCAGTTGCAGCTAGGAAAGAAAAGAATGTAATGGGGGAAAAAGGGGCTGTGGCCGTGATTGCGGCTGCGGTGGTGGCGGCTGCGTCTGCGGTAGCTATGTTTGGGAAAGAAAAAGTAGGAACAAGAGAAGGGAGGAAGGAAGTAGTGCAGTGGAAAGGGCTACGGTTGTGACAGCAGCTGCAGTCGTGGCTACGATTGTGGTAGTGGTAGCGGCGATGGCTGCGACAGCTACGTTTGAAAAAGAAAACGAAGGAATGAGAGTAAGAGAGAGCAGATGACTATGCCTATATGTTCTGCATGAGCTGCGGTTGTGGAGGAAAAAGAGAAGACATGAAAAAAACGAAACAAGGAGAGGACACGGAGGAAAAGTAGAAGGATTTGGGCTGACACCTTCTTTAGATCTTCGGATCAAAATCTTTGAAAGGCAAGTGTTCCGATCCTTCCTCTTGCAAGTTTTCTAATATTTCCTATTGCAAGTGTCTTGATCTTTCCTTACTGTAATTTTATCTCTATATTTGCTTTGAATATGAGGAACTTTAAATTGTTCTAGCCTTGCATTTGATATATCTCCTGTTTAGATGTAACGATTCGAATCTGTGCAATGTTTGAGATTCCGACATTTTGATACCGAACTGCCTATAAGTCCCTGTTGAAAACTTTGATTTATTCAAATCTTCTTACATTGGAAACTAGACTCGTAGATCTTTCTTTTGATACTGGGATTAAAAGATTTAGAGTCCAAATGTCTACTCAGTTATCTATTGAATCCAACCCTATGGATTATGCAAAACAATGATTTTGTTTTCTGACCATTGGTTACTAAATCAATTGTAACTCTTTGTTGGAAACTTCGATTCATAGGAGACTTATTTTATCTGAAAATAGATTGAAATATCTTTCCACAATATATTTATGAGTAAATTCGAGTACGATTGATAGTTTGAATCATTTGTTCAATGTGCCTCTTGAATTCTGCCAGAAATCGAGCTTTGGTCGATTTCGCATATTCTGGTTTCATTCCTTTGGAAATTGATTTCATCAAACCTTCTTATTTGAATTTAGCTATATGTGATTGCTTGGAATCCTTGTACGCTCTTGCTTTCATTTCCTTTCAAATCTAAATACATTTATTAAGGATTATGTTTGCATCGTATTGACTCAGAAAGGCACATGTACATTTCGTTGTTCCGCATGTGCTTCCGATATGTCCGAATTTATTATTCACAATACCCTTTTGTACTTTGGTGTTTGTGAGATTATTTGGACCTTTGCTAGAAATGGTAAAGGGTATGTGCTTAGAGCCTGCGATGCTCTAGATTATGTTTGGTGGTCATTCAGAAATGGATGGACCATATTATGTTTGGAATCCTACTTCACCATCTATCTGTTTGATATGAAATTCACAATGGACCTAGCACTTGGGCAGGGTGAGAGGGCTCGAGTAGGAAAGGGCTACCCGTGGATGGAGTCGAGAACTCATCACGGCGTGGAGCCACCACTGAGTTAATCCTCACATGCACTATGCTAGGGTACGACGTCTGAGCTTCTGTTTTGTATTTTGTATTGATATGCTCCAAAATGTTTCCTATGCCATTGATATACTTCAAAATGGTTCACATACCATTGATATGTTCCGAAATATTTCATTTGTCATTGATATGCTCCGGAACATTTCATACGCTATTGGTATGCTCCAATTACTTTGTGCTCCATTTGCTATGAACTGATATGTTCTGAAATGTCCTATTTGCCATTGATATGCTCCGGAACATTTCGTACACTATTGATATGCTCCAATTACTCTATGCTCCATTTGCCGTGATCTGATATGTTTTGAAATGTCCTATTTGCCATTGATATGCTTTGGAACATCTCGTACGCTATTAATATGCTCCAATTACTCTGTGCTCAATTTGCTATGAACTGATATGTTCTGAAATGTCCTATTTGCCTTTGATATGCTCCGAAACATCTCGTACGCTATTGATATGCTCCAATTACTCTATGCTCCATTTGTTATGAACCAAATATGTTTTGAATGACATGACACATATGATTTTGTATCTAATGAGATGGTATCCTTGAGAATTCTTGTATTCTGCCTTGCATTATGATATCTTACTTGTTTGAAACTGTTCCTTTTGTTCTGAATATGCTTTGTCACTTGCTGACCTGTTTTTAGCTCACTCCGTTGTTATATAAAATCTTTGAGGTCAGCTTGTCACTCTTTGAGATGTTTGAATTGGGTTGAGGAAGTGGAAAGCTATTCAGAATTATGGGCAAGTCTTGTTGGTTATTATATTATTGTTGTATAAGTATATTTTGTATGTAATGAAATGTTGTCGATGAACTGAAATGGATATACCTTGTAAAAGTGTAAGAAGATCTCTCTTATTTGGAATTTTGGAATGTTATGATTGTATAAATTACTTAGCTTGTGGATTTATAAATATTGTTTATGTTTGTTAAGTTGGCTTGGGTTACCATAAATGTGAATTATCGAGTGATGAGATATATAATTATAAACTGCATAGGTTTTATAGATATGAATTTGATAGAATGTTTTTCAGTGTCCTCAAATGTTAGTTTGGATCTTGGATTAGTTTGTGATGAAAATTTTAATATTATCGATATTTATTTGAGGGGCGTGACAGAGGTGGTATCAAAGCATGGTTTGAGGATCACTGAAATATTTGATATGTTGACGTGAAAAATATATTGAGGTCTAGTCAACTATAGTGATTGGTGAAAATTTTCTTTGATGCATTTTAGGAATCTAGGATGATGAGGCAATTTGGTACTCCTATTTAAATTATTTCTGATTAATTAAGTGGGATGAAAGGGTTGATCGGGGATATCAAATCAGAGTAGCACAGCGAAAGCGTGGTGAACCTAATTTCGTTGGTGGCAGAAAAATGGTTGATGCAAACAAAGAAGATATTTGATGTACAAAATTGTTCCGATAATCGAAAGATTTCTTTTGCTAACTTATATTGGAAGTATAGGCTGATCATTAATGACAACAATGAAAAGAATTTTTGAAGATTAGTGGCAAGAATGATAAGGACAAGTTTACCAATAAAAATATGATTGGAAATGAATCAGAAAGTGATAACAAGAGGGTCAAGACATTTGGATTTGAAATGGAAAGTCACCACAAAAGACTCAATCATGTGTGAATTACAAGTTAAATTATGAAACAAATTAGCATTTTCGGGTGACTGGAGTCTATTTTGCTTGTAGAATTGCCTCTTAAACCATCAGCCCATGTCAGAGTGTATGCTATCACTGAATATGATTCTAAAACTTCTGAATTAGTGGTTGAAGGTATTATTCATATTTATGAAAGAATGCAAATATTTGTTTGACCATGGGTCTCATCTATGATTTGATTCGTAATATTTTGCTTATCACTTGGGCATTCAACCTAGACCACTGCATTATGTGATATATGTAAATACAATCATTGGAGATTCTTTGATAACGGACTTAAATCTGGTCCTCTTGTCTGTTTTTATTGGAGAAATTGAACTTTTTGCTGATTTTGTTCTCCTAGAGATTTGGAGTTTTGATATTATACTTGGTATGGATTGGCTATCTTCCTATCATACCAGTATGGATTGGTATATAACGAATGATTACTTTTTGCATATTTGATCAACCGATCTTTTATTTTCAGAGTATTGGATAAGATTTATCTCCTTGCCTAATGTATCCCAGGATGACTTGCTTGGATTACCTCCAAATGTGACTTTGCTTTTGATTTGGTCCTTGGGACAATCCCAATATCTAAGCCTCTCTACAGAATGATATCATTTGAGTAAATGGAATTGAAAAAGCAACTACAAGGACTATTAAATAAGGATTTTATTTGGCTTAATATCTCATTATGGGGTGTTCTGGTGTTAGTTAAAAAGATGGATGAAACATTGAGATTTTACATTAATTTTAGACAGTTGAATCAGGTGACCATAAAAAACGAGTATTCTCTAAAGTGACGACTTATTTGATTAACTGTAGGGTGCACAAGTATTTTCAAAGATTGATTTAAGGTCGGGTTACCATCTATTGAGGATCAAGGAGGAGAATGTTTCGGTCACTCTTGGATAATTGTGTAATTGTATTGTATTGATGAAACTATTTGAGAGCAAGAGGAGGAAATAAAGAAATCATATCCTCATCTTTTCATCAATTGAGCTATGATCAATTTAGAGAACTAAATTTTCTTTTAGGGGGGGGTGTAACATCCCCCATTTTTAAAAATTTAGTAAAATATTTGTTTGTAAAAATAAGGATTATTTAATAATTATTTTATATTAAATAATATTATATTAAAGTTTATGGCTAAGGACCTAAGAGTAAATATTAAAATTTTGATATGATTTATAGAATATTCAGAATTGAGTAAATAAAAATAAAATAAAATAAAAATTAGTGGACATGTGTCACTAGCTAGCTTAATGATGCCACCTAAGTTTGCCCAAAAGATGACACCTAGCACTTTTCATGCATGCTTGCCACCTTGAAACTTTGCAACTCTTATTTTAACCAAAAGTAATTAAGTAAGAGATTAAAGGAGAAACAAAATGTAACCTTCAGATGCTGCATCCAACGTGAGTTTAAGAAGAGAAGAGAAGGGAAGAAGAAGAAGATGAATTGAAGAAGAAGATTTGATTGAGGTTTTGCATCAACTCCCCCCATTTGGGAATCAAATTTGTTTAAGGCAAGTGTTCTAATCTCTTCCTACAGAATTCGTAATCTTTGTTTTCCTTTTAATTCTTCATAATGCAAAAGATTTCAGCTTAGTACCAAACTGTTCTTTCCTTTTGATACAAATCCATGAATCTAAAATTTTTCGGTAATCTGACCTCTATTCAATTTTTCGGTCATAACATTTTGTAATAAACTCTGATTTAGACAAAACCTTTTCCATTTGAAAGTAGACTCAAATATCTTTATTTTGACACTAAGATTAAATGATTCGGAGTTTAAATGCCTACTAAGACTTCTATTTCAATTAACCCTATAGATTCTGCAAAATAGGGACTGAAATTTCTGACCTTCTGTTACTAAATTGCTCATAACTCTCTAGAGAAAATTCTGAACTCAGCAAAACTTAGTTCTTTGAAACTAGATTCGTGTATCTTTCTTTTGACACCTAGTTGGAAATTTTGAAGTATGTTTGCCTTCTGAAACTTCTGTTTAAATCGATTCTATCAAGTCTGCAAAATAGGGATGATCATTTCTGACCTTCCTTTACTCTATTTGTTGTAACTTCCTGTCAAGAACTCAAAAAATTATAAATCTAAGTTCACTGGAAAATAGATTGATACAGATTTCCAATGACACCTATTTTTAGTGATTTGGAGCATATTTGGTCACTCAAACAATTCAGAAACCATACCATTCAAATCCTGTCATAATTGAAAACTTTGCTGGGATTTGCCTATTCAATTTTCATCCTATTGGAAAATTGATTTCTGCTAAATTCTTCTTCAATTGAGCTTTATATTAGTCCTTTGAAGTTGTTGTATTGTTCATCCTGAAATTATTGAATATCTGAAATTTATTATGTAATGCTTTGTTTGCATTTCCTTGTTTGATAAAGGCACATGCATATCTTCGTTGTTCCGCTTGTGCTTCTGATATGTGTCAATGTTATTGTTCATACTACCTTTTTGTACTCTAGTGTCTTGTGGGATATTGTGAACTTTTGCCAGAAATGGTAAAGGGAGTTATGCTTAGAGCCCGCGATTGCTCTACTAACCCCATTGACTTCACTCAGACGTGAGTGGATGGAGCTCCCAGACGTGGGAGACTTATGCTTTGTGGTCATCCAGAAATGGATGAATCACATTATGTATTGGTCCCACAGCGCCATCTATGTTTATTGATATGATATCCAAAGCTTTGTTTATGAGTTCATATTATGCTTTGGATAAAAATGGAATGCATGCTACATCAAAAATGACATACAAGCTTGTGTTTATTACTCGGTTCACTTGTTATACCCTGAAGTGTTTCATATGTCATTGTTATGCTCTCAAACACTCTTATGCCTTTGATATGTACCTAAATGCTTCATGTGCCATTTGATACATGCCTAAATATTTCTTTTGCCAATGAAATGCTCCAATTTCCTTTCTCCTATTGTTATGTCTAATGCCTGTTTTTGAACGAGGTAAACCTTTGTGATTTTATATCAAATGAGATGACTTCAAATGAACACTTGTATTTCTACTTTTGTATCTTGATACTAAGCTTGCTTGAACTTCTCCTATCGCCATGGATATGTTAGACACTTGCTGAGCTCTTTATGCTCACCCCGTTGCTATAAAATTTTTTTCAGGGTAGCTTGTCACGCACTGAAAAGCTAGAATTGGGTTAAAGCAGTGAAAGGCTAGAAGATTTTTGAGCTAATCTTTGTTGGATCATGGTTTTTGTTGTATAGTAAACTTTACTTCTGATGTAATGTTAAGGATCTGTTGATACTTATGTGTTGAAAAATGTTTAAAGGACCGCTCATATATATGGAATGATAAGTTTAAGTTGTATAAGGATAAGAACTCATGGTAAATAATTATCATTTTGTGATTGTATATACTTCTATGTTTATGGATTTTGTGTTGTGGTTGATGTTTAGTTGAGTTGCCTTTAGATTTTGTGAATCTCTAAGTGAAGTGGATTATGATTTATGTAACGTTCAGGTTTATGAATTGTGAATATTGATTTTTGAATGATTCTTAGTATCCTCAAATTGTTAGATTGGATCCTGGATTGAATTGATGATGAATTATAATATTATTGATTTTAGATAGGGTCACACCTCCTGAATGTGATAATTCGGGGGGGGGGGGTGTGACAGAGTGGTATCAGAGCATGATTTGAGGATTTCTAAGAATTTTGATATGCTAGATGTGTAATAAATTTTGAGGTTTAGTGATTTCTATTTAGAGACTGATCAAAAGTTTTCTTTTGTTATTTTTAGGAAGCAAGGATAACGAGGTCATCTAGTTCTCCTGTTGCATCTACTTCTGATCAATTGAGTGGAATTATGAAAACTCTAGGGTCGATGACACAAGTAATGCAACAACAAGTCCGACAAGGAAGAAATGATGAAAGTGGGAATTCAAACCAGACTGGGTTGGGAATTGAACAGTTTAAGAAGCTTAGTCCTCCCAGTTTTGGTGGTGAGCCTGATCCAATGGTAGCAGAACAATGGATGATGCGGATGGAGAAAATATTTGATGTTTTAGGAAGCAAGGATGACGAGGTCATCTGGTTCTCCTGGGGATTCCTCGACAACAAATCTGGTTTATCCTCATCTTTTCGCCGAAAGAGATATGACAAATTTAGAGGACTAAATTTTATTCTAAGGAGGGGAGAGTGTAACATCCCTCATTTTTGAAAATTTAGTAAAATATTTGTTTGTAAAAATAAGGATTATTTAATAATTATTTTATATTAAATAATATTATATTAAAGTTTAGGGATAAGGACCTAAGAGTAAATATTAAAATTTTGATATGATTTATAGAATATTCAGAATTGAGTAAATAAAAATAAAATAAAATAAAAATTAGTGGACATGTGTCACTAGCTAGCTTAATGATGCCACCTAAGTTTGCCCTAAGGATGACACCTAGCACTTTTCATGCATGCTTGCCACCTTGAAACTTTGCAACTCTTGTGTTAACCAAAAATAATTAAGTAAGAAATTAAAGGAGAAACTAAATGTAACCTTCAGATGCTGCATCCAGCATGAGTTTAAGAAGAGAAGAGAAGGGAAGAAGAAGAAGAGGAATTGAAGAAGAAGATTTGATTGAGGTTTTGCATCAACTCCCCCCATTTGGGAATCAAATTTGTTTAAGGCAAGTGTTCTAATCTCTTCCTACAGAATTCCTAATCTTTGTTTTCCTTTTAATTCTTCATAATGCAAAAGATTTCAGCTTAGTACCAAACCGTTCTTTCCTTTTGATACAAATCCATGAATCTGAAATTTTTCGGTAATCTGACCTCTATTCAATGTTTCGGTCATAACATTTTGTAATAAACTCTGATTTAGACAAAACCTTTTCCATTTGAAAGTAGACTCAAATATCTTTATTTTGACACTAAGATTAAATGATTCGGAGTTCAAATACATACTAAGACTTCTATTTCAATTAACCCTATAGATTCTGCAAAATAGGGACTGAAATTTCTGACCTTCTGTTACTAAATTGCTCATAACTCTCTAGAGAAAATTTTGAACTAAGCAAAACTTAGTTCTTTGGAAACTAGATTCGTGTATCTTTCTTTTGACACTAGTTGGAAATTTTGAAGTATGTTTGCCTTCTGAAACTTCTGTTTAAATCGATTATATCAAGTCTGCAAAACAGGGATGATCATTTCTGACCTTCCTTTACTCTATTTGTTGTAACTTCCTGTTGAGAACTCAAAAAATTATAAATCTGAGTTCATAGGAAAATAGATTGATACAGATTTCCAATGACACCTATTTTTAGTGATTTGGAGCATATTTGGTCACTCAAACAATTCAGAAACTATACCATTCAAATCCTGTCATAATTGAAAACTTTGTTGGGATTTGCCTATTCAATTTTCATCCTATTGGAAAATTGATTTCTGCTAAATTCTTCTTCAATTGAGCTTTATATTAGTCCTTTGAAGTTGTTGTATTGTTCATCCTAAAATTATTGAATATCTGAAATTTATTATGTAATGCTTTGTTTGCATTTCCTTGTTTGATAAAGGCACATGCATATCTTCGTTGTTCCACTTGTGCTTCTGATATGTGTCAATGTTATTGTTCATACTACCTTTTTGTACTCTAGTGTCTTGTGGGATATTGTGAACTTTTGCCAGAAATGGTAAAGGGAGTTATGCTTAGAGCCCGCGATTGCTCTGCCAGCCCCATTGACTTCACTCAGACGTGAGTGGATGGAGCTCCCAGACGTGGGAGACTTATGCTTGGTGGTCATCCAGAAATGGATGAATCACATTATGTATTGGTCCCACAGCGCCATCTATGTTTATTGATATGATATCCAAAGCTTTGTTTATGAGTTCATATTATGCTTTGGATAAAAATGGAATGCATGCTACATCAAAAATGACATACAAGCTTGTGTTTATTACTCGGTTCACTTGTTATACCCTGAAGTGTTTCGTATGTCATTGTTATGCTCTCAAACACTCTTATGCCTTTGATATGTACCTAAATGCTTCATGTGCCATTTGATACATGCCTAAATATTTCTTTTAACAATGAAATGCTCCAATTTCCTTTCTCCTATTGTTATGTCTAATGCCTGTTTTTGAACGAGGTAAACCTTTGTGATTTTATATCAAATGAGATGACTTCAAATGAATACTTGTATTTCTACTTTTGTATCTTGATACTAAGCTTGCTTGAACTTCTCCTATCGCCATGGATATGTTAGACACTTGCTGAGCTCTTTATGCTCACCCCGTTGCTATAAAATTTTTTTTAGGATAGCTTGTCACGCACTGAAAAGCTAGAATTGGGTTAAAGCAGTGAAAGGCTAGAAGATTTTTGAGCTAATCTTTGTTGGATGATGGTTTTTGTTGTATAGTAAACTTTACTTCTAATGTAATGTTAAGGATCTGTTGATACTTATGTGTTGAAAATTGTTTAAAGGACCGCTCATATGTATGGAATGATAAGTTTAAGTTGTATAAGGATAAGAACTCATGGTAAATAATTATCTTTTTGTGATTGTATATACTTCTATGTTTATGGATTTTGTGTTGTGGTTGATGTTTAGTTGAGTTGCCTTTAGATTTTGTGAATCTCTAAGTGAAGTGGATTATGATTTATGTAACGTTCAGGTTTATGAATTGTGAATATTGATTTTTGAATGATTCTTAGTATCCTCAAATTGTTAGATTGGATCCTGGATTGAATTGATGATGAATTATAATATTATTGATTTTAGATAGGGTCACACCTCCTGAATGTGATAATTCGGGGGGGGGGCGTGACAAGGGGAGAGTGTAATATCCCTCACTTTTAAAAATTTATTAATAAAGATTTATATGTAAATTGGAGGACCTATATGTAAAAATCGAAATTTCAAGGACTAAACTGTTAAGTTACAAAAAAAAAAAAAAACCAAAAATTTCGGTTTTATCCCACCGCCTCCCACGCTATCTATTTCTCGAGAAACAGAGAGAGGAGCGGTGGGGCATGGGGAGAAGAAGAGAAGTAGAGGGAGAAGAGAAGAAAATAAGAAGAAGAGGGAAAAGAAGAGAGGAAGAAGAGGGAGAAGAGAAGAAAAGAAGAAGAAGAAGAGAGGGAAGAGGGAGAGGAAAGAGAGATAGCTGCAACAGCTAGAGCTGTAGCACTTCTGTTTTGTGTACAAGGAAATAGAGGAGTTCATGTGTGGGGCGTCGGGGGGGAGGAGAAGGGAAGCAGAAGAAGAAGAAGAAGAAAAGAGGAGGTGGCTGCGGCAAGGGCTGCAGCGAGGAGCTGTGGGGCGTTGGGGAGGAGAAAGGAAGAAGAAAAGAAGAAGAAAAGAAGAAGAAGAGGGAAAAGAAGAGAGGAGAAAGAAGAGGGAGAAGAGAAGAATAGAAGAAGAAGAAAAAGAGAGGGAAGTGGGAGAGGAGCGAGAGGTGGCAACAGCTAGGGCTGCAGCACCTCTGTTTCCTGCAGGTGGAAACAGAGGAGTGGTGTGGGGCGTTCGAAGAGGAGAAGAAGAAGAAGAGGAAGAGAAGAAGAAGAGGAAGTAGGAAGAGGTTATGATACCTCTGTATCTTGTAGAGGAAATAGAGGAGGTGTGGGGTGTCGGGTAGGAGAAGGGAAGAAGAAGAAGGAGAAGAAGGAAAAGAAGACGAAGAGGAAGAGAAGAAGTAGAAGCTGGTGAAGGGGCGGCACCTCTGTTTTCTGCAGGAGGAAACAGAGGAGAGGAGGTTAACTCCGTCGTCGATTGGTTGTCATCATCAAAAAAGGAAAATTGTTGAATCTCGTGTTTTGATGATGAAACCAATCAATATGTGTTTATGTTTTAATCTGTGATTTTGAGTGACGCAGGATGCTTGGATCAGGATAAGACAATTATAGTAGGAAAATCATGTTGTGCTGGAGGAACATATCAGAAGATTGGACGTCGGGCCGGTGGATCGGTTGACGTATCGACAGAAGGCTTCGGGCCATGGATTCGGGCATCGGGCCAAGAAAAGCGGGTATTGTGCCAAGGATATCGGAGTTGCATAGATAACTGGCCGATCAAGCAATAGGCCGCAAGAGAGGACGATGCGCCGAAGAATCGGACGAAGCATCGAGGGACCAATGACATGCCGGACAACATGATTGCTTAGGAGTAATTGTCTATATCAAAGTTTTGCTTTACTTGTGCAGGATTAACTACGATAGCTTAAAGACATAAAGCAAGTCTACTGAAGTCAAGTTCGATGGGCATTCGAGAGTCCGTCGAGAGTCCAAAGATTCATCGGAAGTGTTGCCGGAACCAACCGAGAAGGAATCGGGGACTTGCTGAAGTTTTCGGAAGTCCGCCGGAGAGATCGTTGGAGGTTCGCAAAGATCACCGAGAAGGTTCAGCTACTTGCCAAAGACTCACTGAACTTGCCACAAGACTGGGAGCCTACTGGGAGTCCACCGGAAGAAATTCGAGGGTGTATCGGAAGTCCACCGGAAGTTCGCCGGAAAGCTCAACGGAAGGAAACTCAACGTTGTTGGTTAAAAACCTGCTTAGGACTATGTTTTAATTTCATAGTTTGCATATAATTAGGGTTAGGATTAAGAGTTAATCCTATAATCTGGTTAAGGGCCAACTGAGCCCGAATTTGGATTGGTTTGGGCCCAATATGGAGCCCCACTAGTGATCTGAAAAGTCCAAGCGGTAGCACCTCCAGTACACTATCAGTGTTAGACACTGACAGTCGGTGCTACCGCCAGCATCAGGAAACCCAAAAGCAATTCAAATTTGGAGCCCAAATTTGAATCCTCTTGGTGCCTATAAATACCCCTCAATTCTCTATAGAGAGAACAACCTTTGAGAAATTAGAGATTGAGATAAAGCCTTAGCAAAGTCTTTAGCAAGTCTTGTTTTCAATAGCTTAAGTGTTCACCTCCCTCTTTCTCTTTGAAAATCTGTAAGAGTATGAACCATTTGTAAACGGTTGTAAGAGGGGTATTTGTCTTTCCCCTTCAAAGTGATTTGCTAGTGGAAGTTGGGAGCCTCATCGAAGAAGGCTTTGCAAGTGGATATTGGTCATTTTGACCGAACCACTTTAAATTGGTGTGTTCCTTAAATGTGTGAGTGTTTACCTTTCTTAAACCATTATTTACATAGCAGCAAGCTTTCGGTTTTTATCTTCTCACTTTACTCGAGCTACTTTCACCAAGTCATTCATTGTCAAATCAAAATCTCTATGCATTTACGAAATCGATTTCAAACTTACGAGTTTTAATCTGCTGCACTAATTCACCCCCCCTCTTAATGCTACTCCGATCCTAACAGTCGGAAGAAGCGATTAACGCACCGAAACACGATCTGCAATATTGATGTCTTAATTATCGTAGTTAGCATGTAGATTAAGTTAGGATTAGTAGGTGATCCCATTAACTTAATCTGGGGCCAATTGGACCCTTGACATACCCAAATTGGGCCGAATGGATCAGCCCATTTGGACCCTGAATTCCTGGCCGGCGGTGGCACCGCCCAGGAGACTCGGTCTCCCAGGAGTTCTAGGAGGTAGTACCGCCCCTATCAAGTGGTGGTACCATCGACAGTTATTACTGCCAGCGATGGTACCACCCTTGTCAGGCGGTGGTACTGCCTGAGCTCGGTCTCCTAGCAATGTTAGGCTATAGTACCGCCCAGACTGAGTGGTAGTACCACTCAGTGACAAATGATAGGCGGTAGTACCACCCAATTTTGGCGGTGGTATTGCTAGGACCCCAGAAATCCAAGAATGGATACTTTTGAGCTCCAATTTCAAACTGATTGGGGCCTATATAAACCCCACCCTTTCCTGCATGAAAGGGCAACCGAAAGCTTGCTTTTATTCTGAGTATTTGAGAGCTTAAAAGTATTGTAAAAGCTAGAGTTCTTCTTCCTCTTTCTTTCTAACTGTTGATCATTCAAGAGAGGAGTGAAAACTTGTAAGGGTTGTCTCCTAAGCCTATCAAAAGGAGAAAAGCTGTAAAAGGGTGGTTGGCCTTCGCCTATTGAAGGAAGGCCTCTAGTGGACGTTGGTGACCTCGTCGGAGGAGGAAGCCAAAAGTGGATGTATGTCAAGATTGACCGAACCACTCTAAATCTCGGTTTGCATTTATTTTCTGCTCTTTATCTTAATTGCAAACTGCCGTCATTGCTTTACATCAACTACACTTCCACTTGCTCTCAACTTAAAAGATCTTTATGAAATGGTTTTCATCGAAATCAGATTTCATTGTACAAAAGTCATTTTAACCGACGAAAGTTTTCCGCTGCACTAATTCACCCCCTCCCCCCCTCTTAGTGCTCTTGATCCTAACAATTGGTATTAGAGTGGGTTCACTCTCAATTGGATTAAAACCCAAGCGAGATGGCATATGCCGGAAACCAAGAGGGTCACTCTATTACACGTCCGCCCATGTTCAATGGGATGGATTACACCTATTGGAAGACCCGAATGAGGATCTTCCTTATTTCCATGGTTTTTAAACTTTGGAATATTGTAGAAAATGGATTTTCAAAGTCTTCTTTTCCAATGATCGATTGGAATGAATTGGAGAAGAAGACTTTCACTCTAAATGCAAAGGCTATGAATGCCTTATTTTGTGCACTAGATAAAAATGAGTTTAATCATGTTTCGATTTATGAAATTGCATTTGATATTTGGTATACACTCGAAGTGACTCACGAAGCACGAGTAGAGTGAAAGAGTCAAAAATCATTCTTTTAGTGCATTCTTATGAACTCTTTCGAATGAAACCGAGTGAGACCATAGGTGACATGTACACCCATTTCACGGATGTCGTCAATGGAATAAAAGGACTCGGTAAAAGTTTTTCAGATTTCGAGCTCATTAATAAAATTCTAAGATCTCTTCCAAAGAGTTGGGACCCTAAAGTCACTGTCATTCAAGAGGATAAAGATTTAAACAACTTCCCTCTTGAAGAATTAATCGGGTCATTAATGACCTACGAAATGACTTGCAAAGCTCATGAAGAGCATGAGGACACCCTTCCAAAGAGCAGGAAGGATATAGCACTTAGAACTCAAGAAGACCACTTAAGAGAAAACTAAAGTGATGAGGACTTTGACGATGACTTGGCACTTTTAACAAGAAATTTTTAAAAATTTACTAAAAGAAAAAAATTTAAAAATGACACAAAAAATAAATTTGAACCCAAAAAGGATCAAGTTATTTGTTACGAATGCAAGAAGTCAGGACACTATAAAAGTGATTATCCCCAAGCCAAGAAGAGAACACCAAAGAAGAAGACGCTCAAAGCAACGTGGGATGACTCAAGCACATCTAAAGAAGAGGAGTCCAATACTGAGCAAGTTGCTCATTATGCACTCATGGCCATTAAAGAGGAGGTATCAAATTTAATTGATACAGATTTATTATTTGATGAATTGTTAAATGCTTTCCATGATTTATTTGATGAATACAAAACAATTAGTAGAAAATATAAATTATTAAAAAAAGAGCATAATACTCTTGTTAGTAATTTTGATAAATTAAAAATTGAGCATAATGATAGTTTAGTTCTATGTACGAAATGTCATAACTTAGAAATACTCCAAAAGGAGAACTTGCTACTCAAGGACATCTTGAATAAATTTGAGGTTAGTTGCAAGTCGTTGAACATAATCCTTATAAATAAGGGTCACGTTCATAAAAAAGTGGAATTGGATTTGTGAGAAGCCCTCACCAAAATCCAACCACCTTCATTAAAGACCCTATCTTATATATTTTGCACCAAAACAAATGTAACTTTTATTATAAACATGGACATAGAACTTATCATTGTCCATTTAAGAAGGTTAGTCCAAGCAAATTGATTTGGGTTCCAAAAGGAACCATAAAGAATTCCATGCAACATGATAAATAATTTAGATCAATTTTTGAGGCACCTAAGGTCAAATGGGTACCTAAAAATCATCCTTTTTTATAGAAACATATATCACCACAAGCTAGGAGCAAGAGATGGTACCTTAATAGTGGATGCTCAAGGCATATGACCGGAGATCCATCTCAATTCCTAAGCTCACTAGCATAGACGAAGGCTATGTCACCTTCGGAGATAACAATAAGAGTAAAATTATTGGCAAAGGAACCATAGGTAACAAATCTAACTTTTTTATTGAAGATGTTTTGTTAGTTGATGGTTTAAAACATAACCTCTTAAGCATTAGTCAATTGTGTGATAAAGAATATATTGTTAAATTCGAATCTAATACTTGCATTATTGAAAAACCACACAAGAACACATCTATAATTGCATTAAAACAAAATAACATATACACTATTGACATCAATGATCTTTGCAATAAAATATTTTTTTCGATTTTGAATGATGATGCTTGGCTTTGGCATAGGAGATTAGGTCATGCTAACATGAAACTAATCACCCAAATTTCATCCAAAGCACATGTAAGAGGAATTCCTTATATCAAGTTCATCAAAGATAATATGTGGGATGCTTGTCAATTAGGAAAACAAATAAAGGGTAGCTTCAAATCTAAGAATCAAATAAGCACCTCTAGACCTTTGCAATTGATCTATATGGACTTATTCGGACCAATCTCTATATCAAGCCTAGGAGGTAGCAAATATACTTTTGTTATTGCAGATGATTATAGTCGATACATATGGACTTATTTTTTAAAACACAAAAGTGATTGCTTTAGATATTTCACCAAGTTTTGTAAACTTGTTCAAAATGAAAAGGGTTATATGATTTCATCAATTCGAACTGATCACGGTGGTGAATTTTAAAACTGTGATTTCCAAGAATTTTGTGAATCTAATGGATACAACCACAACTTCTTTACTCTAAGAAATTCTCAACAAAATGGAGTAGCAGAAAGAAAGAATAGAAATTTACAAGAAATGACAAGAACCATATTGAATGAACATAGTCTACCCAAATATTTTTGGGCTGAAGCCATAAACATGGTATGCTATGTTATAAATAGAATTCTAAGAAGACCCTTTCTTACCAAAACCCCTTATGAGTTATGGAACAATAAAAAACCCAATGTTTCATATTTTAAAGTTTTTGGGTGTAAGTGTTTTATATTGAATAAAAAAGATACCTTAGGAAAATTTGATACTAAATCTGATAAAAGAAATTTTCTTGGTTATTCCTCGATTTCTAAAGCATTTCATATCTTCAGTAAAAGAACTTTAATTATAGAAGAATCTATTCATATTGTTTTCAATGAGATTTCCAAAATCAAGAAAAATGATTTTGATGATGATTTTAATTTTAATTCCTTGAATTTAATTGAAATCCCTTCTCCAACTAGCAACTTGGATGCATCGACTTTTGAAACATCCTTACCCAAGGATTGAAAGTATGTAGATGCACATCCTAAGGAGCTAACCATAAGAGACACATCTAAGGGGGTTCAAACACGTTCTTCTCTTAAAAATTTTTATACAAATACCGCTTTTCTCTCCCAAATTGAACCTAAATGTATTGACGAAGCCATGAAAGATTATTCATGGATTATCGCAATGCAAGATGAGTTAAATCAATTTGAGAGAAATAAGGTGTGGAAGCTTGTTCCTAGGCCAAATGACTATTTAGTTATTGGTACTAAATGGGTCTTTAGAAACAAGCAAGATGAATCTGGTATCATGGTTAGAAATAAGACTAGATTAGTGGCCAAAGGTTTCAACCAAGAAGAAGGTATCAATTACGAAGAAACTTTCGCTCCCGTGGCTCGATTAGAAGCCATAAGGATGCTCCTTGCCTATGCTAGTAGTAATAATTTTAAGTTGTTTCAAATGGATGTTAAAAGCACTTTTCTTAATAGATTTATTTCTGAAGAAGTTTATGTTGAACAACCTCCCGGATTTAAGAATAATAGTCTCCCTAATCATGTGTTTAAATTAACTAAAGCTCTATATGGTTTAAAACAAGCCCCAAGGGCTTAGTATGAGAGACTTAGTTCTTTTCTTATTAAAAATAATTTCTCTAAAGGCAAGGTCGATACTACATTGTTTATCAAAAAATTTGAAAATAATTTTCTCATTGTTCTAATTTATGTTGATGATATTATCTTCGATTCTATGAACGAATCTCTTTGTGAATCTTTTGCTAAAACTATGAGCCTTGAATTTGAAATGAGTTTGATGGAAGAATTAACCTTCTTTTTAGGCTTACAAATTAAACAACTAATCAATGGTATCTTTCTTAATCAAACTAAATATGCTTTAGATTTACTAAAAAGATTTGATATGGATAGCTCAAAAGCTATCAACACTCCTATGAGCACCTCTACTAAGTTAGAAATAGATGAGAGTGGAGAAAGCTTTGATCAAATAACTTATAGGGGTATGATAGGAAGTTTAATTTATCTAACTGCAACTAGACCAAATATCATGTTCAATATAGGATTTTGTGCTAGGTTTCAATCGGATCCTAAGATATCTCATCTCAAAGCTATTAAACGAATACTTAAATATCTTAAAGATACCACAAATCTAGGATTATGGTATCCAAAATCCAAGAATTTTGAGCTAATTGCTTATGCTGATGCAGATTTTGCTAGGTGTAGACTAGATAGAAAAAGAACATCGGGAACATGTCAATTTTTGGGACATATACTTGTTTCTTGGTCATCCAAGAAACAAAACTCGGTTGTACTATCTACAATTGAAGCAGAGTATATTACAGCTAATGCATGCTATGCACAAGTTGTATGGATGAAAAACACTTTAGAGGATTATAAGATTCATCTTAAAAATATTTTCATAAAATGTGATAACACAAGTGGAATATGTTTAACAAAGAATCCCATTCAACACTCAAGAACAAAACATATTGATATTAGGCATCACTTTATATGAGATCATGTCACTAATCATGAAGTAATTCTAGAGTTCATTGATACTAAACATCAATTAGCTGATATTTTTACAAAATCTTTAAGTGAAGAACAATTTGATTTTATCAAAAGAGAATAAGGAATGTTGACTTGTCCGAATGCATGAATTTGTTAAATTTTATTTTTGGACTTTCTTGATCCTTGATCAATCACTTAGAAACTCAATGCCGAAAATCTTATTTTACATGATTATATGCTTCAATAACATGTTGAAAATTGTGTGTCTTGATGCCAAAAATTTTCATGATGATAAGCATGTTTTACCTTCATAATTGTAACAAAATATTATCTGAATGCATGATTTTATATTTCTCTTCCAGACTTAATATATTTGTTGAATGGAGCTTTCATGAGCCTATGTCATATCAAGCTTATTTCATATCAATGCTCCCTGATTTTTGACATAAGGAATTAATTAACAAATGTATCTCTCATGGATTTATCTTGTGAAAAATAATTTTTAAATCGATAAATGGATTTGACGTAATGATTCTTTCACATGAATTCCTTCTTGATGAAGGAAGATTTCTTTTTGAGATGAACACTTGTAAGGATTTAATTTCACATGTATAGTTTGATCCTTGTGAAAATGAAGCATGATTTAATCTCTTATCATTTTTAACTCAATGGCTTTCCTCCTTCATGCAAAACGTTAATGACAAATAAAAAGGGAAGAAGTAATGATAGCTATCTCCTTAGTGGACTTTTGAATGATACCATGTCATGATTACTTGAAAAATAATTTGTATGAATACTATCTTATTACTTATTGTTGAAAAAATGACATGAATCTTTTTATGACATGTGTCTTTACCACACTTATTGTTGAATCGCTCTCCTTTTTGTTGATGACAAAGGGGGAGAAATATATGGTAAATTGATGATAGAATGAATTGTTATACATATTTGATGATAGAATGAATTGCTATGCACTTGAAATATTTGTATTAATAATAAGATATCTAGAGCTTACATTGTAATTTTACAATGTTGATATCTTGCCATATGATGAATTGCTAAATTTGCATCATGTTAAGATATCTAGAGCTTACATCGTAATCTTACAAATTGATATCTTGCCATGTGATGAATTGCTACGATTGCTATCTTTCACATATGAAATATACGACTTAAAAATAGATGTCAAGCCTTGACATCATTTTCAAAAAGATACATCATGGTAGGAATCATGATGGGGGTATTGATAAGTTTAAATAAACTTAACTTATCAATATGTCTCTTAAATTCAAAGGCTTTGAATTCAAGAATGACTTATCTCAAGTATGGCATATAGATAGGGTGAGTTAAGGTTAACTCCATCATCAATTGATTGTCATCATCAAAAAGGGAGAGATCGTTGAATCTCGGATTTTGATGATGAAGTCAATTGTCATTTGATTATCTAATCGGTGTGTTGAGATAAGCGTGTAGGATTAACTATGATGACAGTAAGACATGCAGCAGGTGTTAAGCCATAGTCAAGACCAAGATCACGTTACGGGTTCAAGAATTCGTTGGAAGTCCGAACGGTCGTCGAAGGTTCTAAGAGAACAATCCGAGAAGTCCAGGAGCTTGCCAAAGAAGCTCGTCGGAACTCACTAAGAGGATCGTCGCAAGTCCAAGAGTTTGTCGGGAGTCCGCCGGAGCATCGTCGAGGGTTCATCGGATGTTCGCCGGAAGTTCACCGGAAGCTCGCCGTAAGAAGCGATTGATGCACCGGAACACGATCTGCAGTATTGATGCCTTATTTGTCATAGTTAGCATGTAGATTAAGTTAGGATTGGGGGGTGATCCCATTAACTTAATCTGGGGCCAACTGGGCCCTTGGCAGACCCAAATTGGGCAGAATGGATCAGCTCATTCAGACCCAGAATTCCTGGCCAGTGGTGGCACTGCTAGGGCCGGTGGTGGCACCGCCTAGGAGACTCGATCTCCTAGGAGTTTTGGGCGGTAGTACCACCCCTGTCAGGCAATGGTACCACCGGCAGTTATTACTGCCAGCGGTGATACCGTCCTCGTCAAGTGGTGGTACCGCCTGAGCTCGATCTCCGAGCAATGTCAGGCGGTAGTACCACCCAGACTGAGTGGTAGTACCGCTCAGTGACAGATGATAGGCGGTAGTACCACTCAGTTATGGTTGTGGTACCGTTAGGACCACGAAAATCCAGGAATGGACACTTTTGAGCTCTAATTTCAAACTGATTGGGGCCAATATAAACCCCACCCTTTCCTGCATGAAAGGGCAACCGAAAGCTTGCTTTTATTCTGAGTATTTAAGAGCTTAAAAGTGTTGTAAAAGTTAGAGTTCTTCTCCCTCTTTCTTTCTAAGTGTTGATCATTCAAGAGAGGAGTGAAAACTTATAAAGGTTGTCTCCTAAGCCCGTCAAAAGGAGAAAAGCTGTAAAAGAGTGGTTGGCCTTCGCCTATTGAAGGACGACCTCTAGTGGACATTGATAACCTCGTCGGAGGAGGAAGCCAAAAGTGGATGAGGTCAAGATTGACCGAACCACTCTAAATCTTGGTTTGCATTTATTTTTTGCTCTTTGTCTTAACTGCAAACTGCCTTCATTACTTTACATCAACTACACTTCCGCTTGCTCTCAACTTAAAGGATCTTTATGAAATAGTTTTCATTGAAATCAGATTTCATCGTACGAAAGTTGTTTTAACCGATGAAAGTTTTCCACTGCACTAATTCACCCCCCCCTCCTCCTCTCTTAGTGCTCTTAATCCTAACACTAGAGAAGTCCACCCTCATGCATCGATAGTTGGGGTCAGTCATAGAGTCTTCCCTCCCTTCAAAGTCATCTCTTTGGGCTTGGTGCGATTGGACAGAGCTCTCTCCTTGATGTGATTTCTTCAGGCTTGGTGGTTGGCCCAATCTGAGTTTAGTAAAGAGTATTTGAATCGTATCCTCCATTCGTGCCTCGAAGGCTTCAAATTTACCATTGATTGCCTACTCAAATGCTATTGTATGTATCTCCAAATCTGTGATGTTAAGATCTCTCTTTTATTGTTAGGTTAAAGGCATGTATAGGTTGAGAGAAGTAATGGTCAAAAGGGTTGGTGGATTAGTGGATGTAGGCTGTAGTTTAGGCTTGTTTTGTGGTTGTTTTGGGTGTAGTTTGAGGGTGTGGTTCGGTGGAGTTTCAGGGCTATGATTGTAGTAGATGAAAGTTAGGGAAAATGTTTTAGATCTGTGGTTGATGGCAGTAAAGGTTTGATAGAAATCAGTGGAAGTTACCGCAGGTATGTGTTGTCTTGTAAGAGCATAATTATCATCGAAGAAACAACGGTTTCTCGACAAAATTTTCAGCAAAAACTAAGAAATTTAAGGAGGAAATTGACAGTAAAATCTCAATTTATATGACAGCAAGGATGACTAATCAAATCAAGAAAATTTTGGCAGTATAACAGCAAGGAAATTGGTGCAAGTTGCGATAGCAGAATTCTCATCGAAAATTTTCAATGATTTACGACAAAAATTTACAGCAACATAAGAATATTTTTAGAGATGAATTCCTCAGTAGGTCAATCTCATATGAAAGACATCATTATCTATGAAGTGTATAAGAAATTTTCTTCAAAAAGTATTGCAGATAGATCAGTTAAGGCAACAATATGTGGCTGAAATTTTCTACAGCGCAGATTTTCAAGTATAGCAGATTGGACGTAAAAGATCAATAGTTTATATTAAGAATTTTTCAACGAAACTAAAGGAAAATATGCTGTTAGGAAGTGTCAAAGCTGTCATAAAAATTTTGTAAAGATTTGGATAGAAAAAATGCAGTAGCAAGATCAAACAGATTATGCTATGCGGTTGGAATTCTATAATGTATCTTTTATCGTAGAGATGAAAACTTTACGATGAAAAGTTTATACAGCAAAATAAGAATAATTTTTTTTATATTTTCAAATAAATATAACTAAATTGCAGTATCAGTAAGGTAGGAAACCAAAACCAGCTGCAATTCACGGGGAGATCAAAGGATGATCCGCGGGATGGCCAAATTTGGTGACAATATTTTAAGCAATTGTGGGAATTGCTTTGGGTGGCTATGGAGGGCTGATGGATGGATGTGGAAGGGCAGCGAGATGCCAAGAATGCTACTCTGATACCAAGTGGTATAATTCTTGCAGATTCTAAACTTGGGGTTAATCGTTTTAGGGGATCGGCCTCCTTGGAACTCTATAGGGGTTGCTTCCTCCAAGTTGCCCAAGTTGCTACTCAAAGGCTACAGAAAAGATTCATCTATTGCTTATCAAAAGAGGAGGAATACATTGCTATTTATAGGGCTTCTAAACCCTAACTCCTAATCGGACTCCTACTCAAAACTCCTACTTCTAACCAACTCCTAATTGGACTCCCACTCAAGACTCCTATTCCTTTACAACTCCTAATTCTTCTCTAAGAAATAACCTCCTAACCCTAGCTAGCCTCTTCACCTCTTTAATAGGGAACGGCTTAGGTATGTTTTATATGAATGCCCCTCTCTATTTAGACTCTCCTAGCTATAGTCCTAATAGTGAGTACTTGAGTACAAAGTTTACCCAGTTCCTCAAGGGTTATAGGATTCTATCCCAATGTATACCTCCTTATATACCTCAACTCAATGATATATCTAAAAGGATGAATCATACACTGTTAGACATGTATGGTGCAGTCCATGATAAGTTTTGCTGACCTACACATCTCATTTTGGGGATACACCTTAGAGACCGTAGCTTACCTTCTGAACAGAGTTCCAACTAAGTCGGTAGTATTTACACCATATGAAATATGGAAAGGGAAAAAGCTTGATCTTAAGGTTGTTAAGATTTGGGGCTATCCTGCCCAGGTTAAAAGATACAACCCCGATAAGTTGGAATCGAGGACAGAGCGGTGCAAGTTCGTGAGATACCCTATGAAACTTGTGAGTATTATTACTATCATCCCGAGGACCAAAAGGTCTCTATAACCAAGAGAGCGGTATTCCTTGATAAGGAACAAATTCTTGATGGAGATAGTGGGAGTCTGATAGAGTTGAGCGAGGTTGGAGAACCTAGTTTAAGCACCATTCCACAGCCCGAGTTTGTTCAGGTACCTAGCACACAAGTTCTGACTTTACGTAGGTCCAGCAGAGTATACCATCCTCTTGAGAGTATGTGGGACATATTAGAGGAGAGGATATTGAGGATATTGATTCTCAGACCTATGAGGAGACTATTGTGAGCATAGACTTCAGGAAGCATCAAGAAGCCATGAATTCTGAGATGGATTCTATGTACTCCAACAAGGTTTGGAACCTAGTTGATGTTGGGAAATCTTGGGGGCGACATCACATGCGCAGCGGAAGAACAAAAAAATAAAATCCCCGATTTCCAAAGAGATGTTCGTCGTTGTGCGAAGATTGGTGCGTAAAATCCGCGAAACTTAAAACTACGTATAGAGTAGATTGTATTACCTAAGGAGATCATATATCCCTGTTTCCTTGCAGATCCTTAGGAGAGGGTGAAGGAGGTCAAGCGTCCTCCTCTCTAGCGGTGATCCACACAGGAGGGCTGCAACAACGCTCCTCAAAACTCTAGGCCTACTCTGAGGTGGAGAGGGGGAGGAGAATAGGAGAGGCAAGCAAAGGCTCTAGCCTATGAGGCTCTGAATCCCTCCTATTTATAGAGGTCCCTTATTAAACCCTAATGGGTCCTCCACTAGTGGGTATTAGATCTGCATCCAATAACACAAGGGCTCCGTCGGATATCTCATATCCGAACCTCTACTCATCGCAATGCCTACCATATGTGTGTAACCCTCAGGCCCAATATCGAGCTGGCCGTGTGTCATACCTATCAGAACTCCTTCTAACTCAGTGAATTATTATCTCTGTAATAAATCACTAGACTCATCGGCTACGGACGTACTAGGCCACTACGCCGTAGTCCCCAAACGATACAGGGGAATCCAATCCATTGGACCTGTCTGTCCTCAGTTACCATGTACCTATAGTCCCTCATCCATCTAGTATCCTAAAGACCGTATATCGAGCATGGTGCTGTCAGACCCATACGGTTTCTACTCAAGTCTCGCTCTAATCCGATTCTCCCGGAGAAACCTTTCTCTCTCAACCCGAATGACCCTGGCTAGGGATTTGTCTAAGCAAGAATACATGGGATATTCCTCTCATGACGCCAAGAGTGGATGATCCTCTATCGACACTCAATAGCCCTCGTAAGGTCGACTACCACTCCCAATGACCAGTTGTACTAGATCTGGGACAACCAAACCTATAAGTCTGGTATCAAAGAGTTGAGCACTCATACAGGACATCCTTGGTGTCTCAAGTCTAAGGACCAGATATACCACTAGGACTACGGAATCATTGTCTGATAATACGGCATCATCAACCATCCAGCATTTCGTAAACGTATCAATCAGTGAACTCATTCTCCAATGAGCACCTGTACTGTATCCCTAGTGTCCCTACATGAGCAACTATAAGACCAGCTGTATATGGACGGGTATACAGCACACTAATCTGTCTGGTTATCACGATGTCCCTCTCGAGTAACTTATGACCGGGATTATTTAGGATATGTGTTTAAAAGTGAATCGATCTCATTATCGTGATCTCATCATGATCCAATTCCCATTGCACAAATCCAAGGACATCACAATATATATATGCATATATGCAATAGTTATAAAGTGATATACGCCAAAATATAATAAGCAAAAATATTAGTGGCTAGGGGGTACCCATCGGTTGGCTTGCTAGGCACCTATGACTAGTAGTTGATGCACCCGAGGGTATTGTACCCATCGGTTGTATCTATATCTTCAAGGAAGAAGATCGGAGTAGACGAAAATGTAGAGACCTATAAAGCAAGGTTAGTGGCTAGGGGGTATCATCAAAGGCAAGATGTTGACTATGGTGACACCTTCTCACCTGTAGCCATGCTAAAATCCATCCGAATTTTATTAGCCATTGTAGCATACTATGATTATGAGATTTGACAAATAAACGTGAAAACCACATTCCTCAATGAAAATCTCGAGGAGGAGGTGTATATGATATAGCTTGAGGGATTATGTCCAAGGACTGCTCAGATAAGATGTGTAGGTTGCTTAGGTCCATTTATAGATTAAAGCAAGCTTTCTAAAGTTGGAACATAAGATTTGATTAGGCAATCAGATCTTCAGATCTTATGACTTCATTAAGAACAAAGATTAGCCTTATATGTATAGGAAGGTAAGTGGGAGCGCTATCACTTTCTTGGTAATATATGTGGATGACAACCTGATCATTGAGAATGATGTAGGAATGCTATCCACAATAAAGACTTGGTTATCTAGACACTTCTCCATGAAAGACTTAGGGGAATTATCTTATATCTTGGGAATTCAGATCTATAGAGATAGATCCAAGAGGATGCTTGTCTTGTCCTGGTCTAGGTATATATACATGATTGTCAAAAAGGTTTAGCATGAAAAATTCCAAGAGAGGTTTTATACCGATGAGACATGAAATATCTCTTTCTAGGAGTATTTCCCCAAAGACTCCTGAAGAAAGGGTAAACATGGATATGATACCCTATGCCTCAATGATAAGGTTTATCATGTATGTCATGCTATGTACCAGGCCTAATATAACGCATGCTCTGAGTGTCATGAGCAGGTATTAGGCGGATCCAAGCTTGGAGCACTAGAAATCTGTAAAGTGTATTCTTAAGTACTTAAGAAGGACTAAGGATCTTTTACTAGTATATGGAGGTAGTAGCCTTAGGGTTGAAGGCTACACGGACTTGAGTTTCCAGTGCGATGTCGAAGATAGTAAGTTAAATTTGGGGTATATGTACACCCTGAATAGAGGAGTAGTATGCTGGAAGAATTCATCATAGATCCGACTACTACTGCTGACTCGACCACAAAGGTGGAGTAGTAGGGTATATGTACTACTATTGACTCGACCATAAAGGCGGAGTACATTGCTGTAGTAGAGGTAGCAAAGGAGGGAGTCTAGATGAAGAATTCATCATAGATCCGGGAGTCGTGCTAGGTAACAAGGAGCTAATTCCCTTATATTGCGATAATAACTGGGCGATTACTCATCCGAAGGAACCCAGGTCTCATCAGAAGTGCTCTAAGGAGGTTCCACCTAATCAAAGAGATTGTGACCCGAAGAGATGTAGTAGTGGAAAGAGTTTCGTCCGAAGATAACATTGTAGATCCACTCATAAAGCCATTGTCTCAAATTATCTTTAAGCGTCATAGGGGTCTGATGGGGATCAGACATATAGGTGATTGGTTTTAAGTCAAGTGAGAGATTGCTAATCATAGGTGCCCGGCAAGACAATCACGTGAGTGATGGCACGTGTGACTTAAAATGTAGTCTTTTTACTTATAATTATTATTTAATATTTTATTACTTTTTATTGACTATTGCTTGAATATATTGTGATGTAAATGAGTCTGTGCAATAGGAATCAAATCATGCTGAGATCACAATAATGAGATTGATTCGTCTTTAAACAAGATCCTAAATAATCCTAGTCAAAGGTTACTTAAGAAGGACATCGAGATAACCGAACAGACTAGTGTGCTGTATACCCATCAATATGATGGATGCAGTTGGTCTCATAGCTACTCGTGTGGGTACACTAGGGATACAGTATAAGTGCTCATTAGTAAATGAGTTCACTAATTGATTCGCTTACAGAATGCTAGATGGTTGATGATGCCTTATTGTTAGATAACGATTCCGTAGTCCCAGTGGTGCATCTGGTCTTTAGACTTGAGATACCAATAATGTCCTGTATGAGTGCTCCACTCTTTGATACCGGACTTATAGGTTTGGATGTCTCAAATCTAGCACAACTGGTCATCGGGAGTGATAGTCAATCTTGCTAGGGCTATTGAGTGCCGATAGAGGATCATTCACTCTCGGTGTCATGAGAGGAATATCTCATGTATTTTGCTCAAAGAAATCCCTAGCCATGGTCATTTGAATTGAGAGAGAGAGAGTCCTTTAGGAGAATCCGATTAGAGTGAGACTCGAGTAGAAATCGTATGGGTCTGATAGCACTATGTTCGGTATACGGTCTCTGGGATATTCGATGGATGAGAGACTATATGTACATGGTAACTGACGACAGATAGGTTCAATAGATTAAATTCCCCTTGTCATAACCCTCAAATCGATAATATTAAAATTTTTTATCACAAATCAATTCAGGATTCATACTAACATTTGATGACACTAAAAAACATTTAGTCAAATTCACATCCATAACACCTGTGCAGTTATAATCATGCAACACATCACTCGATAATTCACATTTCTGGAAACTCAAGCCAACTTAATAAAACATTAACACCACTTACAAATCCACAAGCTAAACAATTTATATAATCAGAACTCCAACCATTTACTACTAGTTCATATCATTGTAAAATAAACTTAACATTCCAAAATTCCAAATAAGAGAGATCTTCTAACACTTCTACATGATATATCCATTCAGGTTCATCGACAACATTTTATTACATATAAAATATTCTTATACAATAATAACATAACAACCAATAAGACTTGCCCACAATTCTGAATAACTCTTCACTGCCTCAGCCCAATATAAATATGTCAAAGATTGACAAGCTGACCTGAAAGATTTATATAGCAATGGAGTAAGCTAAAAATAGCTCAACAAGTGATAAAACATATCCAGAATAAAAGGAACAGTTTAAAACAAGTAAGGTATCACAATGCAAGGTAGAATATAAGAGATTTAAGGATACCATCTCATTAGATACAAAATCATAAATATCATTTCAATCAAAACATATTTGGTTCAAAATAAATGGAGCATAGAGTAATTGGAGCATATCAATAGCGTATGAGATGTTCCAGAGCATATCAATGATATATGAAATATTTTGAAGCATAATAATGGCAAATGAAACATTTTGGAGCATATCAATGGCATATGAAATGTTTCGGAGCATATCAATAACGAATGAAATATTTTGGAGCTTATCAATGGCATATGAAATGTTTTAGAGTATATCAATGACAAATAAAATATTTCGAAACATATCAATGGTATATGAAATATTTCAAAATATATCAATGGTGCATGAATATTTTAGAGGCATAGGGAGCATTTGGGAACATATCAAAATAGCATATGAAATATTTCAGAGCATATCAATGGTATATGAACATTTTCGGAGAATATCAAAGAACAAATATGAAACAAAAGCTCAAGCGTTATATTTGATGTTGCATTCATATCATTCTTGTCAAAAGCATGTATAAAAACACATAACCAAAGCTCTATATATCATATCAAACATACAGAAGGTGCAGTGGGACTATAGATAGAATATAATTCATCCATTTCTAAATGACCACCAAATAGAAGTCTCCCACGTCTAGGAGCTCCAACTGCAGCTAGAAGAGAAGAAGGAGAGGAAGAAGAGCAGGGGAGGAAGAAGAGGCTACGTTGTTGCTGTAGCCAAGGCTATGGCCATGGTTGTGGCTGCGGTGGCTACGGTTGCGATTGTAGCAACTACATCAGCGAAAGAAGAAGAGGAAGAGGGGAAGGTGGCTGTGACCACATCTATGATAGCGGCAACGGCATGACTACGGCAGGGGCGGTGGCTGAGGTAGTTGTGTTTGGGAAAGAGAAAGAAAGGAAAGAAAAAAAAGGGGGTTGTGGTTGTAGTTATGGCTGCGGTGGCTGCGACTACGACTACCGCAACTACGTCTACAAAAAAAGAGGAGGAAGAAAGTAGTACAATAAAAGGGACTACGGTTGTGAGAACGGCTACAGCCGTGGCTACGGTTGCGGCTGCGACTGTGGTAGTGGCAGTTGCAGTGGCTGCGGCAGTTGTGTTTGGGAATGAAAAAAAACAAAAGGAATGAGAGTAAGGGAGAGCAAGTGACTATGCCTTTATGTATTGCACGAGCTGTAGCTGTGGAGGAAGAAAGAAGATAGATGTAGAAAACAAAACAGAGAGAGGACATGGAGGAAAAGTAGAAGAAGGATTTGGGCTTACACTTTCTTCGGATCTTTGGATCAAAACCTTCGAAAAGCAAGTGTTCCGATTTTTCCCATTGCAAGTGTTCTATTCTTTCCTATTACAAGTGTTTCGATCTTTCCTATTGTAAGTATTCTATTCTTTCCGATTAAAAGTGTTCTGATCTTTCCTATTGCAAGTGTTATGTTCTTTCCTATTGCAAGTATTCTGATCTTTCCTATTGCAAGTCTTATATTCTTTCCTATTACAAGTGTTCTGTTCTTTCCTATTGTAAGTGTTTCGATCTTTCCTATTGTAAGTATTCTATTCTTTCCTATTGCAAGTGTTCTATTCTTTCCTATTGCAAGTGTTCTGATCCTTCCTATTGCATGTATTTCAATCTTTTCTATTGTAATTCCATCTCTGCTTTTGCCTTGAATATTAAAATTTTGAATTGTTCTAGTCTTGCATTTGATACATCTCTTGTTTAGACATAATAATTTGAATATGAAAAACTTCCGAGATTCAGACCCTTTCACCTTGTTTTACCTATAAATCCTTGCATAGATTTCCAACCTAGATAAACCTTATTTGATTAGAATGTAGACTTATAAACCTTTCTTTTAACAACTTATTTGAATAATTTGGAGTACATTTGCCTACTTAAACTTCTATTTCAATTGACCCTATGGATTCTGCAAAACAAAGTTCGTACCTTCTAACCTTTTGATACTAAACTAAACTGCTTTTAAGTCCATGCTGGAAATTCTAATTTATGTAAAATTTACTTTGTTGGAAACTAGACTCCTAGATCTTTCTTTTGATTCTAGAATGAAAGATTTGGAGTATAAATACCTACCCAGCTATCTGTTGAATTCGATCCTATGAATTCAGCCAAATAGAGATTTTGTTCTCTAACCTTTGTTTACCAAATTATTTGTAACTCTCTGTTGGGAACTTTAATTTATATGAAGCTTATTTTATCTAAAAGTAGGTTTAAATATCTTTTCAATGATATATTTCCTGAGTCAATTAGAGCATAAATGATAATTTGCATCATTTATCCAATGTGCCTCTCGAATTCTGCTAAAAATCGAGCTTTATTCGATTTCACCTGTTCTTGTTCAATTCCCTTTGAAAATTGATTTCATTTAGCATTCTTTCTTCAATTGAGTATTATATTGCTGCTTTAAATTCTTGAATGATCTTGTCCTTCAATTATTTACATTCTTGCAACCTTTTATGTAAAGTTTGTATTGTATCACATTGTTTCATATGGATACATGTATATTCCATTGTTCCACATGTGCTTCCGATATATACCAAAATCTTTGTATACTCTTACCTTTAGTTCCTTTCAAGTTTGAATGTATTTGTGAAAGATTATGTTTGTATCGTATTGACTCATAAAGGCACATATACGTTTCGTTGTTCCACATATACTTCCGATATGTGCTAGTTTTATTGTTCACACAGTCTTTTTGTACTATGGTGTTTATGGGATACTGTGAACCTTTGCCATAAATGGTAAAAAGAGTTATGCATAGAGCTTGTGATGCTCTGCCAACCCCCTCTGACTTCACCTAGACGTGGGTGGACGGAGCTTCTAGACGTGGGAGACTTCTGTCTGGTGGTCATTCAGAAATAGATGAATCATATTTTGTCTGTGGTCCCACTGCACCTTCTATATGTTTGATATGATATCCAAAGCTTTGGTTATATGTTTCTATACATGTTTTGGATAAAAATGATATGAATGCAATGTCAAATACGACATTTGAGCTTCTGTTTCGTATTTGTTCTTTGATATGCTCCGAAATGGTTCATATGTCATTGATATACTCTTAAATATTTTATATACTATTGATATGTTCCGAAATGCTCCCTATGCCTCTGAAATGTTCATACACCATTGATATATTTTGAAATATTTCATATACCATTGATATGTTTCGAAATGTTTCATTTGTCATTGATATACTCCAAAACATTTTATATGCCATTAATAAGCTCCAAAATATTTCATTCGTTATTGATATGCTCTGAAACATTTCATACGCCATTGATATGCTCTGAAAAGTTTCATCTGCTATTGTTATGCCTTGAAATGTTTCGTATGCCATTGATATGCTCCGGAACATCTCATACGCTATTGATATGCTCCAATTACTCTATGCTCCATTTGTTTTGAACAAAATATATTTTGATTGAAAAAACATTTACGGTTTTGTATCTAATGAGATGGTATCCTTGAATCTCTTGTATTTTGCCTTAAATTGTGATACCTTGTTTGAAACTATTCCTTTTATTCTCGATATGTTTTATCTCTTGCTGAGCTGTTTTTAGCTCACTCCGTTGCTATATAAATCTTTCAGGTCAGGTTGTCACTCTCTAAGATGTTTGTATTAGGCTAAAGTAGTGAAGAGCTATTCAGAATTGTGGGCAAGTCTTGTTGGTTGTTATGTTATTGTTGTATTAGCATATTTTGTATGTAATGAAATGTTGTCGATAAACCAGAATGGATATATCGTGTAAAAGTGTTAGAAGATCTCTCTTATTTGAAATTTTTAATGTTAAGTTTAGGTTATAATGATATGAATCGATGGTAAATGGTTGGAGTTCTGATTGTATAAATTGTTTAGCTTGTGGATTTGTAAATATTGGGAAATCTTGGGGGCGACATCACCTGTGTAGTGGAAGAACAAGAAAAATAAAATCCCCTATTCCCAAAGAGATATTCGTCGTTGTGCAAAGATTGGTGCGCAAAATCCGTGAAACTTAAAACTGCGTATAGAGTAGATTGTGTTACGTAGGGAGATCATATATCCCTATTTCCTTGCAAATCTTTAGGAGAGGGTGAAGGAGGTCAAGCGTCCTCCTCTCTAGCGGTGATTCATACAATAGGGCTATGACGACACTCCTCAAAACTCCAGGCCTGCTTTAAGGTTGAGAGGGGGAGGAGAATAGGAGAGACAAGCAAAGGCTCTAGCCTATGAGGCTCTGAATCTCTCTTATTTATAGAGGCCCCCCTGTCGAAACCTAATGGATCCTCCCCTAGTGGGTATTCAATCTGCATCTAGTTACCCAAGTCTTTTATATTAGTGGATCTCTATCCAATAATCTCTCATGGGCTCTTATTGGATCTCGTCCATGGGATCCAATAATTCAGGGGCTTATTGGATATCCAATGAGACAGGGATTTTGTCGGATATCTAATATCCGAACCTCTACTCATCGCAATGCCTACAATATGTGCGTGAACTTCTAGGCCCAATATCGAGTTGGTCGTGAGTCATACCTATCAGAACTCCTCTAACTTAGTGAATTATTATCTCTGTAATAATTCACTCGACTCATCGACTACGGACATATTAGGCCACTGTTAGGATCGAAGCGGCACTAAGAGGGCGGGGATGAATTAGTGCAGCGGATTAAAATTTTGGTTTTGACAAATCTTTTGATACGATAAAAACCGAACTTGAAAAGCTTAACTTGAACGTGTGTTCATAAGGTGTGCAGCAAAGGTAATGAGGAAATAAAGCACATAAGAAAGTTTGCAGTAATGTAAATAGCAATAAGAAAATGCAAACCAGAGATCACGCCAATTTTAAAGTGGTTCGGTCAAATGACCTACATCCACTTGCAAGGCCCTCTTCGATGAGGCTCCCACCTTCTACTAGCAAATCTCTTGAAGAGGAAGGGCAAATACCCCTCTTACAACCTTTTACAAGCGGTTCACACTCTTACAAATTTTCAGCAAGAAAGAAGAAGGTGAACACTCTAGCAAATTGAAAACAAGACTTGCTAAGACTTTTCTAAGACCTTTCTCTCAATCAATTGCTTCTCAAAAAGTTGTAATCTCAACTGAGAATTGAGGGGTATTTATAGGCCTCAAGAGGATTCAAATTTGGGCTCCAAAATTTGAATTCTCTTTGGTTCCCGATGTTGGCGGTGCCACCGCTTGTCAGTGGCGGTGCCACCGCCTATCAGTGTCTGACATTGACAGTATACTAGTGGTGCCACCGCCTGGCTCTCGGGTGCTGGGCGGTGCCACCGCCTAGCTCTCAGGTGTTGGGCGGTGCCACTACCAGACCCTTCGGTTCACTGGTTGGGCTTTAAATTTAGCCCAAACCAAGTTTAATTTTGGGCCCAATTGGCCCCTAACCAGGATATAGGATTATCTTTTAATCCTAATCCTAATTACATGTGAACTACATAACTAAAAACATCCCAAGCAAGTTTTCAACCGCGAACGTCAAGTCTTGTTCCGGCAAGCTTTCCGACGAACTTCCGGTGGACTTCTGATATGCCCTCGGATTTCTTCCGACGGACTCCCAGCAGGCTCGCGATCTTGTGACGACTTCAACGAGTAGCCGAGCCTTCTTGGTGATCTCCGCGAACCTCCGACGATCTCTTCGGCGAACTTCCGAAAATTCCAACAAGTTCCTGATTTCTTCTCGGTTGGTTCCGGCAACATCTCCGACGATTCTTTGGACTCTTAAATGTCCATCGAACTTGACTCCGGTATTATTGCTTTATATTTTCTAGTTATCGTAGTTAATCCTGCACACTTAACTCAATAATATGGATTAGATCAATTAACTCATCAATTGATTTTATCATCAAAATCTGAGATTCAACAGCCACTACGCCATAGTCCCTAGACGATACAGGGGAATCTAATCCATTGGACTTGTCTGTCCTTAGTTACCGTGTACCTATAGTCCCTTATCCATCTAATATTCTATTAGAACCCTTGCAGATTCTAAACTTGGGGTTGATCTCTTTAGGGGATCGGCCTCCTTGGAACTCTATAGGGGATTCTCCCTCCAAGTTGCTGCTCAAAGGTTGTAGAAAAGATTCATCTATTGCTTATGAAAAGAGGAGGAATACATGGCTATTTATAGGGCTTCTAAACCCTAACTCCTAATAGGATTCCTACTCAAGACTCCTACTTCTAACCAACTCCTAATAGGACTCCTACTTAAGACTTATATTCCCTTACAACTCCTAATTCTTCTCTAAGAAATAACCTCCTAACCCTAGCCGGCCTCTTCACCTCTTTAATAAGAGTCGGCTTAGGTAGGTTTTACATGAATGTCCCTCTCAATTAGGACTCTCCTAGCTAGAGTCCTAACAGACCCGCCCTCTTCAAATCAGCCTTGTCCTCAAGGCTAAGATTCCATGAACTCAGGGAATCGGGTCTTCAGCTCCTCATATGGTTCCCATGTGGCGTCTTCAAGTGGTAGATTATTCCAATGCACTAGTACTTCAGTAGAGGGATGTCGACGACGCATCATGATCCTGCGATCGAGGATGGCTTGTGGTTGGGCTTGAATAACTCCATCCTCAGTTGTGTTGGGCAGTTGGATATGGGGTGACTCGTGTTCTCCCAACTTGGGCTTTAGGCATGATACATAGAAGACAGGGTGAATTTTGACATCCTCAAGTAATTTAAGTATATACGCCACGGCTCCAATACGCTCTGTGATCTGATAGGGCCCATAAAAAAGTGGGGATAGCTTCATGGAGGCTCGAGTGTTGATAGAGAGTTACTTGTATGGTTGTAGGCGAAGATAAACTCAATCTCCCACTGAAAATTCTCTTTCACTTCATCGTGTGTCAACTTGCTGCTTCATTCTGGCTTGAGCAGTAGAGAGATTATCTTTTAACAATTGTAAGAGTTTGTCCCTATCAATCAATTCTTGGTCAACCTGATTGACCTTGGCCGAGCCAATTACATACTTTGGAATCACAGGGGCTGGTCGACCATACAATGCTTCATAAGGGCACATTTTGTAGATGAATGATATGTAGTATTATACCACCATTCGGCCTAGGGAAGCCATTTCGATGGACCACTAGTGAAGATCCTGTCACGATCACTTACGATGGACCTTAGCATCCCATGCAATTTAACAATATTTTCTATGAAAATCTAGGCAATACTAGCAGCAGTGTAGGGATTTCTCACAGCACAAAAATGAGCATATTTCGTAAGTCGATCAACCACCACGAGAATCGTGCTTTTACCTTTGGAAGATGGCAGCCCTTCAATAAAGTCCATGGAGATGTCAGTCCACACTGAGTCTGGTATGAGTAGTGGTTGTAGCTTCCCTGGATTTGCCACAGTTTCACCCTTGTGCTTTTGACATACATCACATTGTGCCACATATTCAACAATAATTTTTTTCATCCCTCTCCAATAAAAATTTTGCTTCACTTTTTTGTAGGTTCTTAGGAATCCAAAGTGCCCTGCTGAAGGTATGGAGTGTATTTCATGCAAGATGATTGTGATGCAAGGGGAGCCAGATATAAGCACAATGTGACCTTTATAACGTAGATCCCTCAAATCCCAGGTGTAGTGGGCTATTGCACTTGGATCCTCCTCCAATTTTTTTATGATGTTGCAAATCTCTGGATCCTTCTTCCATTCTTCCCTAATGTCCTCGAGGAGACCTGTGGTAGGAAGGGAGATGGCTGAAACCTTAGCTTGTTCAGGTAGCCGTGAGAGTGCATCTGTAACAACGTTTTCTTTCCCCTTTTTATAAATAATTTCATAATCAAATCTAAGAAGTTTGGTTACCCATATTTGCTGCTCAGGGGATGATATCTTTTGCTCCAAAAAGTACTTGAGGCTTTTATGGTCAGTTTTAATTTGAAATCGCCGGCCGATCAGGTAGGGTCTCCACCTCGTTACTACGTGTACGATGGCGAGCATCTCATTATCATATACTGATATGTTTTGATGGGAGGGAGATAATGCCTTGCTAGTGTATGTGAGTGGTCGACCATTTTGCATAATAACGGCTCCAATTCTGACTCCAGATGCATCGGCCTCAATGATGAAAGGGTCTATTGAAATCTGGTAGCGCAAGCACTGGCGTCGTTGTCATGGCTGCTTTAAGTTTGTCGAAGACAGCAGAGGCTTTGTCCGACCATTGGAAAGCATCTTTTTTCAGTAAAGAAGTGAGTGGTGCACTGATCTTCCCATAGTCCTTAACAAATTTTCGGTAGTAGCCCGTTAGTCCAAGGAACCCCCGCAGTAATTTCATGTTTGTAGGTTTCGGCCAGCCTTGCATTGCCTCAATTTTTGTTGGGTCTACCGCCACTACTTCTTCTGATATTATATGCCCAAGGTACTCTACTTTTTGCTGAAGAAAGCTGCACTTTGGTTGCTTAACAAAAAGAGTATTCTCCCAAAGGATCGTCAAAACAATCCATAAATGCTGAAAGTGAGTCTCAAGAGAAGGGCTGTAAACGAGAATATCATCGAAAAATACCAGCACAAATTTACGAAGAAAGCTCCGAAAAATATCGTTCATGAGACTTTGAAAGGTTGAAGGAGCATTAGTAAGTCCAAAAGACATTACCAAGAATTCATAATGGCCATCATGTGTGCAAAATGCAGTTTTTGGAATGTCATCGTCACATACCCGAATTTGGTGGTAACCGGATCGGAGGTCCAACTTCGTGAAGACTCGAGCTCCTTTCAATTCATCAAGAAGTTCATCCACCACTGGTATTGGGTATTTGTCCTTGACGGTGATGCCATTTAAAGCTCGGTAGTCGATGCACATCCGCCAAGTTCCGTCCTTCTTGCGTACAAGTAGCACCGGTGAGGAATAGGGGCTGCAACTTGGCAGAATCACCCCTGTTTCAAGCATCTCCTTTACGATCTTTTCAATTTCATTTTTCTGGAGGTGAGGATATCGGTACGGTCTGTTAGGATCGGAGCGGCACTAAGAGGGGGGGTGAATTACTGCAGCGGATTAAAACGTCGGTTTTGACAAATCTTTCGTACGATAAAAATCGAACTTAGAAGTGCTTAACTTGAAAGCGTATTCATAAAGTTGTGCAACAAAGGTAATGAGTAAATAAAGCACGTAAGAAGGTTTGCAGTAATGTAAATAGCAATAATGAAATGCAAACCAGAGATCACGCCGATTTTAAAGTGGTTCGGTTAAATGACCTACATCCACTTGCGAGGCCCTCTTCGATGAGGCTCCCACCTTCCACTAGCAAATCTCTTGAAGGGGATGGGCAAATATCCCTCTTACAACTTTTTACAAGTGGTTCACACTCTTACAAATTTTCAGTAAGAAAGAAGGAGGTTAACACTCTGGCAAATTGAAAACAAGACTTGCTAAGACTTTTCTAAGACCTTTCTCTCAATTAATTGCTTCTCAAAAAGTTGTGATCTCTGCTGAGATTTGGGGGGTATTTATAGGCCTCAAGAGGATTCAAATTTGGGCTCCAAAATTTGAATTCTCTTTGGTTCCCGATGCTGGCGGTGCCACCGCCTGTTAGTGGCGGTGCCACCGCCTGTTAGTGTCTGACACTGACAGTGGACGGGTGGTGCCACTGCCCAGCCAAGCGGTGCCACCGCCTGGCTCTCGGGTGCTGAGCGGTGCTACCGCCTGGCTCTTGGGTGCTGGGCGGTGCCACCGCCAGACCCTTCGGTTCACTAGTTGGGCTTTAAGTTTAGCCCAAACCAAGTCAAATTTTGGGCCCAGTTGGCCCCTAACCAGGATATAGAATTATCTTTTAATCCTAATCCTAATTACATGTGAACTACATAACTAAAAATATCCTAAGCAAGTTTTCAACCGCGAACGTCGAGTATTGTTTCGGCGAGCTTTCCGACGAACTTCTTCCGATGGACTCCCAGCAAGCTCCCGATCTTGTGATGACTTCAACGAGTAGCCGAGCCTTCTCGGTGATCTTCGCGAACCTCCGACGCTCTCTTCGGCGAACTTCCAAAAATTCCGATAGGTTCCCGATTTCTTCTCGGTTAGTTCCGGTAGCATCTCCGACGATTCTTCGGACTCTTAAACGTCCATCGAACTTGACTCCGGTATTCTTACTTTATGTTTTCTGGTTATCATAGTTAATCCTGCACACTTAACTCAATAATATGGATTAGATCAATTAACCCATCAATTGATTTTATCATCAAAATCTGAGATTCAACAATCTCCCCCTTTTTAATGATGACAATCAATTGATGATGGAGTTAAACATAACTCCCCCTATCTATATGCCATATTATGAGAAGATAAAAACACTTGAATTCCATCCCATTGAATTCAAGCATAAACCGATAAGTTCTAACCGTAGAACTTATCGTTATTCTCATTAAGCAATAGTAAATACGAAACTTCGATGAAAATCATTTTCAAGTTGAATGATAAGGGCATTTTTACTACGACAGGAGATAAAGATTTTCAACATGAATTTCATGATATAGATGTAAGGCATGCTTTCAATATAATCAATTAATCTTGCGGTATTCTCAAAGATTTTGCAAGGCATATAAGACATTCATATCACACAAGCTTTTGTAATTCATATACGTCATGCTATCAAAATGGTACAAGTCATCACTTTTCTCCCCCTTTGTCATCAACAAAAAGGAGATGAGACTTTGAAACACACAATTTGTGATCATCAAATCAATAGAGAAAAAATCCAGCATTAAGATTAATCATTCAAGTTTCCCAAAAATATTTATCCAGAATTCATCTAAAAAATAATCAGCATATATCCAGAAATTTAAAAATACATCTAAGAAGAAGGTTCAGTTTTCGTTCAAAAGATGACAAGCTTCGAACTTGATATTAAGAGTAAACAGAACAGAATAAAAAGATACATCAATTAATCCTTAGGAGGTAATCCATAGTGCTAATACATAACATCTATTTTTTGATTCATTTGTCGTAGTTCCTTCAAATTTTCAATTTGCTGGAGTTGAATTTGTTCTTGCTGCAATTTGAGTTGGTCTTGTTGGAATTTGATCTGAGACAGTTTTGCCATAATGAGTCTTTTAGAGGATGAAACAGGAGCTGAAGGTGTTGTGCTAAAGGGACTAGGAGGAGGAGATTCATTTCCCCTAAGAATTGGTGTTTCTGGTTGTTCTACTGGTGGAGGAATAGGATCAGTCCTTCTAGGTTACCTTACCCATATTCCATTGTTAAATGTGCACCTAAGTCTCTTTAGTAGATTTTTATTGATGATGTTATATCTATCACTTTGAATTGTTTCTTCATCGGGTGGGATGCAAATGTCATAGGCAAGAAGAAATCTAGTGATTAACCCCCCATATGGCAACATAGTATCTTTAGCTGTAATATCCTGCATATGTTGCCGTATTGAGTATCCAAAACAGTTATGTTAACCGGTCATAATCCAATACATGGTGCTTATCTCTATTAGACTCATTTCATCAAGATGAAATTGCTTAGGGAATAGTATGCTTGTTATGATATGATTAAGAATCTTAGAGTTAAAAGGTAGTAAGTGTTCGCAACTCTTGGGTATTATTCCGAGGTCCGAGTTTGCAAAAATAGTTTCGACAGCTTCGATGTAGGTTGCTCTGATTATATTAACATCCCATTTACCTTTAAAATAGCAGCCCCTATCTTTTTCAGTGATTCCAATTAGTTCACAAATAGTATTATCAGTAATCCTAATTTGTGTTCCTAAAAGGGAAGTACTTAGGCTATCGTTATCTACCCATAGGTTTGCATAAAAGAGCCTAACTAATCTAGGATAAATTGGTTCATCTATTTGCAGGAGAGGTAGGGCCTCTAGATGAGCAAACCATCTAATGGGTTCTAAGTCTCCTAGTTCATCGAGATCAACGTGTTTACCATTATGGATACATCTTGTTTCAAATTTTGGAAACCTAAGAGCCTCTTCTTTGGATCTAAAAAGATTGTGGTCATATGAATCTCCTTCAATCCTTTTCCCTTTTGATCTTTTAGGAGTCATTATCTAGACAAGATGATAGGAAAAAAATATGAAATTGTAATGAGTAGGTAAAACAAGAAGAGGAAGGAAAGATTTTACCTTATGGAGTGTTTCTTGGAGGATGGAGAGTTTGGACCAAGAAGAATCCCTCTCCAAGACTTTTAGAGGTTAGAATGAGAGTTAGGAAGATTTTGGGAGAGTTTGAGGGAGGCCTTCACGGGTTGGGGGCGGTGTCACCGTCGGCCCTAACCCTTTGGTTTTTAAAGGGTGTCTCGAGTGGTGCCACCACCAAACTGAGCGGTGCCACTGCCTAGCGCCCGAGTGCTCAGGTGGTGCTACTGCCGGTTCTAGCGGTGCCACAGCTAGCTTGCTGCGGAAGAAGAAAAAAAATTCTTTCTTACCCCTTTTTTTTTTTTTTTTTTTTTTGAGGTGTTTGACTCAAGATAGGTTAAGATAATGAGTTGTACTTCAATATGTCATTTTGAATCTAAGGAGAATGATGAAGTCAAATCCATAGAAGAACGGAAAAGGATGAGACATTTTTTAGAAAATATATTCAAACGAGCTTATTTTCAGGGACAATTTAACATGCCTAGTTCCCTTCTAATGAATTCAAATTGGTCTTCATTTAAAGCTTTTGTAAATATATCTGCTAATTGATGCTTTGTGTCAATGAATTCTAGAACAACATTATTGTTAAGGATATGATCACGTATGAAATGATGCCTAACGTCGATGTGCTTAGTTCTAGAGTGCTGAATTGGATTTTTGGTGAGACATATGGCACTAGTATTATCACATTTTATGGGAACATTTTTGAAGTGAATTCCATAGTCTTCTAATGTATTTATCATCCAAACAACTTGTGCACAACATGCACTTGCAACAATGTATTCGGCTTTCGTCGTAGATAGTGCAATTGAATTTTGTTTCTTGGAAGTCCAAGAAACAAGTTCATGTCCTAAAAATTGACATATTCCGAATGTACTTTTTGTATCTATCCTGCATCCGCCAAAATCGGCATCTGCATAAGCTATTAAATCGAATTTTTCAGATTTTGGATACCATAATCCTAAATTTGGAGTTCCTTTAAGATACCTAAATATTCTTTTAACACTTTTAAGATGAGATAATTTAGGATTTGATTGAAACCTAGTGCAAAGTCCTACACTAAATATAATATCCGGTCTAGTCGCGGTGAGGTAGAGTAGACTACCTATCATTCCCATATATATTTTTTGATCGAAATTTTCACTATTTTCATCCATATTTAACTTAGTCGCAGTACTCATAGGGGTGTTTATTGCTTTTGAATTATTTATGTTAAATCGCTTTAACAATTCTAATGTATATTTAGATTGGTTAAGAAATATACCATCACTAAGTTGTTTGATTTGTAATCCTAAAAAGAAAGTTAATTCACCCATTAAACTCATTTCAAATTCATGACTCATACATTTGGCAAATGATTCACATAGTGATTCATCCGAAGAGCCAAAAATAATATCGTCAACATAAATTTGCATAATAAAAAAATTATTTTCAAAATGTTTGATAAACAATGTAGTATCAACCTTGCCTTTGGTAAAATTATTTAAAATAAGAAAGGAACTAAGCCTTTCATACCAAGCTCTAGGAGCTTATTTCAAGCCATAGAGAGCCTTAGTCAATTAGAATACATGATTAGGAAGAAGAGAATTTTCAAATCTGGGAGGTTGTTCAACATATACTTCTTCCGAAATAAAACCATTCAAGAAGGCACTTTTGACATCCATTGGAAACAATTTAAAATTATTACTACTAGCATAGGCAAGGAGCATCCTAATGGCTTATAATCTTGCCACAGGAGCGAAAGTTTCTTCGTAGACGATACCTTCTTCTTGGTTGAAACCTTTGGCCACTAATCTAGCCTTGTTTCTAACCACGATACTATTTTCATCTTGCTTGTTTCTAAAGACCCATTTAGTACCAATGACTAAATGGTCACTGGGTCTAGGAACAAGCTTCCATACCTTATTCCTCTCAAATTGATTTAATTCCTCTTGCATTGCAATAACCCAAAAATCATCTTTTAAGGCCTCGTCAATGTATTTAGGTTCGATTTGAGAAAGGAAGGCGGTGTTAGTACAAAAATTCTTGAAAGAGGAACGAGTTTGAACCCCTTTTGATGTATCTCCTATAATTAGCTCTTTTGGATGAGCATCTATATACTTCCATTGCTTGGGTAAGGAAATTTCGGAAGAAGGTGCATCCAAGTTGCTATTTTGAGGAGAGGGTTCATTTAAATTCAAATTATCAAAACCAAGTTCATCATCAAAATTATTTTTCTTTAAATTAGAAATTTCATTAAAAACTACATGAATAGACTCTTCTATTACTAAGGTTCTTTTGTTAAAAACCCGAAAAACCTTAGAAACGGAAGAGTAACCAAGAAAGATGCCTTCATCGGATTTAGCATCAAATTTTCCTAAGGCATCCCTTTCATTCAAAATAAAGCATTTACAACCGAAAACTTTAAAATAAGAAATATTTGGTTTTTTGTTATTTCATAATTCATAGGGAGTTTTTGATAGGGATGGTCTGATTAGGACTCTATTCATGATGTAGCAAGCCGTATTTATGGCTTCGGCCCAAAAATACTTGGGTAGACAATGTTCATTTAACATCGTTCTTGTCATTTCTTGTAGGTTTCTATTTTTTCTTTCAACTACTCCATTTTGTTGGGGATTCCTCGGAGTAGAGAAGTTGTGATTGTATCTATTAACTTCACAAAAATTTTGAAAGTCACGGTTTTGAAATTCGCCACCATGATCACTCCGAATTGATGAAATCATGAAACCTTTTTCATTTTGAGTGAGTTTACAAAATTTAGAGAAACACTTGAAACAATCACTTTTGTGAGCTAAGAAATAGGTCCAAGTGTATCTAGTATAGTCATCCACAATGACAAATGCATATTTGCTTCTTCGTAGACTTGTCATGTCAATTAGTCCAAATAAGTCCAAATGAATCAATTGTAATGGTCTAGTGGTGCTAATTTGAGTTTTTGGTTTGAAACTAGTTTTTATTTGTTTACCTAGTTGACATGCATCGCATACTTTGTCCTTAATAAACTTTATATTTAGAATTCCTCGCACTAATTCTCTAGATGAGATCTTTGATATTAGTTTTATGCTTGCATGGCCTAGTCTCCTATGCCAAAGCTAAGCATCATCATTTAAAGCGGAGAAGCACATTTCATTACTTAGTTCATCAAGGTTGATGGTGTAGACATTATTTTGTTTTAATGCAATCATAGTTATGTTATGGTTTAGTTTTTAAATAATACACACATTTGATTCAAATCTAACGATATAACCTTTATCGCATAATTGACTAACACTCAAGAGATTATGTTTCAATCCATCAACTAGTAAGACATCATCAATAAAAAAATTTAATTTGTTACCTATGGTTCCCTTGCCAATGATTTTGCCTTGGTTGTTGTCTCCGAAGGTGACGTACCCTTCTTCTTTGCTAGTGAGCATAGAGAAATGAGATGGATCTCCAGTTATATGTCTTGAGCATCCACTATCTAGATACCATCTCTTGCTCCTAGCTTGTGATGGTGTATGTTTCTACAAGAAGGGATTATTTTTAGGTACCTATTTTCTTTTGGGTGCCTTAAAAACTAATTTAACTTATACATCATATTGCATAGAATTGATCATGGTTCCTTTAGGAACCCAAATTAGTTTGTTCGGACTAATTTTCTTGAATGGATATTTATAAGTTTTATGTCCATATTTGCAACAAAAGTTGCAATTGCTTTGGTGCCGAACATGTAAGATAGGGCTTTTAATGAAGGTGGTTGGATTTTGGTGAGGACTACTCACAAATCTGATTCCACTTCTTTTAGGAACGTGACCCTTATTTGTAAGGATCATGTTCAAAGACTTGCTACCAACCTCGAATTTCTTCAAGGTGTCCTTAAGTAGCATGTTCTCCTTTTGGAGGGTTTCTAGATCATGGCATTTTATACATGGAGCTAAACTATCATGATATTCAGTCTTTAATTTATCGACATTACAAGTGAGACTATTATGCTCCTTTTTTTAGCAATTTATATTTTCTACTAATTGTCTTACATTCATCAAATAACTCATGGAAGGCATTTAATAATTCATGATAAGGTAAATATGCATCAATTAAATCCGTTACCTCTTCTCCGATGGCCATTAGGGCGTAATGAGCAACTTGCTCGGTGTTGGACTCCTCTTCTTCGGATGCGCTTAAATCATCCCACGTTGCCTTGAACGCCTTCTTCTTTGATGTTCTCTTTTTGGCTTGAGGACAATCGTTATTGTAGTGTCCCGATTTTTTGCACTCATAGCAAATCACTTGGTCCTTCTTATGTTCGAATTTATTTTTTTATTATTTTTAAATTTATTCTTTCTTAAATATTTTTTAAATTTTTGAGTCAAAAGTGCAATCTCATTGTCACTGTCCTCATCACTTGATGTTCCTTTCAAGTGGTTTTCTTGTGATGTGAGTGCCATATCCTTCCTGTTCTTTGGAAGGGGGTTCTCGAGCTCGTCATGAGCTTGACATATTATTTCATAGGTCATTAGAGACCCAATAAGTTCTTCAAGAGGGAATGTTTTAAGGTCTTTGGCCTCTTGAATGGCCGTAAATTTTGGATCCCAACTTTTAGGGAGGGATCTTAAGATTTTATTTACTAGTTCAAAGTTAGTAAAATCTTTACCAAGAGCTTTGAGTCCATTGATGACATCCGCGAACCGGGTATACATGTCTCCGATGGACTCACTTAGTTTCATTCGGAAGAGTTCATAAGAGTGCACAAGGATGTTGATTTTGGACTCTTTCACTCGGCTAGTGCTTTCATGAGTGACCTCAAGAGTTCTCCAAATATCAAAAGCCGAATCACAAATTGAAACACGATTAAATTCATTTTTGTCTAGTGCACAAAACAAGGCATTCATAGCCTTTGCGTTTAAAGTAAAAACCTTCTTCTCCGATTCATTACATTCGCTCATCGGAAGAGAAGATTTTTGAAATCCGTTTTCAACAATAGTCCAAAGCTCGAAATCCATGGAAATGAGGAAGATCCTCATACGAGTCTTCTAATAAGTATAATCCGACCCATTAAACATGGGTGGACGTGTGATAGAATGACCCTCATGTATGCCGGAGTAAGCCATCTCTCTTGGGTATCAAACCAAATATGAGAGTGAGCCTAGCTCTGATACCAATTGTTAGGATCGGAGTGGCACTAAGAGTGGGGGGTGAATTAGTGCAGCGGATTAAAACGTCAGTTTTGACAAATCTTTCGTACGATAAAAATCGAACTCCGAAGTGCTTAACATGAAAGCGTATTTGTAAAGTTGTGCAGCAAAGGTAATGAGGAAATAAAGCACGTAAGAAGGTTTGCAGTAATGTAAATAGAAATAATGAAATACAAACCAGAGATCACGCCGATTTTAAAGTGGTTCGGTCAAATGACCTACATCCACTTGCGAGGCCCTCTTCGATGAGGCTCCCACCTTCTACTAGCAAATCTCTTGAAGGGGAATGGCAAATACCCCTCTTACAACTTTTTACAAGCGGTTCACACTCTTACAAATTTTCAGCAAGAAGGAGGTGAACACTCTAGCAAATTAAAAACAAGACTTGCTAAGACTTATCTAAGACCTTTCTCTCAATCAATTGTTAGGATCGGAGCGGCACTAAGAGGGGGGGGGTGAATTAGTGCAGTGAATTAAAACGTCGGTTTTGACAAATCTTTTGTACAATGAAAATCGAACTCGGAAGTGCTTAACTTGAAAGCGTATTCGCAAAGTTGTGCAGCAAAGGTAATGAGGAAATAAGGCAAGTAAGAAGGTTTGCAGTAATGAACATAGCAGTAATGAAATGCAAACCAGAGATTACGCTGATTTTAAAGTGGTTCGGTCAAATGACCTACATCCACTTGCGAGGCCCCTCTTCGATGAGGCTCCCACCTTCCACTAGCAAATCTCTTGAAGGGGAAGGGTAAATACCCCTCTTACAACTTTTTACAAGCGGTTCACTCTCTTACAGATTTTCAGCAAGAAAGACGGAGGTGAACACTAGCAAATTGAAAACAAGACTAGCTAAGACTTTTCTAAGACCTTTCTCTCAATCAATTGCTTCTAAAAAAAGTTGTAATCTCAGCTGAGATTTGAGGGGTATTTATAGGCCTCAAGAGGATTCAAATTTAGGCTCCAAAATTTGAATTCTCTTTGGTTTCCTGATGTTGGCTGTGCCACCGCCTGTCAGTGGCGGTGCCACCGCCTGTTAGTTTCTAACACTGTTAGTGGACTAGCGGTGCCACCGCCCAGCCAAGTGGTGCCACCGCCCAACTCTCGGGTGCTGGGAGGTGCCACCGCCCAGCCAGGCGATGCCACCGCCTGGCTCTCCGGTTCATTGGTTGGGCTTTAAATTTAGCCCAAACCAAATCTAATTTTGGGCCTAGTTGGCCCCTAACTAGGATATTAGATTATCTCTTAATCCTAATCCTAATTACAAGTGAACTACATAACTAAAAACATCCTAAGCAAGTTTTCAACCTCGAACGTCGAGTCTTGTTTCGGCGAGCTTTCCGACGAACTTCTTCCGACGGACACCCAGCAAGCTCCCGATCTTGTGATGACTTTAACGAGTAGCCAAGCCTTCTCGGTGATCTTCGTGAACCTCGGACAATCTCTTCGGTGAACTTCCAAAAATTACGATAGGTTCCCGATTTCTTCTCGGTTGGTTCCTGCAGCATCTCCGACGATTCTTCGGACTCTTAAACGTCCATCGAACTTGACTCCGGTATTATTGCTTTGTGTTTTCTGGTTATCGTAGTTAATCCTGCACACTTAACTCAATAATATGAATTAGATCAATTAACCCATCAATTGATTTTATCATCAAAATCTGAGATTCAACAATCTCCCCCTTTTTTATGATGACAATCAATTGATGACAGAGTTAAACATAACTCCCCCTATCTATATGCCATATTATGAGAAGATAAAAACACTTGAATTTCATCCCATTGAATTCAAGCATAAATCAATAAGTTCTAATCGTAGAACTTATCGTTATTCTCATTAAGCATAAATAAATACGAAACTTCGATGAAAATCATTTTCAAGTCGAATGATAAGAGCCAATTTTTACTACGACAGGAGATAAAGATTTTCAACATGAATTTCATGATTTAAATGTAAGGCATGCTTTCAATATGATCAATCAATCTTGCGATATTCTCAAAGATTTTGTAAGGCATATAAGACATTCATATCACACAAGCTTTTGCAATTCATATAAGTCATATTATCGATGCGCATAAGACATTTTCATTAAGTCATGCTATCGAAATGGTATAAGTCATCACTTAGTCATCACTTCTCCCCCTTTGTCATCAACAAAAAGGGAATGAGACTTGAAGCATATAATTTGTGATTATAACACCAGGAATTCAGCATTGATCATACAAAAATTCATCATTCAAAATTAAGTATGCTAAAATATTTACGCAGAGTTCATCTTAAAGGAAAATTCAGCATTCATCCATTTTATCAAATCTCTTCTTTATATAAATAACAAAAATTGTAGGTGTACAAGGAAGAGATTATGAAAAAAAAAAAATTTCAAGTAGTAACTCCAATAAGTCAATATCATAATTCGAATACAAACTCATTCAAATTCAAATCGTCAACTTGAAACTCATAATCAAGCCATCAAAATCAATTTCGAGATTCACAAAATATCATAAAATCATTAATCTTGATCAGATGGAAGTGGTGTTTGACTCAAGATAAGGTAATTTAACGTGTCATTTAGAATCGAAAGAGAAGGATCAAATTCACCGAGGAACTGAGAGAGGATGAAAAACTTTACGGAAAATCCATTCAAACAAGTTTATTCTTAGGGACAATTTAACATACCTAATTCCCTTCTAATGAATTCAAATTGGTCTTCATTTAAAGCTTTTGTAAATATATCTGCTAATTGATGCTTTGTGTCAATGAATTCTAGAACAACATTATTGTTAAGGACATGATCGCGTATGAAATGATGCCTAACGTTGATGTGCTTAGTTCTAGATTGCTGAATTGGATTTTTGGTGAGACATATGGCACTAGTATTATCACATTTTATGGGAACATTTTTGAAGTGAATTCCATAGTCTTCTAATGTATTTATCATCCAAACAACTTGTGCACAACATGCACTTGCAGCAATGTATTCGGCTTCCGCAGTAGATAGTGCAACTGAATTTTATTTCTTAGAAGTCCAAGAAACAAGTGCATGTCCTAAAAATTGGCATGTTCCGGATGTACTTTTTCTATCTATCCTACATCCGCCAAAATCGGCATCTGCATAAGCTATTAAATCAAATTTTTCAGATTTTGGATACCACAATCCAAGATTTGGAGTTCCTTTAAGATACCTAAATATTCTTTTAACACTTTTAAGATGAGATAATTTAGGATTTGATTGAAACCTAACGCAAAGTCCTATACTAAACATAATATCCGGTCTAGTCACGGTGAGGTAGAGTAGACTACCTATCATTCCCCTATATGTTTTTTGATCGAAATTTTTACTATTTTCATCCATATCTAACTTAGTTGCAATACTCATAGGGGTGTTTATTGCTTTTGAATTATCCATGTTAAATCGTTTTAACAATTCTAATGTATATTTAGATTGGTTAAGAAATATACCATCACTAAGTTATTTGATTTGTAATCCTAAAAAGAAAGTTAATTCACCCATTAAACTCATTTCAAATTCATGACTCATACATTTGGCAAATGATTCACATAGTGATTCATCCGAAGAGCTAAAAATAATATCGTCAACATAAATTTTGTTGAATCTCGGATTTTGATAATGAAGTCAATTGTCATTTGTTGTCTAATCTATGTGTTGAGATAAGTGTGCAGGATTAACTATGATGAAAGTTAGACATGCAGCAAGAGTTACGCCGGAGTCAAGACAATGATCATGTTGGGAGTTCGAGAGTTCGACGGAAGTTCGGATAGTCGTCGGAGGTTCTACGGGAACAAATCCGAGAAGTCCATAAGCTTGCCAAAAGAAGCTCGTCGGAACTTGCCAAGTGGATCGTCGCAAGTCCAGGAGTTTGCCGGAAGTCCGCAGGAGCATCACCGAGGGTTCATCGGATGATCGACGGAAGTTCACCAGAAACTCGCCGGAAGAAGCGATTGACGCACCAGAGCAAGCTGCAGAAATTGTCTTAGGATTTATCGTAGTTAGTACAATGATTAAGTTGGAAATGGGAGGTGATCCTATTAGCTTAATCTTGGGGCAATTGGGCCCCTGAAAAACCCAAATTGGGCCGAATGGATCTACCCATTCGGACCCTGATTGCTGTGGGAGGTGCAACCGCCCAAGCCAGGAGGTAGCACCGCCTGGGCTAAGTCTCCCAAGCCAGGAGGTAGCACCGCCTGGGCTCAGTCTCCGAGCGAGACTGGGCGGTGCAACCTCCCCTAACAGGAGGTAGCACCGCTTGAGCTCGATCTTCGAGCTCTAATAGGCGATGCAACCGCCCCAGTCAGGAGGTGCAACCGCCTGAGCTCGGTCTTCGAGCTCTGGCAGAGAGGTGCAACCGTCCCTGACAAAGGTGGCACCGCCCAGAGGCTCAGTCTTCGAGCTCTGCCAGGCGGTGCAACCGCCCCAGTCAGGAGGTGCAACCGCCTGATCCCGGAATTTCGGTAATTGACAGTTTTGAGCTCCAAATTTGAACTGGGTTGGGGCCTATAAATACCCCACCCATTCAGCACTGAAAGAGCACAACTTACACTCGAAATATTGATCTTTTTCTGTGATTCTTAGAGCTCAAAATTGTTGTAAAGGCCAAAAGTTCTCCTCCCTCTGTTCTTCAAAGTTTTGAGTTGTAAAGAGAGGAGAGAAAATTTCTGTAAGGGTTGTCTCCTAAGCCCGTCAAAAGGAGTGAAACTGTAAAAGGGTGGTTGGCCTTCGCCTATTGAAGGAAGGCCTCTAGTTGACGTCGGTGACCTCGTCGGTGGAGGAAGCCAAAAGTGGAGTAGGTCAAGATTGACCGAACCACTCTAAATCTCGGTTTGCTTTTTACTTTGAGCATTTTATCTTTACTGCAAACCTCCTAAATAGCTACTGCCTTCTGCGCTTTTACGAACGAGTTTCTAAGTTCAGAGCTTTCCGAATCTACGTTTAGACGTAAATCGGCTTTTTCGTACGATCATTACATTTCAGTTTACGTTTACATTTTGATTTCAATCATAACTGCAAACTGCCTTCTGCGCATTTATAAAACATATCTTAAAGTTTAGTATCTTCAAAATTGGCATTTAGACGTAAACCGGTTTTATCGTACGAACGTCGCATTTCAGTTTGCGCTTGCATTATGATTTTCATCATAAACAGCAAACTGCCTTCATAGATTTACTTTAACGTCATCTCGCTTAATCTTAAGTTAAAGTAATCTTAGAATCGGCTTTTACATCGAAATTGTTTTTATCAAACGAACGCAGCTTTCGATTTTAATAGTGAAAGATTTCCGCTGCACTAATTCACCCCCCCCTCTTAATGCTCTTGATCCTAACAAATTTACACTATAAGAAAATTATTTTTAAAATGTTTAATAAATAATGTAGTATCAACCTTACCTTTGGTAAAATTATTTAAAATAAGAAAGGAACTAAGCCTTTCATACCAAGCTCTAGGAGCTTATTTCAAGCCATAGAGAACCTTAGTCAATTTGAATACAAGATTAGGAAGAAGAGAATTTTCAAATCTAGGAGGTTGTTCGACATATACTTCTTCGGAAATAAAATCATTCAAGAAAGCAATTTTGACATCCATTTGAAATAGTTTAAAATTATTACCACTAGCATAGTCAAAGAGCATCCTTATGGCTTCTAATCGAGCCACGGGAGCGAAGGTTTCTTCGTAATCGATACCTTCTTCTTGGTTGAAACCTTTGGCCACTAATCTAGCCTTGTTTCTAACCACGATACCATTTTCGTCTTGCTTGTTTCTAAAGACCCATTTAGTACCAATGACTAAATAGTCACTAGGTCTAGGAACAAGCTTCCATACCTTATTCCTCTCAAATTGATTCAATTCCTCTTACATTGCAATAACCCAAAAATCATCTTTTATGGCCTCGTCAATGCATTTAGGTTCGATTTGAGAAAGGAAGGCGGCGTTAGCAGAAAAATTCTTGAAAGAGGAACGAGTTTGAACCCCTTTTGATGTATCTCCTATAATTAGCTCCTTTGGATGAGCATCTATATACTTCCATTCCTTGGGCAAGGAAATTTCGGAAGAAGGTGCATCCAAGTTGCTATTTTGAGGAGGGGGTTCATTTAAATTCAAATTATCAAAACCAAGATCATCATCAAAATCATTTTTCTTTAAATTAGAAATTTCATTAAAAACTACATGAATAAACTCTTTTATTACTAAGGTTTTTTTGTTAAAAACCCGAAAAGCCTTAGAAATGGAAGAGTAACCAAGAAAGATGCCTTCATCGGATTTAGCATCAAATTTTCCTAAGGCATCCCTTTCATTCAAAATAAAGCATTTACAACTGAAAACTTTAAAATAGAAAATATTTGGTTTTTTGTTATTCCATAATTCATAGGGAGTTTTTGATAGGGATGGTCTTATTAGGACTCTATTAATGATGTAGCAAGCCGTATTTATAGCTTCGGCCCAAAAATACTTAGGTAAACTATGTTCATTTAATATAGTTCTTGCCATTTCTTGTAGGTTTCTATTTTTTCTTTCAACTACTCTATTTTGTTGGGGATTCCTCAGAGTGGAGAAGTTGTGATTGTATCCATTAACTTCACAAAAATTTAGAGAAACACTTGAAACAATCACTTTTGTGAGCTAAGAAATAGGTCCAAGTGTATCTAGTATAGTCATCCACAATTACAAACGCATATTTGCTTCCCCCTAGACTTGTCGTGTCAATTGGTCCAAATAAGTCCAAATGAATCAATTGTAATGGTCTAGTGGTGCTAATTTGAGTTTTTGGTTTGAAATTAGTTTTTATTTGTTTACCTAGTTGACATGCATCGCATACTTTGTCCTTAATAAACTTTATATTTGGAATTCCTTGTACTAATTCTCTAGATGAGATCTTAGATATTAGTTTCATGCTTGCATGGCCTAGTCTCCTATACCAAAGCCAAGCATCATCATTTAAAGCGGAGAAGCATATTTCATTACTTAGTTCATCAAGGTTGATGGTGTAGATATTATTTTGTTTTAATGCAATCATAGTTATGTTATGGTTTGATTTTTCAATAATACACATATTTGATTCAAATCTAACGATGTAACCTTTATCGCATAATTGACTAACACTCAAAAGATTATGTTTCAATCCATCAACTAGTAAGACATCATTGTTACCTATGGTTCCCTTGCCAATGATTTTGCCTTGGTCGTTGTCTCCGAAGGTGACGTACCCTTCTTCTTTGCTAGTGAGCATAGAGAAATGAGATGGATCTCCAGTCATATGTCTTGAGCATCTACTATCTAGATACCATCTCTTGTTGAATCTCGTATTTTGATAATGAAACTAATTGATAATTATGTTTATGTTTAACTGTATTTTGAGTGATGCAGGTCTACTCGATCAGGATTAGACAGTTAATGCAGGAGGAATTGACGTTGTGCTGGAGGAGATCACGTTAGGGTATTGGACGGCAGAAGGCTTCGAACGTCGGGCATCGGGCCAAGGAGAGCGAAATTGCGCCAAGGATATCGAGGTTGCGGAGGTCAATCGCCGATTGGGCAACAAGCCGCAAGAGAGGACGATGCACCAAAGATTCGGACGAAGCGCCAACCAATGACGTGCCGGGCAACAGAATGTCAATTCACATTGTAATAATTGTCTAAATCGGAGTAGAGTTTTGGCTTGTGTGTGCAGGATTAACTACGATAATGATGAAGACATGAAGCGAAACAAAGTGCCGGAGTCAAGCACGAAGGATTCGTTGGGAGTTCGAGAGTTCTATGGAAGTCCGAAGGCTCGTCGGGAATGCTGCCGGAACTAGCCGAAAATGAGTAGGGAGCTTGCCGAAGGGTTTTTCGGAAGCTCACCAAAAGGTTCGTCGGAAGTTCACGGAGCTCACCGAGAAAGATTGGAGCTTGCCAAAGAAGCTCGTTGGAACTCGCCGAGATCAAATCGTGAAGTCTACGAGCTTGCCGGGAGTCCGCAGAATGGTTTCTGAGAGTTTATCGGAAGACCGCCGGAAGTTCGCCGGAAGCTCGTCGATGTTAGGATCGGAGCAGCACTAAGAGGGGGGGGGGTGAATTAGTGCAGCGGATTAAAACTTCGATTTTAACAAAATCTTTCGTACGTTGAGAACGAAGCTTGAGAAATTTAACTTGAAGGCGTATTCTTGAAGTTGCGCAGCAAGAGTAATAAAGAACTAAAGCAGTAAGAAGATTTGCAGTAATGTAAATGACAGTAATGAAGAGCAAACCAGAGATTACGCCGATTTTTAGGGTGGTTCGGTCAAATGACCTACTCCACTTGCGAGGCCCCTCTTCGATGAGGCTCCCACCTTCCACTAGCAAGTCTCTTGAAATGGAAGGGTAAACACCCCTCTTACAACCTTTTACAAGCAGCTCAACCTCTTACAAATTTTCAATAAGAAAGAAGGAGGAGAACTCTCTAGCAAATTGAAAACAAGACTTGCTAAGACTTTTCTCTCAATCAAAATGCTTCTCAAAAGTTGTAACCTCAGTTGAGATTTGAGGGGTATTTATAGGCCTCAAGAGGATTCAAATTTTGGGTTTCAAAATTTGAATTCTCTTAGGGTTCCCGGTGCTGGAGGTTCCACCGCCCAGCCAGGCGGTGCCACCGCCCAGCGCTCGGGTGCTGGACGGTGCAACCGCCCAGCCAAGGAGGTGTCACCGCCCAGCACTCGAGTGCTGGGCAGTTTCACCGCCCAGCCAGGCGGTGCCACCGCCTGGCTTTCCGATTCATTGGTTTGGCTTAATTTTAGCCCAAACCAAATCTGACTTTGGGCCTAGTTGGCCCCTAACCAGGATATAGGATTATCTCTTAATCCTAATCCTAATTACAGGTGAACTACATAACACAAAAAAAAACATCCTAAGCAAGTTTTTTAACCGCGAACGTCGAGTCTTGTTCCGGCGAGCTTTCCGACGAACTTCTTCCGACGGACTCCCTGCAAGCTCCCAATCTTTGTGATGACTTTAACGAGTAGCCGAGCCTTCTTGGTGATCTCCGCGAGCCTCCGACGATTTCTTCGGCGAACTTCCGACACGTTCCCGATTTCTTCTCGGATGGTTCCGGCAGCATCTCCGATGATTCTTCGGTCTCTTAAATGTCCATCGAGCTCGACTCCGGTATCCTTGCTTTATGTTTTCTGGTTATCGTAATTAATCCTGCACACTTAACTCAATAATATGGATTAGATCAATTAACCCACCAATTGATTATATCATCAAAATCCGAGATTCAACAATCTCCCCCTTTTTGATGATGACAATCAATTGATGACGGAGTTAAACATAACTCCCCCTATCTATATGCCATATTATGAGAAGATAAAAAACACTTGAATTCCATCCCATTGGATTCAAGCATAACCCGATAAGTTCTAATCGTAGAACTTTATCGTTATCCTCATTAAACAATAGTAAGTACGAAACTTCGATGAAAATCATAAGTTAAATGATATGGGACGAATTTTGCTACGATAGAAGATAAAGATTTTCAATATAAATTTCATGATATCAATCTTGTGATATTTTCAAGGATTTGCAAGTCATATAAGACATTCATATCACACAGAAGATAAACATTTTTAATATAAATTTCATGATATCAATCTTGTGATATTTTCAAGGATTTGCAAGTCATATAAGACATTCATATCACACAAGTTTTTGTAATTCATATTAGCCATGCTATCGTTCTGATGTAAGTCATCACTTCTCCCCCTTTGTCATCAACAAAAAGAGACAAGCCAGCTAATTGATGATCATAGAAAAAGGTTTAGCATTTATCAAAGTTCATCATTCAAATTTGCCAGAAATAGTTTATCCAAAAGACATCATCATCTATGCAGATTAAGACAGTAATTATCTAAAGGAAAGATCAGTTATCGTACAATCGATGACAAACATGAACTTGTTTTTAAAAGCAAACAGAACAGAATAAAAAGATACATCAATTTAATCCTTAGGAGGTAATCCACAGTGCTGATACATGATCTCTATTTTTTCATTCATCTGTCGTAGTGTCTTCAAAATTTCAACTTGTTGATTCTGAATTTGTTCTTGCTGTGATTTGATCTGAGATAGCTCAGCCATAATGATATCTTCAGAGGAGGAAACAGGAGCTGAAGGTGTTGCTCCAAAGGGACTAGGAGGAGGAGATTCACTTCCCATAAGAATTGGTGTTTCAGGTTGTTCTATTGGTGTAGGAATTGGATCCGTCCTTCTAGGCTGCCTAACCCATATGCCATTGCTAAAAGTGCACTTAAGTTTTTTCAGCAAGTTTTTATTTATTATGTTATATCGATCATTTTGAATAGATTCTTCATCGGGTGGAATGCAAATGTCATAGGCATAAAGAATTCTAGTGATTAACCTCCCATATGGCAATATAGTATCTTTAGTCATAATTTCCTACATGTGTTGGCGAATCAAGTACCCAAAACAATTATGCTGACCGGTCATAATCCAATACATGGTTCCTATCTCTAATTGACTTACTTCGTCAAGATGAAATTGTTTGGGGAATATGATGCTTGTGATAATGTGATGAAGAATTTTAGAGTTGAAAGGCATTAAGTGTTCACAGCTCTTGGGTAGGAAGTCAAGGTTTGGATTTGCAAAAATTGTTTTCACGGCTTCGGAATAGGTTGCTCATATTTTTTTTACGTCCCATTTACCTTTAAAATAGCATCCCCTATCTTTTTCAGTTATGCCAATTAGCTCACAAATGGTGCTGTCAAAAATTCTAATGGGTGTTCCTAGAATGTAAGTGCTTAGGCTATCATTGTCTTCATATAGGTTGGCATAGAACAATCTCACTAACCATGGATAGATTGGTTCATCTATTTGTAGTAGAGGTAGAGCTTCTAGTTCAGCAAACCACTTAATGGGATCTAAGTCCTCTAGTTCATCCAAATCAACGTATTTTCCCTTATGGACACATCGTGTTTTAAATTTTGGAAAGCTAAGGGCTACCTCTTTTGATCTAAAAAGGTCATGGTTATATGAATCTCCTTCAATCCTTATTCCTTTTGATCTCTTTGGAGCCATGTTCTAGACAAGATGATGATGAAATTGTGAAAAATAAGCAAGAGAAAGAGAAAAGAAAGGAGGGATTTCAAGTGTTACCTTGTGGAGATTATGTTGAGAGATGGAAAGCTTGGACCACCAAGAATCCTTCTCCAATGTTTCTAAGAGTTAGAATGAGGGTTAGAGGGAATGGGAGAGGGTTTTGGAGAGGTCTTTCTTCGGGTTGGGGGCGGTGTCACCGCCGGCCCTAACCCCTCGGGTTAAAAGGGTGACTCGGTCGGTGTCACCGCCAAACTGGTCGGTGTCACTGCCTGGCGCCCGAGCGCCAGTCGGTGCAACCGTCGGATATGGCGGTGCCACCGCTGGCATCACGCGGAGGAAAGAAAAAAAATTTTCTTCCTTCCTTTTGTTTAGCTTCTTCCCTCAAGATCATAATTTATACTTTAATGGATCATTTTGAATTGAAGAAGAAGGAAGAATTCAAATTCATAAACGAAGGGAAAAGAACGAGTCCTTTTTGTGAAGTTCATTTTAGGGACAATTTAGCATGCCTAATTCCCTTCGGATGAATTCAAATTGGTCTTCATTCAAAGCTTTTGTAAATATATCTGCTAATTGATGCTTTGTGTCAATGAATTCTAGAACAACATCATTGTTAAGAACATGATTGCGTATGAAATGATGCCTAACGTCGATGTGCTTAGTTCTAAAGTGCTGAATTGGATTTTTAGTAAGGCATATGGCACTAGTATTATCGCATTTTATGGGAATATTTTCAAGGTGAATTCCATAGTCTTCTAATGTATTTTTCATCCAAATTACTTGTGCACAACATGCACTTGCAGCAATGTATTCGGCTTCCGCCGTAGATAGTGCAACTGAATTTTGTTTCTTGGAAGTCCAAGAAACAAGTGCATGTCCTAAAAATTGGCATATTCCGGATGTACTTTTTCTATCTCTCCTGCATCCGCCAAAATCGGCATCTGCATAAGCTATTAGATCGAATTTTTCAGATTTTGGATACCACAATCCTAAATTTGGAGTTCCTTTAAGATACCTAAATATTCTTTTAACACTCTTAAGATGAGATAATTTAGGATTAGATTGAAACCTAGCGCAAAGTCCTACACTAAACATAATATCCGGTCTAGTCGCAGTGAGGTAGAGTAGACTACCTATCATTCCCCTATATGTTTTTTGATCGAAACTTTCACCATTTTCATCCATATCTAACTTAGTCGCAGTACTCATAGGGGTGTTTATTGCTTTTGAATTATCCATGTTAAATCGTTTTAACAATTCTAATGTATATTTGGATTGGTTAAGAAATATACCATCACTAAGTTGTTTGATTTGTAATCCCAAAAAGAAAGTTAATTCACCCATTAAACTCATTTCAAATTCAAGACTCATACATTTGGCAAATGATTCACATAGTGATTCATCCGAAGAGCCAAACACAATATCGTCAACATAAATTTGGACAATAAGAAAATTATTTTCAAAATGTTTAATAAACAATGTAGTATCAACCTTGCCTTTGGTAAAATTATTTAAAATAAGAAAGGAACTAAGCCTTTCATACCAAGCTCTAGGAGCTTGTTTTAAGCCATAGAGAGCTTTAGTCAATTTGAATACATGATTAGGAAGAAGAGAATTTTCAAATCTGAGAGGTTGTTCGACAAATACTTCTTCGGAAATAAAACCATTCAAGAAGGCACTTTTAACATCCATTTGAAATAGTTTAAAATTATTACTACTAGCATAGGCAAGGAGCATCCTTATGGCTTCTAATCGAGCCACGGGAGCGAAGGTTTCTTCGTTATCTATACCTTCTTCTTGGTTGAAACCTTTGGCCACTAATCTAGCCTTGTTTCTAACCACGATACCATTTTCGTCTTGCTTGTTTCTAAAGACCCACTTAGTACCTATGACTAAGTGGTCACTTGGTCTAGGAACAAGCTTCCATACCTCATTCCTCTCAAATTGGTTCAATTCTTCTTGCATTGCAATGATCCAAAAATCATCTTTTAAGGCTTCGTCAATGCATTTAGGTTCAATTTGAGAAAGGAAAGCGACATTAGCACAGAAATTTTTGAAAGAAGAACGAGTTTGAACCCCTTTTGATGTATCTCCTATAATTTGCTCTTTTGGATAAGCATCTACATACTTCCATTCTTTTGGTAAAGAAATTTCGGAAGAAGATGCATTCAAATGGCTATTTTGAGGAGAGGGTTCATTTAAATTCAAATTATCAAAACCAAGATCATCATCAAAATCATTTTTCTTTAAATCAGAAATTTCATTAAAAACTATATGAATAGACTCTTCAATTACTAAAGTTCTTTTATTAAAAACCCGAAAAGCTTTAGAAACGGAAGAGTAACCAAGAAAGATGCCTTCATCGGATTTAGCATCAAATTTTCCTAAAGCATCCCTTTCATTTAAAATAAAGCATTTACAACCAAAAACTTTAAAATAGGAGATGTTTGGTTTTTTGTTATTCCATAATTCATAGGGAGTTTTGGATAAGGATGGTCTTATTAGGACTCTATTCATGATGTAGCAAGCTGTATTTACGGCTTCGGCCCAAAAGTACTTAGGTAAACTATGTTCATTCAATATAGTTCTTGCCATTTCTTGTAGGTTTCTATTTTTCCTTTCAACTACTCCATTTTGTTGAGGATTTCTTGGAGTTGAGAAGTTGTGATTGTACCTATTACTTTCGCAAAAATTCTGAAAGTCACGGTTTTGGAATTCACCACCGTGATCACTCCGAATTAATGAAATCATGAAGCCTTTTTCGTTTTGAGTGAGTTTACAAAATTTAGAGAAACACTTGAAGCAATCACTTTTGTGAGCTAAGAAATAGGTCCAAGTGTATCTAGAGTAGTCATCCACAATCACAAAAGCATATTTGCTTCCACCTAGACTTGTTGTATCAATTGGTCCAAATAAGTCCAAGTGGATCAATTGTAATGGTCTAGTAGTGCTAATTTGATTTTTTGGTTTGAAGCTTGTTTTTATTTGTTTGCCTAGTTGACATGCATCGCATACTTTGTCCTTAATAAACTTTATATTTGGAATTCCTCGTACTAATTCTTGAGATAAGATCTTAGATATTGTTTTCATGCTTGCATGGCCTAATCTTCTATGCCAAAGCCAAGCATCATCATTTACGGCGGAGAAGCACATTTCATTACTTAGTTCATCAAGATTGATGGTATAGACATTATTTTGTTTTAAAGCAATCATAGTCATATTATGATTTGGTTTTTCAATAATGCACATATTTGATTCAAATCTAACGATGTAACCTTTATCGCATAGTTGACTAATACTCAAGAGATTATGTTTCAATCCATCAACTAGTAAGACATCATCAATGGAAAAATTAAATTTGTTACCAATAGTTCCCTTGCCAATGATTTTGCCCTTGTTGTTATCTCCGAAGGTAACGTACCCTTCTTCTTTGCTAGTGAGCATAGAGAAATGAGATGGATCTCCAGTCATATGTCTTGAGCATCCACTATCGAGATACCATCTCTTGCTCCTAGCTTGTGGGTTTGTCTACAAAAGAGGATGATTTTTAGGTACCCATTTGATTTTGGGTGCCTCAAAAATTGACCTACTAACTTTGTTATTTATGATTGAATTCTTTATAGTTCCTTTAGGAACCCATATTAATTTTTGTGAACTAATTTTCCTAAATGGGCATTTGTAGGCAATATGTCCGGATTTGCAACAAAAGTTGCATTTCATATAAGAGGAAACATGTAATGTAGGTCCTTTTATGAAAGTGGTAGGATTTTGATGTAATCCTTTTACAAATCCAATTCCATTTCTATTTGCGATGTGACCCTTGTGTGCAAGGATCATATCTAATCCTTTGCTACCAACCTTAAACTTGTTTAATGTTTCCTTAAGAAGCATATTTTCATTTTTTATTGCTTCTAAGTGCTCACACTTAGAGCATGGAGGAGTTTGAAGACTATCAAACTTATCTTGTAGCAAAGCATGCTCTTTCTTTAAGATACTTAACTTCTTGCTAACAGTTCTACATTCATCAAATAATTCATGAAAAGCGATAGATAGTTCTTCAAAAGATAAATCTTCATTAAATAAATCACATACCTCTTCTCCTAACGCCATTAGTGCGTAATGAGCAACTTGCTCGGTGTTGGACTCCTTTTCTTTGGATGCGCTTGAATCATCCCACGTTGCTTTGAATGCCTTCTTTTTTGATGTTCTCTTTTTGGCTTGAGGACAATCGTTCTTATAGTGTCCCGGTTTTTTGCATTCATAGCAAATCACTTGGTCCTTCTTTTGTTCAAATTTATTTTTTGTATTATTTTTAAATCTGTTCTTTCTTAAATATTTTTTAAATTTTTGAGTCAAAAGTGCAATGTCATTGTCACTATCCTTATCACTTGATGTTCCTTTCAAGTGGTCTTCTTGTGATTTGAGTGCCATATCCTTCCTGTTCTTTGGAAGGGGGTTCTCGAGCTCGTCATGAGCTTGACATGTCATTTCGTAGGTCATTAGAGACCCAATGAGTTCTTCAAGAGGGAATGCTTTAAGGTCTTTGGCCTCTTGAATGGCCGTAACTTTTGAATCCCAACTTTTAGGGAGGGATCTTAAGATTTTAGTTACTAGTTCAAAGTTAGTAAAATCTTTACCAAGAGCTTTGAGTCCATTGATGACATCCGTAAACCGGGTGTACATGTCTCCGATGGACTCACTTGGTTTCATTCGGAAAAGTTCGTAAGAGTGCACAAGGATGTTGATTTTGGACTCTTTCACTCGGCTAGTGCCTTCATGAGTGACCTCAAGAGTTCTCCAAATATCAAAAGCCGAATCACACATTGAAACACGATTAAATTCGTTTTTGTCTAGTGCACAAAACAAGGCATTCATAGCCTTTGCATTTAAAGCAAAAACCTTCTTCTCCGATTCATCCCATTCGCTCATCGGAAGAGAAGATTTTTGAAATCCATTCTCGACAATAGACCAAAGCTCAAAGTCCATAGAAATGAGGAAGATTCTCATGCGAGTCTTCCAATATGTGTAATCCGACCCATTAAACAAAGGTGGTCGTGCAATAGAATGGCTCTCTTGCATGCCGGAGTAAGCCATCTCTCTTGGGTATTAAACCAAATATGAGAGATAACCTTGCTCTGATACCACTTGTTAGGATCGGAGCGGCACTAAGAGGGGGGGGGTGAATTACTGCAGCAGATTAAAACTTTGATTTTAACAAAATCTTTCGTACGTTGAGAACGAAACTTGAGAAATTTAACTTGAAGGCGTATTCTTGAAGTTGCGCAGCAAGAGTAATAAGGAACTAAAGCAGTAAGAAGATTTGCAGTAATGTAAATGACAGTAATGAAGAGCAAACCAGAGATTACGCCAATTTTTAGAGTGGTTCGGTCAAATGACCTATTCCACTTGCGAGGCCCCTCTTCGATGAGGCTCCCACCTTCCACTAGCAAGTCTCTTGAAATGGAAGGGTAAACACCCCTCTTGCAACCTTTTACAAGCAGCTCAACCTCTTACAAATTTTCAATAAGAAAGAAGGAGGAGAACTCTCTAGCAAATCGAAAACAAGACTTGCTAAGACTTTCTAAGACTTTTCTCTCAATCAAAATGCTTCTCAAAAGTTGTAACCTCAGCTGAGATTTGAGGGGTATTTATAGGCCTCAAGAGGATTCAAATTTTGGGTTTCAAAATTTGAATTCTCTTAGGGTTCCCGGTGCTGGAGGTTCCACCGCCCAGCCAGGCGGTGCCACCGCCCAGCGCTCGGGTGCTGGACGGTGCAACCGCCCAGCCAAGGAGGTGTCACCGCCCAGCACTCGGGTGCTGGGCAGTTTCACCGCCCAGCCAGGCGGTGCCACCGCCTAGCTTTCCGATTCATTGGTTTGGCTTAATTTTAGCCCAAACCAAATCTGACTTTGGGCCCAGTTGGCCTCTAACCAGGATATAGGATTATCTCTTAATCCTAATCCTAATTACAGGTGAACTACATAACATAAAAAAAAACATCCTAAGCAAGTTTTTTAACCACGAACGTCGAGTCTTGTTCCGACGAGCTTTCCGACGAACTTCTTCTGACGGACTCCCTGCAAGCTCCCAATCTTTGTGATGACTTTAACGAGTAGCCGAGCCTTCTTGGTGATCTCCGCGAGCCTCCGACGATTTCTTCGGCGAACTTCCGACACGTTCCCAATTTCTTCTCGGATGGTTCCGGCAGCATCTCCGATGATTCTTCGGTCTCTTAAACGTCCATCGAGCTTGACTCCGGTATCCTTGCTTTATGTTTTCTGGTTATCGTAGTTAATCCTGCACACTTAACTCAATAATATAGATTAGATCAATTAACCCACCAATTGATTATATCATCAAAATCCGAGATTCAACAGTCGAAAGAAGTCTTGACTTGCAGACTTTGTAATAGCTTAGAAATTGTCTTTAAATTTGTAGTTAGCACGTTAATTAGGGTTAGGATTAGGTGTTAATCCTATAACCCAAGTAGGGGCCAATTGGGCCCGAGTTCGGACTGGTTTGGGCCAAGTTTGGAGCCCAACTAGTGAGCTGATAAGAGCCAGGCGGTGGCACCGCCCAGCACCCGAGAGCTGGGCGGTGACACCTCCTTGGCTGGGCGGTTGCACCGTCCAGCACCCGAGCGCTGGGTGGTGGCACCGCCTGGCTGGGCGGTGGCACCGCCTACAGCGGGAACCCAAAGAGAATTCAAATTTTGAAGCCCAAATTTGAATCCTCTTGAGGCCTATAAATACCCCTCAAATCTCAGCTGAGAGAACAACTTTTCGAGCAGCAAGTGTTTGAGAGAAAAGCCTTAGAAAAGTGTTAGCTTGTCTTGTTTTCAATTTGCTAGTGTTCATCTCCTTCTTTCTTGTTGAAAATCTGTAAGAGAGTGAACCGCTTGTAAAAGTTGTAAGAGGGGTATTCACCCTTCACTTTCAAGAGATTTGCTAGTGGAAGGTGGAAGCCTCATCGAAGAGGGGCCTCGCAAGTGGATGTAGGTCATTTGACCGAACCACTTTAAAATCAGCGTAATCTCTGGTTTGCGTTTATGTTTATGCATTTATCTTTCTACAAACCTTTACTTTGCTAAGTTCACTGCCCTCATCTTATTACGTACGCTTTCAACGCAATCGAAACGGTTTCAAACGAAACATTATTTTTATCGTACAAAAGATTTGTCCAAAACCGAAATTTTAATCCGTTACACTAATTCACCCCCCCTCTTAGTGCCGCTCCGATCCTAACAATTGGTATCAGAGCCACGTTTTTCTACCTTGGTTTAACACCCAAATAGAAATGGCTCTTTACGACTTTCAAGAGGGTCAATCTCTCATTTGTCCTCCCTTTTTCAATTGGACGGACTACACTTATTGGAAAACTCGAATGAGAGTTTTCTTACTTTCTTTGGATTTGAATTTATGGCACATAGTCGAAAATGGATTTGAAATGTCTTCTCTCCCAATGAACCATTGGAATGATTTGGAGAAGAAGATGTTTTCTCTAAATGCAAAGGCTATGAATGCCTTATATTGTGCACTTGACAAAAATGAATTTAATCGTGTTTCGATGTGTGACTCGGCTTTTGATATTTGGAGAACTATAGATGTCACTCATGAAGGCACTAGCCGAGTGAAAGAGTCCAAAATCAATATTCTTGTGCATTCTTACGAACTTTTCCGGATGAAACCAAGTGAGTCCATCGGAGACATGTACACCCGGTTCACGGATGTCATCAATGGACTCAAAGCTCTTGGTAAAAGTTTTTCTAATTTTGAACTAGTCACTAAAATCTTAAGATCCCTTCCAAAAAGTTGGGATCCAAAAGTTACGGCCATTCAAGAGGCCAAGGACCTTAAAACATTCCCTCTCGAAGAACTTATTGGGTCTCTAATGACCTACGAAATGAACAATGTGACAAAAAAGAAACTCGAGAACAACCTTCCAAATGATAGGAAGGATTTGGGACATAGAACACATGAAGACCATTCGAGCATAAGCTCAAGTGATGGTGAACTTAAACTACAAATGAAACAAAAATTAAAAAGCAAAAAGAATAGAACTACTTGCTTTGAACGCAAGAAGAACAAAAGTTGGGATGAATTGAGCTCTTCCGAAGACGAGGAGAAAATCAAGAAAGGCGAGGTGGCAAACTATGCCTCACCCTCTTACAACAATGAGGTAATCAAAATCCCACTAATTTATTTTGAAATTACATAATACTTTCTTGAGTTATTTTTAATTTAGTTTAGGATTAATTTTCTTGAAAATTGCATGTGTTATGTTAATGTTAAATATAAATCTAATGCTTATACACCTAGTAAGATTAATCTTATATATGTGCTTGAGAAGCAAGAATTTGTATTTTGACGATTTCCATATTGATTTTCAATGACGATGCATGACTTTTGAATGGAAGGCTTGATGATATTTTATGAACCTTATCTTTGGTTTTCAAACATGATGTATAGTTTTGACATAAGAACAAAAATTTGAAGCATGCTAATATAAAGTCAATCATATAAAGTAAAACTAAAGAAATTTTAAATATCTATAAGAATCATTCAAAATTATGTTCAATAAAACCTTACTTGATGTTGTAATGAAACTATTGAAAGTTTTGATGCTATGATTTGATGATTTTATGCATGAGATTGTAAAGTTATACATGATGATTTTTTGGTCTTGATGGTTTTTATGACAAAATTCATTTTTCGATCCTAAATGTTGATGCACATTTTTATCTAGCATAAATGACATGAATTTAAATAACTAAAAAGAGAAAAGCATTGTTCTTGAAAATTATTTTTCTCTATCTTGTTGATTTATATGAATCCCTTGAAAATGATTTTGGTTTGATGATTTGAATTACAAATGAGTTATATCAAAATCATGATATTGATTTGACTTGAAGTAATGAGTTGAAATCATTTTTTTTGGAATTATGTGTTGCGCTTTTTTATCTTGATGATCTTTGATTTTTTTTTAAAACGATGATGCATGGATTTGAAAGAAAAGGAGATGCATGCATGGAATCAATCAATAAGTTGAAACAAAAGGAGGAAAGATTTTTTATTGAAAATTTTCTTTTTCTCTATCTTATTGATTTATACCTAGGAGACCAATAAAATTATTTATGTCATTTTGAATCTCTTGAAAGAAATGTTGAGATTTTGATGATTTAGACGATTTGAATTTGAATGAGTTTTATCTAAAATCATGATATTGATTCCGTGATATTTACCAATTAAGATTTATTATGAATCAAGATTTTTCATTAATCGATCTCCTAAGATTTTCTTTTGATTATTAATGAGTAGGTTTTTCAAAAAGAAATCATGTCTTCTGGTATTCACATGTTCTAATCCTTCATGATAAAATTTTTATGTAATTCCTTATATTCATGAAATGTTTATCTCATCACCAATTATTTTCTTCTTGATATTCCTTATTTGGTGATATAAAATCATGCATGAAATACTCTTGAGATTATTTTGATGCATACAAATGAAAAGTTATGATCATGCATGGTAGGATGCAATTTGACAAATTAATACCATTATGATTTGAAATATTTATAATTTGGAATGATGCATGCAATACTTATGCCTTTTATTATGATAATATATGTGATGTATTGCATATGATGTGAATCATGAATGCTTTAAATGATAAATGTCTTGATATCATGATTGATGATTTTGTTCTATGCATAAGATTTTTAAAATTATGCATAATGAATCTTGTAATTTACAGATTATCGATTTTCTTTTTACCATAATGAAAGTGCCTTATTGATCCTTGTCATAATAAATCTAGCACTTTCGGTTTTAAACATGATACATGTTTTTATTTGACATAAAAAAAAAGGGAGGCATGCTTGAATGAAATAAATCACATGAATTGAAGCAACTAAAAGAGAAGAACATTTTTCTTCTTGAAAATTATTTTTTCTATATTATTGATTTTGATGAATCTATTTGTATTATTTTTATGAATCTCATGGATTATGAAAATGATTTGAATTTAATGGATTTTATTGAAATCATGATCTTGATTTCTCACAATTTTCTATTGAATGAATCAAGTTTGTTTTCTATTTAAAAGGATATTTATCAAAATTTTCATGGTCTTTTAGTATTCATGATATTGATAATTATATTTTGAAACTCTATGTAAATCAAGATTCTTCATCATGATTCTCTCGTTTTATAAAAGAGGAGATGTTCTATGTGAATCATAAGATTTTATATGCATGAATTGAGATTTTGTTCTCCTATGATTCTTTTCGCTATTAACTAACAAGAAACTTGTTCTTGTAAATCATGATACGCTACTTGATATCTTGATAATTTATAACTTGAGTTTTCCTTTTGAATCAAGATTGTTTCATATCATGTTTTCTATTTACAATTGAAGAAATTTGTCAAAAATGATATATGTCTTTTGACAATCAATTTTATCTTTGTTATTTACCCTTGTCATGATTTGAAGATTATAGTAAAGGGAAATTAATTACATGATTGTATTGTTCTTCCCTTCTTTTTGACAATGACAAAGGGGGAGATAGCTAGCTTGCACAAGTCAAGAAGATGCAAAACTTGATTGCTAGCTTGTCTATCTTAAGTAGCAAAGATTGCTAACTTGCTTATTTCAAGAAGCAAAACATGCTAACGTGAGCATCTAGCAAAATTGTATATTTCAAGAAGCAAGGGTTGCTTTCTGGTACATCTCAAAACTACTAGCTTGCATGCTCTAAAAATATTATAAAATTTGCTAGCTTGTATGTTGTAGAAATTACTATCATACTACCTTGCATATCTATGATGATAGCAAAATTGTATAATGATAAAACTAGGAGATTATGTTAATTATGCAATGTTGGTATCCAATGTTGAACTTGGATATTTCAAAAACTTGCAACTTGCACATTGCAATAGGAAGCAAGAGTCATGTGCCTACATAAGAAAGCTATCTTGCATTTGCTTTCAAAATTTTTACTAGCTTGTATGTTGCAAAACTTGCTCACTTTTTCAAAATTGCTAGCTCAAACATTGCAAAGGAAGCAAAAATTTGCTAGCTTGAAACTTGCTAGCATGTAGTCTAAAGAGAAGCAATTAGTTATTATATCAAGAAATGCAAACATGCTAAACTTACACATCTTTAATTGCTAGATTGCATAATGATAAAATTTGATACTATGTTTTTCATGCAATGTATGAAACTTTTTTCTCTAAACACATAAGAGTAGGAACTTCTCCTTTTTGTTGATGACAAAGGGGGAGAAGTATATTGATGACTTCATGTATTAAATTGAATATTTTATATATTTGCATGATAGTTTAAATGTTTATCAGAACTAGTGACGAATGTTACTTGGATTTGGGATAATCCAAGTGTTCTATCAATGGCATATTGATAGGGGGAGTTTGGTTAAACTCCGGGGAGTTAAAGTTAACTCCGTTAGTCATCAATTAGTTGTCATCATCAAAAAGGGGGAGATTGTTGAATCTCATATTTTGATGATGAAACTAATTGATAATTATATTTATGTTTAACTGTATTTTGAGTGATGCAGGTCTACTCGATCAGGATTAGACAGTTAACGCAGGAGGAATTGACGTTGTGCTGGAGGAGATCACGTTAGGGTATTGGACGGCAGAAGGCTTCGAACGTCGGGCATCGGGCCAAGGAGAGCGAAATTGCGCCAAGGATATCGGGGTTGCGGAGGTCAATCGCCGATTGGGCAACAAGCCGCAAGAGAGGACGATGCACCGAAGAATCGGACGAAGCGCCAACCAATGACGTGCCGGGCAACAGAATGTCAATTCGCATTGTAATAATTGTCTAGATCGGAGTAGAGTTTTGGCTTGTGTGTGTATAATTAACTACGATAACGATGAAGACATGAAGCGAAACAAAGTGCCGGAGTCAAGCACGAAGGATTCGTTGGGAGTTCGAGAGTTCTATGGAAGTCCGAAGGCTCGTCGGGAATGCTGCCGGAACTAGCCGAAAATGAGTAGGGAGCTTGCCGAAGGGTTTTTCGGAAGCTCGCCAAAAGGTTCGTCGGAAGTTCACGGAGCTCACCGAGAAAGATCGGAGCCTACCAAAGAAGCTCGTTGGAACTCGCCGAGATCAAATCGTGAAGTCTACGAGCTTGCCGGGAGTCCGCAGAATGGTTTCCGAGAGTTTGTCGGAAGATCGCCGGAAGTTCGCCGGAAGCTCGTCGAAAGAAGTCTTGACTTGCAGACTTTGTAATAGCTTAGAAATTGTCTTTAAATTCATAGTTAGCACGTTAATTAGGGTTAGGATTAGGTGTTAATCCTATAACCCAAGTAGGGGCCAATTGGGCCCGAGTTCGGACTGGTTTGGGCCAAGTTTGGAGCCCAACTAGTGAGCTGATAAGAGCCAGGCGGTGGCACCGCCTGGCTGGGCGGTGGCACCGCCCAGCAACCGAGAGCTGGGCGGTGACACCTCCTTGGCTGGGCGGTTGCACCGTCCAGCACCCGAGCGCTGGGCGGTGGCACCGCCTACAGCGGGAACCCAAAGAGAATTCAAATTTTGAAGCCCAAATTTGAATCCTCTTGAGGCCTATAAATACCCCTCAAATCTCAGCTGAGAGAACAACTTTTTGAGCAGCAAGTGTTTGAGAGAAAAGCCTTAGAAAAGTGTTAGCTTGTCTTGTTTTCAATTTGCTAGTGTTCACCTCCTTCTTTCTTGTTGAAAATCTGTAAGAGAGTGAACCGCTTATAAAAGTTGTAAGAGGGGTATTCACCCTTCACTTTCAAGAGATTTGCTAGTGGAAGGTGGAAGCCTCATCGAAGAGGGGCCTCGCAAGTGGATGTAGGTCATTTGACCGAACCACTTTAAAATCGGCGTAATCTCTGGTTTGCGTTTATGTTTATGCATTTATCTTTCTGCAAACCTTTACTTTGCTAAGTTCACTGCCCTCATCTTATTACGTACGCTTTCAACGCAATCGAAATGGTTTCAAACGAAACATTATTTTTATCGTACAAAAGATTTGTCCAAAACCGAAGTTTTAATCCGTTGCACTAATTCACCCCCCCCTCTTAGTGCCGCTCCGATCCTAACATCTCTTGCTCCTAGCTTGTGATGGTGTATGTTTCTATAAGAAGGGATTATTTTTAGGTACCCATTTTCTTTTGGATGCCTTAAAAACTGATTTAACTTGTTAATCATATTACATAGAATTGATCATGGTTCCTTTAGGAACCTAAATTAATTTGTTCGGACTAATTTTCTTGAATGGACATTTATAAGTTTTATGTCCATATTTACAACCAAAGTTACAATTGTTTGGTATTGAACATGTAAGACGAGGCCTTTAATGAAGGTGGTTGGATTTTGGTGAGGACTTCTCACAAATCCGATTCCACTTCTTTTAGGAACGTGACCCTTATTTGTAAGGATCATGTTCAAAGATTTGCTACCAACCTCGAATTTCTTTAAGGTGTCCTTAAGTAGCAAGTTCTCCTTTTGGAGAGATTCTAGATCATGGCATTTTATACATGGAGCTAAACTATCATGATATTCAGTTTTTAATTTATCGATATCACAAGTGAGACTATCATGCCCCTTTTTTAGCAATTTGTATTTTCTACTAATTGTCTTACATTCATCAAATAACTCATGGAAAGCATTTAATAATTCATGACAAGGTAAATCTGCATCAATTAAATCTGTTACCTCCTCTCCGATGGCCATTAGGGTGTAATGAGCAACTTGCTCGGTGTTGGACTCCTCTTCTTCGGACGTGCTTGAATCATCCCACGTTGCCTTGAGCGCCTTCTTCTTTGATGTTCTCTTTTTGGCTTGAAGACAATCGTTCTTGTAGTGTCCTGGTTTTTTTGCACTCATAGCAAATCACTTGGTCCTTCTTGTGTTCGAATTTATTTTTTGTATTATTTTTAAATTTGTTCTTTCTTAAATATTTTTTAAATTTTTGAGTCAAAAGTGAAATGTCATTGTCACTGTCCTCATCACTTGATGTTCTTTTCAAGTGGTCTTCTTGTGATGTGAGTGTTATATCCTTCCTGTTCTTTGGAAGGGGGTTCTCGAGCTCGTCATGAGCTTGACATGTCATTTCGTAGGTCATTAGAGACCCAATAAGTTCTTCAAGAGAGAATGTTTTAAGATCTTTGGCCACTTGAATTGCCGTAACTTTTGGATCCCAGCTTTTAGGGAGGGATCTTAAGATTTTAGTTACTAGTTCAAAGTTAGTAAAATCTTTACCAAGATCTTTGAGTCCATTGATGACATCCGTGAACCGGGTGTACATCTCTCCGATGGACTCACTTGGTTTCATTCGGAAAAGCCGAATCACAAATTGAAACACGATTAAATTCATTTTTGTCTAGTGCACAAAACAAGGCATTCATAGCCTTTCCATTTAAAGCAAAAACCTTCTTCTCCGGTTCATTCCATTCACTCATCGGAAGAGAATATTTTTGAAATCCGTTTTCAACAATAGTCCAAAGCTCGAAATCCATGGAAATGAGGAAGATCCTCATACGGGTCTTCCAATAAGTATAATCCGACCCATTAAACATGGGTGGACGTGTGATAGAATGACCCTCATGTATGTCGGAGTAAGCCATCTCTCTTGGGTATCAAACCAAATATGAGAGTGAGCCTAACTCTAATACCAAATGTTATGATCGGAGCGGCACTAAGAGGGGGGGGGGTGAATTAGTGCAGCGAATTAAAACGTCGGTTTTGACAAATCTTTTGTATGATAAAAATCGAACTCGGAAGTGCTTAACTTGAAAGTGTATTCGTAAAGTTGTGCAGCAAAGGTAATGAGAAAATAAGGCAAGTAAGAAGGTTTGTAGTAATGTAAATAGCAGTAATGAAATGCAAACTAGAGATTACGCCGATTTTAAAGTGGTTCGGTCAAATGACCTACATCTACTTGCGAGGCCCCTCTTCGATGAGGCTCCCACCTTCCACTAGCAAATCTCTTGAATGGGAAGGGTAAATACCCCTCTTACAACTTTTTACAAGCGGTTCACTCTCTTACAAATTTTCAGCAAGAAAGAAGGAGGTGAACACTAGCAAATTGAAAACAAGACTAGCTAAGGCTTTTCTAAGAACTTTCTCTCAATCAATTGCTTCTAAAAAAAGTTATAATCTCAACTGATATTTGAGGGGTATTTATAGGCCTCAAGAGGATTCAAATTTGGGCTCCAAAATTTGAATTCTCTTTGGTTTCCCGATGCTGGCAGTGCCACCGCCTGTTAGTGGCGGTGCCATTGCCCAGCTCTCGGGTGCTGGGCGGTGCCACCGCCTGGCTCTCCGGTTCATTGGTTGGGCTTTAAATTTAGCCTAAACCAAATCTAATTTTGGGCCCAGTTGGCCCCTAACCAGGATATTGGATTATCTCTTAATCCTAATCCTAATTACAAGTGAACTACATAACTAAAAATATCCTAAGTAAGTTTTCAACCGCGAACGTCGAGTCTTGTTTCGGTGAGCTTTCCGACGAACTTCTTCCGACGGACTCCCAGCAAGCTCCCGATCTTGTGATGACTTTAACGAGTAGCCGAGCCTTCTCAGTGATCTCCGTGAACCTCCGACGATCTCTTCGGCAAACTTCCAAAAATTTCGATAGGTTCCCGATTTCTTCTCGGTTGGTTCCGGCAGCATCTCCGACGATTCTTCATACTCTTAAACGTCCATCGAACTTGACTCCGGTATTCTTGCTTTGTGTTTTCTGGTTATCATAGTTAATCCTGCACACTTAACTCGATAATATGGATTAGATCAATTAACCCATCAATTGATTTTATCATCAAAATCTGAGATTCAACATCAATTACTTCTCAAAAAGTTGTGATCTCAGTTGAGATTTGAGGGATATTTATAGGCCTCAAGAGGATTCAAATTTGGGCTCCAAAATTTGAATTATTTTTAGTTCCCGATGCTGGCGGTTCCAGTGCCTGTCAGTGGCGGTGCCACCGCCTGTTAGTGTCTGACACTGACAGTGGACTGGTGGTGCCACCGCTTGGCTCTCGGGTGCTGAGCGGTGCCACCGCCTGGCTCTCGAGTGCTGGGCGGTGCCACCGCCAGACCCTTCGGTTCACCGGTTGGGCTTTAAGTTTAGCCCAAACCAAGTCAAATTTTGGGCCCAATTGGCCCCTAACCAGGATATAGAATTATCTTTTAATCCTAATTACATGTGAACTACATAACTAAAAACATCCTAAGCAAGTTTTCAACCGCGAACGTCGAGTCTTGTTCCGGCGAGCTTTCCGACGAACTTCTTCCGACGGACTCCCAGCAAGCTCCTGATCTTGTGATGACTTCAACGAGTAGCCGAGCCTTCTCGGTGATCTCCGCGAACCTCCGACGATCTCTTCGGCGAACTTTCGAAAATTCCGACAGGTTCCCGATTTCTTCTCGGTTGGTTCCGACAGCATCTCCGACGATTCTTCGGACTCTTAAACGTCCATCGAACTTGACTCCGGGATTCTTGCTTTATGTTTTCTGGTTATTGTAGTTAATCCTGCACACTTAACTCAATAATATGGATTAGATCAATTAACCCATCAATTGATTTTATCATCAAAATCCGAGATTCAACACGGTCGAGTGTTCACTGGTGGCTTGCCCGGAAGGATTCGAATTCGATGGTCATGTTGCCGAGAAGGAGGAAGACCGCGCGGTTCAGCAAATATGTCGACAAATTCAGTAAGCAATTGGGCAAGATTTTGATCTTCAATTTCTATTTTCTTCTCTTTTGGTTGTGGCTGGAGATGCATCAAAAAGCCACCATTTACCTTGTGCAAAACTTTCTCCATTCGTTGGGTCGAAACAGTGGTAACGTTACTTCCGCGCTTCCCGCGTAGGATGATCTGTTTGCCCTTACAGTAGAATTTCATAATTAATTTAGAAAAGTTCCAAGAGACATCACCTAGTGTAGTCAGCCATTCTATACCAAGCACTGCCTCATAGTCATCGATTGGTAGGAGCAAGAAATCGGTGATAATTTCTTGGTCTTGCAGTAATAGTTTCACTTGCGGGCATCTTTGGTCGCACTTTAGGATTCTACCGTCGGCAACCTTTACATCGAACTTGCTACAACCTTCAATATGCAGTGTCATCCGAGCAGTAACCTTACTATTTAGGAAGTTATTAGTGCTACCCGTGTCGATGAGAACAGTGATCGGCTGTTGTTTGAGAAGGCCTCCAACTTTCATCGTTTGTGGGTTTTAGTAGCCGGCTAGTGCATATACCGTAATGTCGATCGGCTGTGGCTCTTCTTCCATATCTTCGTCTTCATGTTCAAGGCTCTCTTCTAGATGTTCAATGACCTCTTCTTCTACTAGTTCAATCATAAGAAGTCTACCTTTTTTACAGCGATGCTCGCGGCTCCACGGCTCGTTGCAATGCCAACATAACCCCTTCGCAGATCGCTCCCGAAGTTCTTCTCTTGTTAACCTTTTCGGTGTAGGGACTCGGTTGATTGTAGGGGGGGCTGAGGGCTTTAGTATTGTAGGTCGTGGAGTGATCCTAGTCCTCCAGGCTTCATGGTTCAATCGCTCCTCTTGAAGTCGTGCGAAAGAGATGGCTGCCATAAGCGTGTATGGTTGTCGCGCCTTAACTTCTCCCCGGATCTCTGGCTTTAAGCCCTCAATAAAGGTCCCCAATAACTATTTTTCAGACCAATCATGAGTTTGATTAGATAACCTTTCAAACCTGGTTTGGTACTCCTGAATGGTGGAGGTTTGTCGGATCTTTGCTAGTTGTCCGTCAATGTTCTCATAATTAGTTGGTCCGAAGCGGATCAGTAGTCCTTCTTTGAATTGTCGCCATGAAAGGACTCCATAAGTGTGTTCAAACTAGTCAAACCATTGTATGGCATCCCCTTCAAGATGTATAGCTGCAATTTCCACCATGGATGCATCCGCAGTTTTATGGTACCGAAAATATCGCTCCGCGTGCAAGATCCAACCAATTGGGTCTCCTTCTTCCCATCTAGGGAAGTCCACTCTCATGCGTGAATAGTTGGGGTCGGTCATAGAGCCTCCCCTCTCTTGGAAGTCATCTCTTTGGGCATGATGTGATTGGTTAGAGCTCTCTCTTTGATGTGATTTCTTCGGGCTTGATGGTCGGCCCAAACTGAATTCGGTAAGGAGACTCTGAATCTTATCCTCCATTCATGCCTCAAAGGCTTCAAATTTAGCATTGATTGTCTCCTCATATGTCATAGAATATGACTCTAAATCTGTGATGTTAAGATCTCTCTTTTGTTGATGGGTTAAAGGCATGTATAGGTTTGATAGAAATCAGTGAAAGTTTGCTGCAGAATTGTGTTGTCTTATAAGAGCAGAATTATCGTCGAAGAAACAGCGGTTTCTCGACAAAATCTCCACCAAAAATTTGAGAGATTTGAGGAGGGAATTGACAGTAATATCTTAGTTTATATGATAGAGAAAATATAGTATCAAGATCAAACAAACAGTGCTATGCGGCTGAAATTCTGTAATGTATCTTTCGTTGTAGAGATGAAAACTTTGTGACGAAAAGATTATGCAGCAATATAGGAACAATTTTTTTTTTTTTGGATTTTCAGATAGGGATAACTAAATTGCAGTAGCAGTAAGGTAGGAAACCAGAACCTGTTGCAATTCACGGGATGATCCGCGGTGGTGGAGATGATGGAGGAATTTGGCGACGATCTTTTAAGCAATTGAGGGAATTGCTTTGGACAGTTGTGGAGGGTTGATGGATGGCTGTGGAAGGGCAGCGAGATGCCAAGAATGCTGCTCTGATACCAGGTGTTAGAACCCTTGTAGATTCTAAACTTGGGGTTGATCTCTTTAGGGGATCGGCCTCCTTGGAACTCTATAGGGGTTCCTCCCTCTAAGTTGCTGCTCAAAGGCTGTAGAAAAGATTCATCTATTGCTTATGAAAAGAGGAGGAATACATGGCTATTTATAGGGCTTCTAAACCCTAACTCCTAATAGGATTCCTACTCAAGACTCCTACTTCTAACCAACTCCTAATAGGACTCCTACTTAAGACTCCTATTCCCTTACAACTCCTAATTCTTCTCTAAGAAATGACCTCCTAACCCTAGCCGGCCTCTTCACCTCTTTAATAAGAGTCGGCTTAGGTAGGTTCACATGAATGTCCCTCTCAACTAGGACTCTCCTAGCTAGAGTCCTAACATATTCCAAAGACCGTATATCGAGCAGGGTGCTATCAAACCCATACGGTTTCTACTCGAGTCTCACTCTAATCGGATTCTCCTGGAGAACTCTTTCTCTCTCAACCTGAATGACCCTGGCTAGGGATTTGTTTGAGCAAGAATAATGGGATATTCCTCTCATGACGCCGAGAGTAGATGATCCTCTATCGACACTCAATAGCCCTCGTAAGGTCGATTGCCACTCCCGATGATCAACTGTACTAGATCTGGGATATCCAAACCTATAAGTTTGGTATTAAAGAGTGGAGCACTCATACAGGACATCCTTGGTGTCTCAAGTCTAAGGACGAAATACACCACTAGGACTATAGAATCGTTGTTTGACAATAAGACATCATCAACCAGACAACATTCCAAAAGCGGATCAATCAGTGAACTCATTCTCCAATGAGCACCTGTACTGTATCCCTTGTATCCCCACACGAGCAACTATGAGACCAGTTGCATCCATCATATGGACGGGTATACAGCACACCTGTCTATCCGATTATCACGATGTCCCTCTCGAGTAACCTATGACCGGGATTATTTAGGATCTGTGTTTAAAGGTGAATCGGTCTCATTATTGTGATCTTATCATGATCCAATTCCCATCGCACGGATCTAAGGACATCACAATATATATATATATATATATATATATATATATATATATATATATATATATATATATATATATATATATATATATATATATATATATATATATATATATATATGCAATAATCAATATAAAGTGATAAATGTCAAAATATAATAAGCAAAAAGATTCTGTGTCAAGTCACACGTGTCATCACTCACGTGATTGGCTTGCTGGGCACCTATGACTAGCAATCTTCCACTTGACCTAAAGCCAATCACTTATGTGTTTGATCCCCATCAGACCCCTATGATGCTCAAAGACAATATGAGACAACGACTTTGTTAGTAGATCTACAATGTTATCTTTGGATGGAACTCTTTCCACTGCTACATCTCCTCGGGTTACGATCTCTTTGATAAGGTGAAACCTCCTCAGAACATTCTTAGATTTCTGATGAGACCTGGGTTCCTTCGCTTGAGCAATCGCCCCGTTATTGTCGCAATATAAGGAAATTAGCTTCTTGCTATCCTGCACGACTCCCAAATCTATGATGAACTTCTTCACCAAGACTCCCTCCTTTGTTGCATCTGATTCAGCAATGTACTCCGCCTCTATGGTCAAGTCAATAGTAGTATCTTGCTTAGAACTCTTCCAGCACACTGCTCCTCCATTCAAGGTGTACACACACCCCGAATTTGACTTGCTATCATCGACATCATATTGAAAACTCGAGTCTGTGTAGCCTTCAACCTTGAGGCTACTACCTCCATATACTAGTAAAAGATCCTTAGTCCTTCTCAAGTACTTAAGGATACACTTTACTACTTTCCAGTGCTCCAAGCCTGGATCCACCTGATATCTGCTCGTGACACTCAAAGCATGTACTATATCAGGCCTAGTACATAGCATGGCATATATAATATACCCTATCGCTGAGGCATAAGGTAGCATATCCATGTTCGCCCTTTCTTTTGGAGTCTTTGGGGATATACTTCTATAAAGCGATATCCCATATCTCATCGGTATGAGACCTCTCTTGGAATTTTCCATGTCAAACCTTTTGATAATAGTTTCTATGTACTTGGACTAGGATAAGCCAAGCATCCTCTTGGATGTGTCTCTATAGATTTGAATCCCCAAGATATAGGATGTTTCCCCTAAGTCCTTCATGGAGAAGTGTCTAGATAACCAAGCCTTTACTATGGATAGCATTCCTACATCATTCCCAATGATCAGGATGTCATCCACATATAACACCAAAAAGGTGATAGCGCTCTCACTTACCTTCCTATACGCACAAGGTTCATCTTCGTTCTTAACGAAGTCATAAGATCTGATTGCCTCATTAATTCTTATGTTCCAACTTTGGGAAGCTTGCTTTAGTCCATAAATGGATCTAAGTAACTTGCACACCTTATCTGGGAAGTTCTTGGACACGAATCCTTCATGTTGTATCATATACACCTCCTCCTCGAGGTTCCCATTGAGGAATACAGTTTTCACATCCATCTACCAGATCTTATAATCATAGTGTGCTGCAATAGCCAATAGAATTCAGATGGATTTTAGCATTGCTATAGGTGAGAAGGTTTCGTCATAGTCAACACCTTGCCTTTGACAATACCCCCTAGCCACTAGCCTTGCTTTATAGGTCTCTACCTTTCCATCTACTCTGATCTTTTTCTTAAAGATCCACTTGCAACTGATAAGTACAATACCTTCGGGCACATCAACTAGATTCCAAACCTTGTTGGAGTACATAGAATCCATCTCAGAATTCATGGCTCTTTGCCACTTCCTAGAGTCTATACTCATAATATCCTCGTCATAGGTCCGAGGATCAATATCCTCAACATTTTCTCCTCTAATATGTCTCACATATCTCTTAGGAGGATGAGATATTTTGCTGGACATATATAAAGTTGGAACTTGTGTGTTAGGTACCTGAACAGACTCGGGCTATAGAGTGGTGCTTGAGCTTAGTTCTCCAACTTCGCTCAACTCTATCATGCTCCCACTATCTCCACCAAGAATGTGTTCCTTCTCAAGGAACACTGCTCTCTTGGCTACAAAGACCTTTTGGTCCTCGAGATGATAGAAATAATACCCATAAGTTTTCTTGGGGTATCCCATGAACTTGCACCGCTTTGTCCTCGATTCTAACTTATCGTGGTTGTGTCTTTTAACGTGGGCAGAGTAGCCCCAAATCTTAACAACCTTAAGATTGAGCTTCTTCCCTTTCCATATCTCATATGGTATAGACACTACCAACTTAGTTAGAATTCTATTCAGAAGGTAAGTTGTGGTCTCTTGGGCATATCCCCAAAATGAGATGGGTAGGTTAGCGAAACTCATCATAGACTATACCATAACTAATAGCATATGATTTCTCCTTTCAGAGACACCATTAAGCTGAAGTGTATAAGGAGGTATCCATTGGGATAATATCCCATGGTCCTTGAGAAACTGAGTACACTTTGTACTTAAGTACTCACCTCCTCGATCTGATCGAATAGTCATGATACTCTTTCTAGTTTGGTTCTCCGCCTCATTCTTATACTCTCTGAATTTCTTAAAGGCCTCGGACTTATACTTCATTAAGTATACATATTCATATCTTGAGAAATCATCAGTAAAGGTAATGAAGTAGGAGTAACCACCAATGGCATGAGTTGACATGGGTCCACATATATCACTTTGTATGAGTTCCAATAGCTCAGTGGCTCTCTCTCCAGTTCCAATAAATGAAGAGTTGATCAATTTTCCACGAAGGCAATGCTCGCAAGTTGCATATGACTCATAGTCGAATGGATCTAGATATTCATCAACTAGCAACTTTTGAATCCTTTCTTCATGGATGTGACCTGCCTATAATGCCACAGGTATGCACTGTTCATCTCATCTCATTTCCTCTTGGACACACTTACATTCATGATATGTGGAGTAGTGTCGAACATAAATAAACCATTATACAATGTTCCTTTCATGATGATCTCATCATCTAATAATATCAAACAATCATTGTTCTCAAAAACTAATTTATATCCACTAACTATTAAACATGAAATGGAGATAATATTTTTGATAATAGAAGGAACAAAATAACATACATCTAATGCAATAAAAGCTTCACCAAGTAGATGTAGGGTGACCTCACCAACAACTACTACAGCAACTTTTGCTCGATTGCCCATCTTGAGGTCTATCTCGCCTCTCTCTAGTCTCATAGGCCTTGCCAGAACCTGTAACGAATTGCATATATGATAAACACTACCGGTATCCAATATCCATGTGTTATCATAAGAGTCTGACAAATGGAGACTGATCATGAATATACCTGAAGCTTCTCCAAGCTTCTGTTTCGCCCTCTCTACAAGGTACTCTTTGCAGTTCCTCTTCTAGTGCCCATCTTTTCCATAGTGGAAGCACTAGCCTTTGTCCTTTGTTGGGTCTTTCTTAGCAACTTTTGCTTTACCTAGTCTACCTTTGTCCTTTCCCTTCTTAAGGGACTTTTCTGCTTTCCTTTTCTTTCTAGTCTCACTAGTGTAGAGAACTGGCCTCTCTTTCTTAATAGTACTCTCTGCCTCCCTCAACATATTGAGCTTTGGGAGAATTACCTCAAGCTTGTTCATATTAAAATTCATTATGAACTATGAAAAGGAATCTGGTAGGGACTAAAGCATAATGTCCACATATAAGTTAATCCTTTAGGATCATTCCTAGACCTGTGAGTTTCTCTATCCACTCAATCATCTTTAGTACATGGTTCTGAACCGGTGTCCCCTCAGTCATCCTAGCACGGAAGAGGCTCTTGGATATCTCATATCGCTGAGTCCTTCCTTGTTCCTCAAACAATTTGTGGACATGTAGGAGAATGGATCTGGCATCCATCTTTTCATGTTGTCTTTGTAACTCTGGAGTCACAGAGCCCAACATATAGCACTGTGCAAGAGTGGAGTCATCAATGTACTTCACGTAGTGAGTGACCTCATCCTCACTTGCCCCTTCCTCAGGTGTAGGCATCACTATATCAAGGACGTACGCGATTTTCTCCACCGTGAGAACAATTCTCAAGTTACGGAGCCAATCCGTATAATTTAGGCCAGTGAGGTGGTTGATATCAAGTATACCACATAAGGGATTTAAAAGTGACATTTTCTAAAAATAAAGATATAGTAGAAATGAATAACATGCTGATTTTGCAAGAAATAAACTATTAAGATATGGACTTCTATCTTAATATGCTCCCACTATTTTACTAGCGAATCATGCGACACCCTCAGCATGTGAAATGGAAGTCTCTAGCAGACTTCTAGTGGGGATCAGGATCCAATCAGCATCTTAGTACAACCTCGAGGGACTCAACCAATCACACTAAGTCCAAAAGGTAGGCAACTCTTACCGATCACAACTCCTTATGATTCCCATCCTGTTCGGCCTCCGAATCACCATGGTCTCGAGGGACTTGACCAACCATGATGTTCGGTTAAGTTAACACCTTTGTTACAAAATGAGTCTGATTTGATGATATACCCTCGAGGGATTCGACCAAGCATACCATGTCCTTAGGTCACCGGTGACATCTCTATATCTTAAGCAAGATAGCGAGTCACGATATAGGTGAGCCTTGAGGGACTCGACCAACTCAACCACCGAGAATCGGTTCCTACCTATAACGATAGAAGGCCACGTGGGTCAATCTAATTGCCTTACGTTTACCGACTTAATATTATAAAGAGAGAGGTTGTATGATTTGGTCTCCTAATATAACATGTCACACATATACATATTTAATATATATATACATCGTATGCAAATATATATACATATCTAGTATATGTATAAGCAATCACACCAGATGATTATAGACCACAACCTAATGTGATTAGACCTGAGCCAGTAGGCCTGATCACTCACATCAAGATTTATGTGTGCAACGGTGCATCTTCATGCCCTGTGATCGTCCATCTCATCCTCGTCGGTTCCATTGACATCTCGATGCATCTCCATACATCGCAATCGTCCATCTCGTAGGTCCCGCTATTGCATCCATGCTCCTGCTGCGCCTTCTCATATGATTACAACTTAATCATAGGCACATAGGCCCGATAATAAATAAGAAATATAATGGAGGCTCGCATACCCCAATAATAATAATCACAAGTATACACATCACACGGTCCATGATCATCTGTCCACACATCATACATCACATGTATAAATAATCATCATCATGTAGGACTACTAGATAATGATAAAAATAATAATTAACTAAACTTTTTAATTAATTAATAATTTTTGAAATCAAGGACATGTAGGGAATTCCTAGGGGTATTTTTATAATTTGGATAAAAAAAATTAGAAACTAGAATTTCTTAAATTCACAAGGGCAAAACTATCTTTTTGCCCAAGTATGCCCTAATGCCATACTCCCCTTTGCTGCTGACGCCACCGCCACCCTACTAGCAGTGGCCTATACGGTAGGGGCGGGGGCGCCGCCCCTGTAGGTGGGCACCCCCGTGGGTTGGCGCCCATACGGGTGGCGTTGCCCCCGCGAGCGCTGTGCCTACGGGTGCAGTGCCCCCCTAGGCAGCCACCCCTGTAGGGGGGTTTGCCCGTAGGAGTAGTGGCCACAAGCGTCGTTGCCCTATGGCACCTCAGCCCGTGGACGCTGTGGCCGTAGGTGCCTCGCCCAGCGGTGCCTCTGTCCGTGGGTCCAGCACCCGCAGGCGTCGCCCTTGCGCGAGGGCACAGTGCCCGCATGCAAGTGGCCACCTTGCCTGCAGCCCTGCCTGCCAGCACCGCTGCAGATAGCGACTGCGGGTGGGGCACCCGCGGGTTGCCAGCCTCGTCGGCTACAAGCCCGTTGCAAGAAGGCCGCCGGCCGGTTGCTATAGACGCAGCCCCTGTGCTGCCTGCCTGCGGTTGTGTTGCACGCACATAGATCGAGGGCAGCAACTGTTGTTGTCCTTTCTCGCTTTTATGTCAACGATTTTGACCTCAAAAGTTTCTCGAAAATACAACACATGCAATTCAAAACCAATCTATCGCACGAACTATGATACCACTGTTGGAAAATCTTGGGGGTGACATCACATGCGCAGTGGAAGAACAAGAAAAATAAAATCCCCTATTCCCAATGAGATGTTCATCGTCGTGCAAAGATTGGTGTGCAAAATTCGTGAAACTTAAAACTATGTATAGAGTAGATTGTGTTACCTAGGGAGATCGTATATCCCAGTTTCTTTGTAGATCTTTAGGAGAGGGTGAATGAGGTCAAGCGTCCTCCTCTCTAACGATGATTCACATAGTAGGGCTGTGACGACACTCTTCAAAACTCTAGGCCTGCTCTAAGGTGGAGAGGGGGAGGAGAATAGGAGAGGCAAGCAAAGGCTCTAGCCTATGAGGCTCTGAATCTCTCCTATTTATATAGGCCCTCATGTCAAAACCTAATGGATCCTCCCCTAGTGGGTATTCGATCTGCATCCAATTACCCAAACCTTTTAGACTAGTGGATCTCTATCCAATAATCTCTCATGGGCTCTTATTGAATCTCGTCCATAGGATCCAATAATTCAAAGGCTTATTGGATATATAATAAGATAGGGGCTCTAGCGAATATCTCATATCCGAACCTCTACTCATCGCAATGCCTACCATAAGTGTGTGACCCTCTAGGCCCAATATCGAGCTGGCCGTGAGTCATACCTGTTAGAATTCCTTCTAACTTAGTGAATTATTATCTTTGTAATAATTTACTCGACTCATCGACTACGGACGTACTAGGCCACTACACCATAGTCCCCAAACGATACAGGAGAATCCAATCCATTGGACCTGTCTGTCCTCAGTTACCGTGTACCTATAGTCCCTCATCCATCTAATATCCCAGAGACCGTATATCGAGCATAGTGCTATCAGACCCATATGGTTTCTACTCGAGTCTCGCTTTAATCGGATTCTCCCGGAGAACTCTTTCTCTCTCAACCCGAATAACCCTGGCTAGGGATTTGTCTGAGCAAGAATACATGACATATTCCTCTCATGACGCCGAGAGTGGATAATCCTCTATCGACACTCAATAGCCCTCATAAGGTCGATTGTCACTCCTAATGACCAACTGTACTAGATCTGGGACATCCAAACATATAAGTCTAGTATCAAAGAGTGGAGCACTCATACAGGATATCCTTGGTGTCTCAAGTCTAAGGACCAAATACACCACTAGAACTATGGAATCGCTGTCTGACAATAAGACATCATCAACCATCCAGCATTCCAAAAGCGAATCAATTAGTGAACTCATTCTCTAATGAGCACTTGTATTGTATCCCTAGTGTCCCCACATGAGCAGTTATGAGACCAATTGCATCCATCATATGGACGGGTATACAGCACACCAGTCTGTCCGGTTATCACGATGTCACTCTCTAATAACCTATGATCGGGATTATTTAGGATCTGTGTTTAAAGATGAATTGGTCTAATTATTGTGATCTTATCACGATCCGATTTCCATCGCACGGATCTAAGGACATCACAATACATACATGCATATATGCAATAATCAATATAAAGTGATAAATGTCAAAATATAATAAGCAAAATGATTCTGTGTCAAGTCACACGTGCCATCACTCACGTGATTGGCTTGCTGGGCACCTATGACTAGCAGTTAATGTTTTGTTAAGTTGGCTTGGGTTTCTATAAATGTGAATTATCGAGTGATGTGTTACATAATTATAAACTGCACAGGTGTTATGGATGTAAATTTGACTGAACATTTCTCAGTGTCCTAGAATGTTAGTTTGGATCATGGATTGATTTGTGATGAAAAATTTTAATATTATCGATATTATTCGGGGGGCATGACACCCCTATATCGTCTAGGGATTACAACGTAGTAGCCCAGTACGTCTGCAGTCGATGAGTCAAATGAATTATTATGGAGATAATCATTTATTGAGCCAGAAGGAGTTCTGATATGTATGACTCATGGCCAGCTCGATATTGGGCCTGAAAGGTCACACACATTTGGTAGGCATTGCGATAAGTAGGGTTCGGATATGAGATATCCGCTAGAGCCCTTATCTTATTGGATATCAAATAAACCCCTAAATTATTGGATCCTATGGATGAGATCCAATAAGAGCCCATGAGTGATTATTGAATAGAAATCCACTAATCTAAGAGGCTTGGGTAGTTGGATGGAGATCCAATACCTAATAGCGCAGGATCCATTATGGTTAAGTTGATAGAAGATGACCTCAATAAATATGAGTGAATCAGTGGTTCATAGGTCTATGCAATGAGAATCAGATCATGATGAGATCACAATAATAAGACCGATTCGCCTTTAAACACGGATCCTAAATAATCCAGATCATAGGTTACTCGAGAGGGACATCGAGATAACCGGACAGACTGGTGTGTTGTATACCCGTCCATATGATCGATGCAGCTAGTGTAATCAAATCAAATATTTAAGATTGAGATTTAAATTTTGTTTTCCTTACTTGCCATCATAATTTAGGAAATCTTAATATATTTCCTTATTTGTTAATATAAATTAGGAAATAACTATTAAGCATTCCAAATAGGATGAGATCATATTTGTTAGTATATTAAATAAAAATAATCTATATTAAATAAATACGAAAATAAAAATATATTTCCTTTAATGGAGGCTCACCTCCTCCTATTTAAGGGTAGGGATTTCTCTCCTTCATTCCTCACCTAGTTGAGCCTAACAGTGAGAGGAACAAGGAGTTATATCCTACTAACAAGAAGTAGGTTTCCTTGTTTTTCTTGAATATAAAAGTTTTAGTTTTTATTTTGATTCTGTTGAAAGTTTTGTTGTTTGAAAAATATGTATTAATCCTTTAAATATCAAATTTTTTATATTAAAGTAATCAATTAAAGTTTTTATAATATTCTTTGACCCATGATTAAGGTTTTTATTATAGATTTAAATATTTATATGTTTTATATGATATTTTCTAGCATTACAATTTATCTTTAATCTTATTTGGATTAAAATCTTGTTAGATTAAAATATGTTATCTAAAATCTTGTTTGATATTCTTTTATCTAAAATTTAAAATATGTTATTCTAAATTATTTAAATTTTGACTAGAATATGTTGACATTTTATATGTGTTGAAAGCATGATTTCTATTTGAATTTAGAAGATTATGTCCTTGTATTAAAACTTATCTCCCATCTATCTTTTAATATGTTATGATTTTTATTCATAGGATGTTATTTCCTTGTATTAAAACTTTTCTCCTTATCTATTTTTGATGCGTTATTATGTTTTTATTTATATTGTTAATGGATATATGTTGTAGCTTGAAATTGGATATTAATTGGAATGAAATTGCTCATAGGCCAGGCCCAACCCACGGGTCAGGCCTTGGCCCATAGGCTAACCCATCCCAACCATCATGGGCGGTCACATGCGACGCACATGACCAGTCCATGGGTCAGGGCTGGGCCAGCTTTGTGTGATGCATGCTCAGTTATGTATAATGCACATGACCAGTAGATGGGCTGGCCCAATCTAGCCCAATATTATTATTGAATTTGAACTCAAACATTGATTGAACTAAACTAGGCTTGATCAGTCTAGATCAATTCAGGGTGATTCCGAATAGATTGACTTATTCAAGTTAGTTTAACTTAAATTAAAATTAATCTAGTCCAAATTATACTAGTCTAGGTGGTTCCAGACCAGTTATATAAGGATTAGAGATCAGTTCAGTTAGGTTCTAGTTAATTGAATTCAATTGAATCGATTGAACTAGAGTTCAAGTCAATTGAGGGCTAATTTGTATTATTTAATATTGATGATATTTGAAAGATATGTTTTAAATGTAATATTTCATCCCAATATGGACATGATCGGTGTGAGATTATATTATTTCCCTGCCGAGAGCAGGTAGGGCGATTCTCTTTGGGGATTAGTGGGTCGTTAGACGTGGCGGCTGGACGGTTCCTCCATCCGCTGTTGGGAGGAATGTGTCCCCACTTTGGTGGGTGTGGAACACCACTCCATTCGCTATTGGGAGTGCGATATGAGTTTGCCTCCATCCACTATTGGGAGAACACAAACTCATCCCGTAGGATAAAGCCTCTCCATCCGCTGTTGGGGGAGTGCTCCTTCGGGTATTTAATATACGCCAATGGGATGAGTGATTGAATTTTGATTATGTATACATTTTGAGTTGACTTTTGGGGTTGCTACTCAGCATTGTTGAATTTTCTTTATTTTTTATTTTCAGAGTAGCCTCCCTCTAGTACTAAATCGGATTTCAGTGGAGAGCGGACCTTCCTCTACCGCTAGGTAGAGCCACTTGGATGATTCTTGAAGTTAACATCACTATGTTTACTTTTCTATTTATGATTCGATGAATAAATGGATTATAATAAATGAATTGTAATAAATTTTTATGAATGATGAATAAAGTGATGTTTATCTATTTGGCCTAAATGTGTGAAATATATATATATATATATATATATATATATATATATATATATATATATATATATATATATATAATCCAGGATGTTACATCTTTTTATGGTATCAGAGCCGACCTAGCATTTGGGCATAGTGAGGGGGCTCGAGTAGGAAAGGACTACCCGTAGACGGAGTCAGAGGACTCGTTACGGCGTGGCACTACCACTGGGCTACGCCTCACATGTACTATACTAGGGTTTGATCTGGGTTATGGTGGGGCTTGACGAGGACGTCAAGCCTTTGAGTGAGGGTGATTGTAACACCCATGATTAGTCCCACATCGAAAGTGGGCAAGATTAAGATTTGCTTATAAGGGTCTAATGAGTGTACTACTATTAATTTCAGCTTAAGCATTTTGGTCAGTTGTTTAGACTAAACGAAGTTGATAGGCCAGTTAGCCCATTAGGCTCGGGTCATGATATTTGGTATCAGAGCATGGTCTAAGGCTTGTAGGTGTATTAGGTCCCTTGAATGACTCTAACTTATTATTGTCTTTAACCTATTATATGAGTAATGGAGCCAATTCCAGAGATTAGTGGTCTTGTCACTCGGGGTGCTCATAGTCACAATGCTATTAGTCTACGCACTCGGAGAGGTGTTCAAACAAATAATAACTTGGAAGCTCCATGCATCGTAGAGCAAACCCAGTCCTCCCGTACACTTGTCACTAATTATGGGCCAGCTTCTCCGACTTCGCAGAATGCCCCTCATGCCCTAGCGTTAAGAGGAACGAGATGAAATTCCACGGCTTTAAGAGATTGGGACCACAAATTTTTGAGGGCAAGCTAGAGTTCCTTAACATCCACTAAGGAAATAGAACTGTAATGGAATATGATCATCATTTCACTGAGTTTGCTCAGTTCTCTCCACATATTGCTTTTAATGAAAGTCAAAGAGCTCGTCATTTTGAGAGAGGACTTCGATCATCAATTAGAAAGTTTGTTGCAGTACTAATTTTACCAACATATGCTGAAGTGTTAAATCGAGCTCTGGTAGTGGAGAAATTGGATAATGAATTACAACAAGTAAAGGATCGAAAGCGACCTTTTAGTGCTGCACCATCTGCGTATGGGGGATCACATTCTGGACCTTTAAAGAAAGGCAAAGGCAAACAGTTTGGGCATCAACAAGCAGGAACTCCTAACAATCAAGTTGTTATAAGATGTTATTTCTATGGGAAGATAGATCATGTTTCCACCTCATGCCCCATGGGACAACACGTATGTTTTTATTGTCAACAACCCGGGCACATGTCGAAGGATTGCCCACAGAAGCAACATCAACGTCGAGCTCCACCCCAAACAGCTGGACAACAACAGCTACGACCTAGAGACGAAGGACAAGCAAGAGTCTACGCACTGACTCATCAAGATGCTGAAGCCTCGAGATCTATTATTAAAGGTATCATCATACTCTGTGGTATGCCAGCATCTATGCTTATTGATTCTAGTTCTAGGCATTCTTTTATATCACCCTATTTTACTATGAAATTGCATAAGAATCGTGAGACAATGAATAATGCATTAATGGTAATAACACCAGTTGGAAACTCTTTGATAGTTAATTAGATATATAGAAACTGTGTTATTACTATTGAAAGTCACGATTTGCTAGTAGATCTTATTCTACTAGAATTTCAAGATTTCAACGCTATCTTGGGTATGGACTGGCTTTCAGCATACCATGCAAGTGTCGATTATTTTCGGAAGACTGTTACTTTCTCACCTCTAGATCAACCACCTTTCAAGTTCATTGGGATTCAAGAAAAGTTTCCTTCAATTATTTCAGCCTTGAGTGCTACCCAACTATTACTGAAGGGATGTCAGGGATACTTGGCCTTCATTTCTAGAGAAGAATCTAAGAAGCCAGTATTAAAGGACATCCCTATTGTGCGGGATTTTCTAGATGTTTTTCCTGAAGATCTACTTGCACTGCCACCAAATAGACAGATCAAATTTATAATTGAACTCCTACCTAGTACTGCACCTATTTCTAAACCTCCGTATAGAATGGCACCTATTGAGTTAGAGGAGTTAAAGAAACATATCCAAGAGCCTTTGGACAAGGGTTTTATTCGACCCAGCGTATCACCTTGGGGTGCCCCTGTCCTATTTGTGAAGAAGAAAGATGGATCTATGCGACTATGCATCGATTATAAACAGTTGAACCAAGTGACCATAAAGAATAAATATCCTCTTCCCTGAATAGATGACTTGTTTGATCAACTTCAAGGTACTCAGATATACTCAAAGATTGATTTGAGATCTGGGTATCATCAACTGAAGATAAGGGAAGGAGATATACAAAAAACTGCCTTTAGAACAAGATATGGTCATTATGAATTCTTAGTAATGCCTTTTGAACTCACAAATGCACCAGCTGCCTTCATGGACCTCATGAATAGGGTGTTCCACCCTTATCTTGATAAATTTGTAATTGTGTTCATTGATGATATCCTGATCTACTCCAAAAGCATAGTCGAGCATGAACACCATCTTAAGATAGTTTTAGAAGTCCTAAGGTAAGAGAAACTATATGCCAAGTTAAGCAAGTGCAACTTCTGGCTCAATGAAATTATGTTTCTCAGTCATGTAATTTCGAGCGCTGGTATATTTGTTGACCCTCACAAGATTGAAGCTGTGATAAAATGGAAGCAGCCTTTTAATGTTTCAGAGATTAGAAGCTTCTTGCGTTTGGTTGGATACTATAGAAGATTCGTAGAAGGCTTTTCAAAAATAGCAGGACCATTGACCAAGTTGACACAAAAGAACATAAAATTCATGTGGGATGATAAATGTCAACAAAGTTTTCAAGAATTGGAGAAGAAATTAACCAGTGCTCCTATCTTGGTGATTCCTTTAGGGGGAGAAGGTTTTGTAGTGTATAGTGATGCCTCACTACAAGGGATTGGTTGCGTTCTAATGCAAAATGAGAGGGTAGTAGCTTATGCATCGAGGCAATTAAAGCCTCATGAAAAGAACTATCCTACTCATGACCTAGAGCTAGCAGCTATCATTTTTGCACTGAAAATTTGGAGGCGTTATCTTTATGGACAGACTTTCGAAATCTTCACAGATAATAAGAGTCTTAAATATATTTTCACACAAAAAGATTTAAATATGAGACAAAGAAGGTGGTTGGACTTTCTAAAGGATTATGATTTTAATATCAACTACCATCCTAGGAAAGCTAATGTAGTTGCTGATGCCTTAAGCAAAAATACCTATAGTCTTGTAGCCTATATGAATATTCAAAGGAATTCTATGATGACGGAGTTAGCAGACTTAAAACTTAAACTTTTATTAGAGACAAATAAAGGTTTTCTTGTGTGTTTAATGGCACAATCATATTTGATGGAAAAGGTTAAAGAAGGTCAAAAGGAAGATACATATCTTCAAATGATAGTTAAGGAAATAGCTCAAGGATCTAGACTTGAATTCCTCCAAGCCAAAGATGGTTCTATTACATTCCATGATCGACTTTATGTTCCCGAAAGCCATCCAGTAAAGATGCAATTATTGGAGGAGGCACATAGATCAAAATTTAACATCCATCCCGGGACTACTAAGATGTATCGAGATTTACGTCAAAACTATTGGTGGCGTGGTATGAAGAGAGATATAGCAAAGTTTGTTTCTAAATGTCTGATATGTCAACAGGTGAAGATAGAACATCGAGTACCTGTAGGAAAGTTACAAAGGATTTCGATTCCTGAATGAAAGTGGGAGCAAGTCACTATGGATTTTGTGACAGGATTACCCAAGACTATGAAAGGATATGACGGAATTTGGGTAATAGTAGACAGACTTACTAAATCTACTCACTTCCTCCCTATTAACAAGAAGTATTCATTGGATAAACTAGCAAGCTTATATATTAAGAATATTATTCGATATCATGGGGTGCCAGATTAGGCGGTGCCACCGCCTAGAACTTGAGAACCGAGCAGTGGCACTACTGGACTGAGCGGTGGCACTGCCCAGCACCCGAGAGGTCCGACCGTGGCACCGCCGGACTGGGCGGTGGCACCGCCAGTATACTATCAGTGTCAAACACTGATAGGCGGTTGCACCGCCACCGACTGGCGGTGGCACCTCCAGCCTTGGAAACCCAAGAGAATTCAAAATTTGGAGCCTAAATTTGAATCCTCTTGGGGCCTATAAATACCCCTCAATTCTCAGTAAAGAACAAAAACATTTGGGAAGTTAGAAATTGAGAAAAGCTTTAGCAAAAGTCTTGTTTTCAATAGCTTAAGTGTTCACCTCCCTCTTTCTCTTTGAAAAATTTGTAAGAGTGTGAACCACTTGTAAAAATGTTGTAAGAGGGGTATTTGTCCTTCCCCTTGAAAGTGATTTGCTAGTAGAAGTTGGGAGCCTCATTGAAGAAGGCTTTGCAAGTGGATGTAGGTCATTTTAACCAAACCACTTTAAATTGATGTGTTCCTTGAATGTGTGAGTATTTACTTTTCTGAAACTGTTATTTACATTGCAGCAAGCTTTCGGTTTTCATCTTCTCACTTTACTCGAGCTACTTTCTCCAAGTCATTGACGAATTGAAATCTTTACGCATTTATGAAATCATTTTCAAATTTATAAGTTTTAATCCGCTGCACTAATTCACCCCCCCCCCTCCCCCCCCCTCTTAGTGCCGCTCCGATCTTAACAGCTGCACCTTCTCATGTAATTACAACATAATCATAGGCATGTAGGCCCGATAATGAACGAGAAAAATAGAGGCTCGTAAGCCCCAATTATAGGGAAACCTATAGGCGACATCATATGCGTAGTGGAAGAAAAAAAAATAAAAATCCTAAATTTTCCGAAAGGTGTTTATCATCGTGCGAAGATTGATGCGCAAAACTCATGACACAGAAAATCACATGTGAGATAGTTGTGTTACCTAACGAGATCATATATCTCTGAATCCCAATAGATTTGTTGGAGAGGATGAAGGAGGTCAAGTGTCCTCCTCTCTAGCGGTAATCCACACAGCAAGACTACGACAACGCTCCTCAAATCTTCATGCCTGCTCTCTAAGGAGAAGAAAGGGAGAGGAGAATAGAAGGTGACCACCATGAAGCCCCTGCCTATGAGCCTTTAGTTCCCTTATATTTATAGAGGTCCCTAGTTAACCCTAATGGATCCCGCCCTATTGGGTACTGAATCTCCATCTAATTACCCAAGCCTCTTATATTAGTGAGTCTTTACCCAATAATCTCTTATTAGCTCTTATTGGATCTCATCCATAGGGTCCGATAATTCAGGGGCTTATTGGATATCCAGTAAGATATGGACTATTGCAGATATCTTATATTCAAACTCTACTCGTTGCAATACCTACCATATGTGTATGACCCTGTAGGCCCAATATCGAGCTAGCCGTGAGTCATACATATCAGAACTCCTTCTAGCTCAATGAATTATTATCTCCATAATGATTCACTCGACTCATCAACTACGGACGTACTAAGCCACTAAGCCATAGTCCCCAAATGATACAGGGGAATCTAATCATTTTGACATATTTATCCTCAATTACCACGTATCTATAGTCCCTCAACCATCTAATATCCCAAAGGTAATATACTGGGCATGGTGCTGTCAGGCCCATATAGTTTCTCCTCGAGTCTCGCTCTAATCGGATTCTCCTGGAGAACTCTTTCTTTATCAATACGAATGACCTTGGCTAAGGATTTGTCTAAGCAAGTACATAGAAGATATTCCTCTCATGATACCAAGAGTGGAAGATCCTCTATCGACACTCAATAGCCCTCGTAATGTTGGCTGCCACTCCCAATAACTAGTTATACTAGATTTAGAACTTCTAAACCTATAAGTTTGGTATCAAAGAGTGGAGTACTCATACAGGATATCCCTGGTGTCTCAAGTTTAAGGACCAGATACACTACTGGGATAATAGAATTGTTGTTTAACTATATGACATCATCAACCATCCAGTATTCCGTGAGCAAATCAATAAGTGAACTCATTCTCCAATGAGCACCTGCACTATGTCCTTAGTGTCCCCATACGAGCAACTTTGAGACCAGCTACCTCCATCATATGGACAGGTATACAACACACCATTCTGCCTGGTTATCTAAATATCCTTCTCGAGTAACCTATGACCAGGATTATTTAGGGTCAGTTTTTAAAGGTGAACTAGTCTTATTATCGTGATCTCATCCCGATCCGATTCCCATTACATAGATCCATGGATATCACAATGTATATATATTTATATAATAAGTAATATAAAATGATAAAATATTAAATAATATAATAAGTAAAAAAGTGTGTGTCATGTCACACGTGCCATCACTCACGTGATTGTCTTATAAAACATATATGACTAGCAATCTCCCACTTGACCTAAAGTCAATCATCTATGTGTTTGATCCCCATCAGACCTCTATGATGCTCAAAGATGATCTAAGATAATGGCTTCATTAGTGGATCTGCGATGTTATCTTTGGACGAAACTCTTTTCACTGCTACATCTCTTCAAGTGACAATCTCTCTGATCAAGTGGAATCAAAACGTGCTTCGATTTCTGATGAGACCTGGGTTTCCTTTGTTTGAGCAATCGCCCCATTGTTGTCGCAATATAAGAGAATCAATTCCTCGCTGCATGGCACGACTCCTAAAATCTATGATGGACTTCTTCATCCAGACTCCATCCTTGGCTGTCTCTACTATAGCAATGTACTTCCCCTCTATAGTATAGTCAACAGTAGTATCTTACTTGGAACTCTTTTAGCATACTGATCCTCCATTCAGGATGAACACATATACTGAATTAGACTTACAATCATCAACATCGGATTGGAAACTCGAGTCTATGTAGCCTTCAACCCTGAGGCTACTACCTCTATATATCAGTAAAAGATTCTTAGTTCTTCTCAAGTAATTAATGATATACTTTATTGCTTTCCAGTACTCCTAGCCTAGATCCACTTAATACTTGCTTGTTATACTCAAAGCATACACTATATCAGGCCTAGTACATAGCATAGCATATATGATATATATTATTGTTGAGGCATAGGGTATCATATACATGTCTGCCCTTTCTTCAGGAATCTTTGGGGACATACTCCTAGAAAATGATATCCTATATCTCATCGATATGAGACCTCGCTTGGAAATTTTTATGCCAAACGTTTTGATAATGGTGTTTATATACCTAGACTGGAACAAGCTAAGCATCCTCTTAGATATATCTCTATAGATCTAAATCTTCAATATATAGGATGCTTCCCCTAGGTCTTTTATAGAGAAGTATCTAGATAGCCAAGCTTTTACTATAGAGAACATTCTTACATCATTCCCAATAATCAGGATGTCATCTACATATAGCACCAAAAGGGTGATAGCACTCCCACTCACCTTCCTAAACACACAAGGCTCATCTTCGTTCTTAACGATGTTATAAGATCTGATCGCCTTATCAAATCTTATGTTCCAACTTCGGGAAGCTTGCTTTAGTACATAGATGGACCTAAGCAACCTGCATACTTTATCTGGACTATCCTTGGACATGAATCCCTCAAGCTGTATCATATACACCTCCTCCTCGAGGTTGCCATTCAGGATTTTAGTATGCTAAAATAGCCAATAGAATTCGGATGGATTTTAGTATGGCTATAGGTGAGAAGGTTTCGTCACAGTCAACACCTTGCCTTTGACGATACCCCGTAGCCACTAGCCTTGTTTTATAGGTCTCTACCTTTCCATCTACTCTGATCTTCTTCTTAAAGATCCACTTGTAACCAATGGGTATAATACTCTCAGGTGCATCAACTAAGTTCCAAACCTTATTGGAGTATATGAAATCCATCTTAGAATTCATGGCCTCTTACCACTTCCTAGATTTTATACTCATAATAACCTCCTCGTAGGTTTGAGGATCAATATCCTCAACATTCTCTCTCCTAATATGTCCCATATATCTCTCAGGAGGATGAGATACTCTGCCAAACCTACATAAAGCCGGAACTTATGTGCTAAGTACTTAAACAGACTTAGGCTATGGAATGGTGCTTGAGCTAGGTTCTCCAACCTCACTCAACTCTACCACGCTCCCACTATCCCCACCAAAAATGTGTTCCTTCTCAAGGAACACTATTTTCTTGGCTACAAAGACTTTTTGGTCCATGAGATGATAGAAATAATACCTATTAGTTTCCGTGGGTTATCCCGTGAATTTGCACCATTCCGACTTAGATTCTAATTAGTCGAGGTTGTGTCTTTTGACATGGCCAAGGCAGTCCCAAATTTTAACAACCTTAAGATCGGGCTTCTTTACTCTCCATATCTCATATGGAGTAGACACCACCGACTAAGTTAGAATTTTATTTAGAAAGTAAGCTACGATCTCTAGGGAATATCCCTAGAATGAGATAGGGAGGTCGGCGAAACTCTTCATAGATCGCACCATGTCTAATAGTGTGTGATTCCTCCTTTCTGATACACCATTGAGCTGGGGTGTATAAGGAGGTGTCTACTAGGACAAAATCTCAAGATCCTTGAGGAATTGGGTGAACTCTGTACTCAAGTACTCACCTCCTCGATCTGATCGAAGAGTCTTGATACTCTTTCTAATTTGATTCTCCACTTCATTCTTATACTCCGTAAATTTCTCAAGGCCTGGGACTTGTACTTCATCAAGTACACATGTCCATACCTTCAAAAATCATTAGTAAAAATAATGAAGTAGGAGTAACCACTTATGTTTAAGTATATCTCCAATATACTCATCAACAATCATAAAAGCATATTTACTACATTCCAAAATTATAATATTAATAGGTTCAAATAAATCTATGTGAATTAGTTGTAATGGTATGGAGACATTTACTTGGCATTTGGTTTAAAGCTACCTTTTATATTTTTTATAATTAGTTATAATATTTTATATCTTTAACAAATAAATCCAACTAGGTGTTGCATTAAGCTTTGTTGGAGATTAACATAGTTTTATTGTATGTCCAACTTTACCACAAAGTTTGGCAAATGATTTTTTGCTAAAAGTTGATATTGTTATATCACTAGAATTCTAAATAGTTGTAGTGACTATTGAGGTTAAAATTATTCCTTGAGTTGTTTAGGTCAGAGTTACCACCATAATTAAAGAGTTGATAGTACAATAAAAGATAGTGACTCTATAGATTACCCAATCTCGAAGGTGCCTTATGTAAACCCTTTGATGAAATTCTTTATATTTTGAATGTCTGTTTTTAGACTTTTGGTTAAACTAGGCTATAATTCTTGGTCATATATTTTCTCATCTTATTTCAAATATGTTATATGGTTAAAAAATATTGAGTATAGTTTTTCAAATATCATTCACGAGAGTCACGTGCTCGAATTGTGACCGTCAACTCATTATATTTCTCTTAAGGCATTGACAATGTAAGCGATGACTTTTTAATTACTCAAATGATGATCTACAAAAGCCAAGTCAAATATAGAATGTGACTAAGAATAGTTTGCTCTTAGATTGCTTTGATCACGGTGGAAAGAAAATCTAGCATTCGAGTACAAAGCAATTGGAGAATGTGGTTTATAACTTAGACCGTACTTCCATAGATTCTATGTTGCCTAAATAGATTAGCAATACTATTGAGTCAATAATTGATACTTCAATAACTTATAAAATAAAGCAATCTTAATGTAGTCAAGATTTTGAAATAACTTATAAAATAAGATAATCTTAATGCAATCATAGTTTGTGACTAGAATTTACCATTAAGATTGGCTTTGTTGGTTCTCCTTAATATTTAAATCCTTTCACATGGATAATAGAGAGAGCGATTAATATAATCTAATATATTATATTCAAATAGTAAGTTGGTGAATTATGCTCCTCAATATATATATATATATATATATATATATATATATATATATATATATATATATATATATATATATATATATATATATATATATATATATATATATATATATATATATATATATATATATAGTTATCACTTTGAAAAACTTTAAGAAGATAAAGTGATTATATTAATGAATATAAGTCCTTAGGTTAAGAGAACCATTTCTTCCCAATGAAACAATCATTGGAGTCTTAGAGGTTGAAGAGAAAGACAGACGATGTGGTTGGAGAGTAGATCTGTAGTACCTTGATCTGATTCATGGTAGATCAAGGTCGGGCGATTTGATTGTAGGCAACACCATCTATTCCCGAGGAAGAGAGAGGGTACTATTAGAAGGTCATCTTCTGGTCATTGTCTGCTTTGCACGAGTAGATCAGTCGTCAACCGGATCAGAACTATCGTTGTCTGCCTAGCAGAATGAATCAAATCAGTTGCATGAGCTGATAAGTTGCTGTCCACCTTTAGTTGCATGAGCAAAGAGGTTTCGTCAGAGAAAATAATCGGAGAATAGCTATTGGAGGGCCAGGAGTAGTGAAGGGTAGCCTGCGATGTGAGGAAGACATGGCTTGAAGCATCATCGAGGAACACGCAGACTAGGCTTTGAGTTGGAGAAGACTTTGTGAGGAAGATGTTGAATCTCGGATTTTGATGATATAATCAATTGGTGGGTTAATTGATCTAATCCATATTATTGAGTTAAGTGTGCAGGATTAACTACGATAACCAGAAAACATAAAGCAAGGATACCGGAGTCGAGCTCGATGGACGTTTAAGAGACCGAAGAATCATCGAAGATGCTGCCGGAACCATCCGAGAAGAAATCGGGAACGTGTCGGAAGTTCGCCGAAGAAATCGTCGGAGGCTCGCGGAGATCACCAAGAAGGCTCGGCTACTCGTTAAAGTCATCACAAAGATTGGGAGCTTGTAGGGAGTCCGTCGGAAGAAGTTTGTCGGAAAGCTCGCCGGAACAAGACTCGACGTTCGCGGTTAAAAAACTTGCTTAGGATGTTTTTTTTTGTGTTATGTAGTTCACCTGTAATTAGGACTAGGATTAAGAGATAATCCTATTTCCTGGTTAGGGGCCAATTGGGCCCAAAGTTAGATTTGGTTTGGGCTAAAATTAAGCCAAACCAATGAATCGGAAAGCCAGGCGGTGGCACCGCCTGGCTGGGCGGTGACACCTCCTTGGCTGGGCGGTTGCACCGTCCAGCATCCGAGCGCTGGGCGGTGGCACCGCCTGGCTGGGCGGTGGAACCTCCAGCACCGGGAACCCTAAGAGAATTCAAATTTTGGAGCCCAAAATTTGAATCCTCTTGAGGCCTATAAATACCCCTCAAATCTCAGCCGAAGTTACAACTTTTGAGAAGCATTTTGATTGAGAGAAAAGTCTTAAGAAAGTCTTAGCAAGTCTTGTTTTCAATTTGCTAGAGAGTTCTCCTCCTTCTTTCTTATTGAAAATTTGTAAGAGGTTGAGCTGCTTGTAAAAGGTTGTAAGAGGGGTGTTTACCCTTCCATTTCAAGAGATTTGCTAGTGGAAGGTGGGAGCCTCATCGAAGAGGGGCCTCGCAAGTGGAGTAGGTCATTTGACCGAATCACTCTAAAAATCGGCGTAATCTCTGGTTTGCTTTTTATTATTGTCATTTACATTACTGCAAATCTTCTTACTGCTTTAGTTCCTTATTACTCTTGCTGCGCAACTTTAAGAATACGCCTTCAAGTTAAATTTCTCAAGTTTCGTTCTTAACGTACGAAAGATTTTGTTAAAATCGAAGTTTTAATCCGCTGCACTAATTCACCCCCCCCCCCCTCTTAGTGCCGTTCCGATCCTAACAAGTGGTATCAGAGCAAGGTTATCTCTCATATTTGGTTTAATACCCAAGAGATATGGCTTACTCCGGCATGCAAGAGGGCCATTCTATTGCACGACCACCTTTGTTTAATGGGTCGGATTACACATATTGGAAGACTCGCATGAGAATCTTCCTCATTTCTATGGACTTTGAGCTTTGGTCTATTGTCGAGAATGGATTTCAAAAATCTTCTCTTCCGATGAGCGAATGGGATGAATCGGAGAAGAAGGTTTTTGCTTTAAATGCAAAGGCTATGAATGCCTTGTTTTGTGCACTAGACAAAAACGAATTTAATCGTGTTTCAATGTGTGATTCGGCTTTTGATATTTGGAGAACTCTTGAGGTCACTCATGAAGGCACTAGCCGAGTGAAAGAGTCCAAAATCAACATCCTTGTGCACTCTTACGAACTTTTCCGAATGAAACCAAGTGAGTCCATCGGAGACATGTACACCCGGTTTACGGATGTCATCAATGGACTCAAAGCTCTTGGTAAAGATTTTACTAACTTTGAACTAGTAACTAAAATCTTAAGATCCCTCCCTAAAAGTTACGGCCATTCAAGAGGCCAAAGACCTTAAAGCATTCCCTCTTGAAGAACTCATTGGGTCTCTAATGACCTACGAAATGACATGTCAAGCTCATGACGAGCTCGAGAACCCCCTTCCAAAGAACAGGAAGGATATGGCACTCAAATCACAAGAAGACTACTTGAAAGGAACATCAAGTGACGAGGACAGTGATAATAACATTGCACTTTTGACTCAAAAATTTAAAAAATATTTAAGAAAGAACAGATTTAAAAATAATATAAAAAATAAATTTGAACAAAAGAAGGACCAAGTGATTTGCTATGAATGCAAAAAACTGGGACACTATAAAAACGATTGTCCTCAAGCCAAAAAGAGAACATCAAAAAAGAAGGCATTCAAAGCAACGTGGGATGATTCAAGCACATCAGAAGAAGATGAGTCCAACACCGAGCAAGTTGCTCATTACGCGCTAATGGCATTAGGAGAAGAGGTATGTGATTTATTTAATGAAGATTTATCTTTTGAAGAACTATCTATCGCTTTTCATGAATTATTTGATGAATGTAGAACTGTTAGCAAGAAGTTAAGTATCTTAAAGAAAGAGCATGCTTTGCTACAAGATAAGTTTGATAGTCTTCAAACTCCTCCATGCTCTAAGTGTGAGCACTTAGAAGCAATAAAAAATGAAAATTTGCTTCTTAAGGAAACCTTAAACAAGTTTAAGGTTGGTAGCAAAGGATTAGATATGATCCTTGCACACAAGGGTCACATCACAAATAGAAATGGAATTGGATTTGTAAAAGGATTACATCAAAATCCTACCACTTTCATAAAAGGACCTATATTACATGTTTCCTCTTATATGAAATGCAACTTTTGTTGCAAATCCGGACATATTGCCTACAAATGCCCATTTAGGAAAATTAGTTCACAAAAATTAATATGGGTTCCTAAAGGAACTATAAAGAATTCAATCATAAATAACAAAGTTAGTGGGTCAATTTTTGAGGCACCCAAAATCAAATGGGTACCTAAAAATCATCCTCTTTTGTAGACAAACCCACAAGCTAGGAGCAAGAGATGGTATCTCGATAGTGGATGCTCAAGACATATGACTGGAGATCCATCTCATTTCTTTATGCTCACTAGCAAAGAAGAAGGGTACGTTACCTTTGGAGACAACAACAAGGGCAAAATCATTGGCAAGGGAACTATTGGTAACAAATTTAATTTTTCCATTGATGATGTCTTACTAGTTGATGGATTGAAACATAATCTCTTGAGTATTAATCAACTATGCGATAAAGGTTACATCGTTAGATTTGAATCAAATATGTGCATTATTGAAAAACCAAATCATAACATGACTATAATTGCTTTAAAACAAAATAATGTCTATACCATCAATCTTGATGAACTAAGTAATGAAATGTGCTTCTCCGCCGTAAATGATGATGCTTGGCTTTGGCATAGGAGATTAGGCCATGCAAGCATGAAAACAATATCTAAGATCTCATCTCAAGAATTAGTACAAGGAATTTCAAATATAAAGTTTATTAAGGACAAAGTATGCGATGCATGTCAACTAGGCAAACAAATAAAAACAAGCTTCAAACCAAAAATTCAAATCAGCACTACTAGACCATTACAATTGATCCATTTGGACTTATTTGGACCAATTGATACAACAAGTCTAGGTGGAAGCAAATATGCTTTTGTGATTGTGGATGACTACTCTAGATACACTTGGACCTATTTCTTAGCTCACAAAAGTGATTGCTTCAAGTGTTTCTCTAAATTTTTTAAACTCACTCAAAACGAAAAAAAAGGCTTCATGATTTCATCAATTCGGAGTGATCACGGTGGTGAATTCCAAAACCGTGACTTTCAAAATTTTTGCGAAAGTAATGGGTACAATCACAACTTCTCAACTCCAAGAAATCCTCAACAAAATGGAGTAGTTGAAAGGAAAAATAGAAACCTACAAGAAATGGCAAGAACTATGTTAAATGAACATAGTTTACCTAAGTACTTTTGGGCCGAAGCCGTAAATACGGCTTGCTATATCATCAATAGAGTCCTAATAAGACCATCCTTATCCAAAACTCCCTATGAATTATGGAATAACAAAAAACCAAACATCTCCTATTTTAAAGTTTTTGGTTGTAAATGCTTTATTTTAAATGAAAGGGATGCTTTAGGAAAATTTGATGCTAAATCCGATGAAGGCATCTTTCTTGGTTACTCTTCCGTTTCTAAAGCTTTTCGGGTTTTTAATAAAAGAACTTTAGTAATTGAAGAGTCTATTCATGTAGTTTTTAATGAAATTTCCGATTTAAAGAAAAATGATTTTGATGATAATCTTGGTTTTGATAATTTGAATTTAAATGAACCCTCTCCTCAAAATAGCCATTTGAATGCATCTTCTTCCGAAATTTCTTTACCAAAAGAATGGAAGTATGTAGATGCTCATCCAAAAGAGCAAATTATAGGAGATACATCAAAAGGGGTTCAAACTGTTCTTCTTTCAAAAATTTCTGTGCTAACGCCGCTTTCCTTTCTCAAATTGAACCTAAATGCATTGACGAAGCCTTAAAAGATGATTTTTGGGTCATTGCAATGCAAGAAGAATTGAACCAATTTGAGAGGAATGAGGTATGGAAGCTTGTTCCTAGACCAAGTGACCACTTAGTCATAGGTACTAAGTGGGTCTTTAGAAACAGGCAAGACGAAAATGGTATCGTGGTTAGAAACAAGGCTAGATTAGTGGCCAAAGGTTTCAACCAAGAAGAAGATATCGATTACGAAGAAACCTTCGCTCCCGTGGCTCGATTAGAAGCCATAAGGATGCTCCTTGCCTATGCTAGTAGTAATAATTTTAAACTATTTCAAATGGATGTTAAAAGTGCTTTCTTGAATGGTTTTATTTCCGAAGAAGTATTTGTCGAACAACCTCCCGGATTTGAAATTTCTCTTCTTCCTAATCATGTATTCAAATTGACTAAAGCTCTCTATGGCTTAAAACAAGCTCCTAGAGCTTGGTATGAAAGGCTTAGTTCCTTTCTTATTTTAAATAATTTTACCAAAGACAAGATTGATACTACATTGTTTATTAAATATTTTGAAAATAATTTTCTTATTGTACAAATTTATGTTGACGATATTGTGTTTGGCTCTTCGGATGAATCACTATGTGAATCATTTGCCAAATGTATGAGTCTTGAATTTGAAATAAGTTTAATGGGTGAATTAACTTTCTTTTTGGGATTACAAATCAAACAACTTAGTGATGGTATATTTCTTAACCAATCTAAATATACATTAGAATTGTTAAAACGATTTAACATGGATAATTCAAAAGCAATAAACACCCCTATGAGTACTGCGACTAAGTTAGATATGGATGAAAATGGTAAAAGTTTCGATCAAAAAACATATAGGGGAATGATAGGTAGTCTACTCTACCTCACTGCGACTAGACCGGATATTATGTTTAGTGTAGGACTTTGCGCTAGGTTTCAATCTAATCCTAAATTATCTCATCTTAAGAGTGTTAAAAGAATATTTAGGTATCTTAAAGGAACTCCAAATTTAGGATTGTGGTATCCAAAATCTGAAAAATTCAATCTAATAGCTTATGCAGATGCCGATTTTGGCGGATGCAGGATAGATAGAAAAAGTACATCCGGAACATGCCAATTTTTAGGACATGCACTTGTTTCTTGGACTTCCAAGAAACAAAATTCAATTGCACTATCTACAGCGGAAGCCGAATACATTGCTGCAAGTGCATGTTATGCACAAGTAATTTGGATGAAAAATACATTAGAAGACAATGGAATTCACCTTGAAAATATTCCCATAAAATGCGATAATACTAGTGCCATATGCCTTACTAAAAATCCAATTCAGCACTCTAGAACTAAGCACATCGACGTTAGGCATCATTTCATACGCAATCATGTTCTTAACAATGATGTTGTTCTAGAATTCATTGACACAAAGCATCAATTAGCAGATATATTTACAAAAGCTTTGAATGAAGACCAATTTGAATTCATCCGAAGGGAATTAGGCATGCTAAATTGTCCCTAAAATGAACTTCACAAAAAGGACTCGTTCTTTCCCTTCGTTTATGAATTTGAATTCTTCCTTCTTCTTCAATTCAAAATGATCCATTAAAGTATAAATTATGATCTTGAGGGAAGAAGCTAAACAAAAGGAAGGAAGAAAATTTTTTTTTCTTTCCTCCGCGTGATGCCAGCGGTGGCACCGCCAGATCCGGCGGTTGCACCGACTGGCGCTCGGGCGCCAGGCGGTGACACCGACCAGTTTGGCGGTGACACCGACCGAGTCACCCTTTTAACCCGAGGGGTTAGGGCCGGCGGTGACACCGCCCCCAACCCGAAGAAAGACCTCTCCAAAACCCTCTCCCATTCCCTCTAACCCTCATTCTAACTATTAGAAACATTGGAGAAGGATTCTTGGTGGTCCAAGCTTTCCATCTCTCAACATAATCTCCACAAGGTAACACTTGAAATCCCTCCTTTCTTTTCTCTTTCTCTTGCTTATTTTTCACAATTTCATCATCATCTTGTCTAGAAAATGGCTCCAAAGAGATCAAAAGGAATAAGGATTGAAGGAGATTCATATAACCATGACCTTTTTAGATCAAAAGAGGTAGCCCTTAGCTTTCCAAAATTTGAAACACGATGTGTCCATAAGGGAAAATACGTTGATTTGGATGAACTAGAGGACTTAGTTCCCATTAAGTGGTTTGCTCAACTAGAAGCTCTACCTCTACTACAAATAGATGAACCAATCTATCCACGGTTAGTGAGATTGTTCTATGCCAACCTATATGAAGACAATGATAGCCTAAGCACTTACATTCTAGGAACACCCATTAGAATTTTTGACAGCACCATTTGTGAGCTAATTGGCATAACTGAAAAAGATAGGGGATGCTATTTTAAAGGTAAATGGGACGTCAAAAAAATAGGAGCAACCTATTCCGAAGCCGTGAAAATAATTTTTGCAAATCCAAACCTTGACTTCCTACCCAAGAGCTGTGAACACTTAATGCCTTTCAACTCTAAAATTCTTCATCACATTATCACAAGCATCATATTCCCCAAACAATTTCATCTTGACGAAGTAAGTCAATTAGAGATAGGAACCATGTATTGGATTATGACCGGTCAGCATAATTGTTTTGGGTACTTGATTCGCCAACACATGCAGGAAATTATGACTAAAGATACTATATTGCCATATGGGAGGTTAATCACTAGAATTCTTCATGCCTATGACATTTGCATTCCACCCGATGAAGAATCTATTCAAAATGATCGATATAACATAATAAATAAAAACCTGCTAAAAAAACTTAGGTGCACTTTTAGCAATGGCATATGGGTTAGGCAACCTAGAAGGACGGATCCAATTCCTACACCAATAGAACAACCCGAAACACCAATTCTTATGGGAAGTGAATCTCCTCCTCCTAGTCCCTTTGGAGCAGCACCTTCAGCTCCTGTTTCCTCCTCTGAAGATATCATTATGGCGGAGCTATCTCAGATCAAATCACAGCAAGAACAAATTCAGAATCAACAAGTTGAAATTTTGAAGACACTACGACAAATGAATGAAAAAATAGATATCATGTATCAGCACTGTGGATTACCTCCTAAGGATTAAATTGATGTATCTTTTTATTCTGTCCTGTTTGCTTTTAAAAACAAGTTCATGTTTGTCATCGATTGTACGATAACTGATCTTTCCTTTAGATAACTACTGTCTTAATCTGCATAGATGATGATGTCTTTTGGATAAACTATTTCTGGCAAATTTGAATGATGAATTTTGATAAATGCTAAACCTTTTTCTATGATCATCAATTAGCTGGCTTGTCTCTTTTTGTTGATGACAAAGGGGGAGAAGTGATGACTTACACCAGAACGATAGCATGGCTAATATGAATTACAAAAACTTGTGTGATATGAATGTCTTATATGACTTGCAAATCCTTGAAAATATCACAAGATTGGTATCATGAAATTTATATTGAAAATCTTTATCTTCTATCGTAGCAAAATTCGTCCCGTATCATTTAACTTATGATTTTCATCGAAGTTTCGTACTTACTATTGTTTAATGAGGATAACGATAAAGTTCTACGATTAGAACTTATCAGGTTATGCTTGAATCCAATGGGATGGAATTCAAGTGTTTTTTATCTTCTCATAATATGGCATATAGATAGGGGGAGTTATGTTTAACTCTGTCATCAATTGATTGTCATCATAAAAAGGGGGAGATTGTTGAATCTCAGATTTTGATGATATAATCAATTGGTGGGTTAATTGATCTAATCCATATTATTGAGTTAAGTGTGCAGGATTAACTACGATAACCAGAAAACATAAAGCAAGGATACCGGAGTCGAGCTCGATGGACGTTTAAGAGACCGAAGAATCATCGGAGATGCTGCCGGAACCATCCGAGAAGAAATCGGGAACGTGTCGGAAGTTCGCCGAAGAAATCGTCGGAGGCTCGCGGAGATCACCAAGAAGGCTCGGCTACTCGTTAAAGTCATCACAAAGATTGGGAGCTTGCAGGGAGTCCGTCGGAAGAAGTTCGTCGGAAAGCTCGCCGGAACAAGACTCGACGTTCGCGGTTAAAAAACTTGCTTAGGATGTTTTTTTTTGTGTTATGTAGTTCACCTGTAATTAGGATTAGGATTAAGAGATAATCCTATATCCTGGTTAGGGGCCAACTGGGCCCAAAGTCAGATTTGGTTTGGGCTAAAATTAAGCCAAACCAATGAATCAGAAAGCCAGGCGATGGCACCGCCTGGTTGGGCGGTGACACCTCCTTGGCTGGGCGGTTGCACCGTCCAGCATCCGAGCGCTGGGCGGTGGCACCGCCTGGCTGGGCGGTGGAACCTCCAGCACCGGGAACCCTAAGAGAATTCAAATTTTGGAGCCCAAAATTTGAATCCTCTTGAGGCCTATAAATACCCCTCAAATCTCAGCTGAGGTTACAACTTTTGAGAAGCATTTTGATTGAGAGAAAAGTCTTAAGAAAGTCTTAGCAAGTCTTGTTTTCAATTTGCTAGAGAGTTCTCCTCCTTCTTTCTTATTGAAAATTTGTAAGAGGTTGAGCTGCTTGTAAAAGGTTGTAAGAGGGGTGTTTACCCTTCCATTTCAAGAGACTTGCTAGTGGAAGGTGGGAGCCTCATCGAAGAGGGGCCTCGCAAGTGGAGTAGGTCATTTGACCGAACCACTCTAAAAATTGGCGTAATCTCTGGTTTGCTTTTTATTATTGTCATTTACATTACTACAAATCTTCTTACTGCTTTAGTTCCTTATTACTTTTGCTGTGCAACTTTAAGAATACGCCTTCAAGTTAAATTTCTCAAGTTTCGTTCTTAACGTACGAAAGATTTTGTTAAAATCAAAATTTTAATCCGCTGCACTAATTCACCCCCCCCCCCTCTTAGTGTCGTTCCGATCCTAACAGAAGACGTGGCCTGAAGTATCATCGAGGAACACATGTCTCGAACCGCACAAGGAAGAGTGGTCGCAGTCAGTTTCACACCTTGGTGGGGAAGACAAAATCACAAGTAGATAAGGAGTACGACACGCCTATGGCGTGTGGTGTTGTGAGAAGGCACTAGTGAGTGGAGACACAACCTGATCAGGGATCCCTCGTTGAACCAAGTGTGGCAAGGAGGCATTGAAGGATCTAGTGGGACCGCCATCAGCACGAGATTGAGTGGTACCCCAATCATAGAGAGATAGAGAGAGAGGAAAGGGAAGAAGGCTTGCTTGAGATAAGAAAATTCTGATATCATGAAAAAATATGTAGTAAAAAGTTACAATCTCATTGATGTATGGTATTCTATATTTATATAGATTGAAGAAGGATCGATTGTCCTTCAATGATTGTCAATCATAGATTAAGGATCATAACATATATGGAATGCAAATGATTGTCAATCATTTATAGCCTAATTTTTATCCAGTAAACCTCTATCCATTTGATATCCTTATATATTTGTACTTTTACATTGGCTCATCACATCCGTAGACCACATCGGTGAGAACATATTCTCTTGACAATATAGATCATGAAGTATTATAATGCTTCCATAAGATCGAACTCATACCTTCAATCCATTTACCGTCAACGATAATTTTTATATGATGACGAACCCCTTCAATTGGAATAATATTAATATCTTAGATGTTCATGGACAACATATAACAGAGAATAATAGGTTTCAATCAAACAGAATAACGTATTGCTTCCATTCTCCCACACCGACGCTTACTGCATCGAAGAAAATACTTGTGGGCTTCAACATGAAATCATGCAGCAATAACAGGACTCCCTCCTAATCCTGTGAGCTCTGTCAACAATGGCTGCTTTGTCAAAGCCTCTTGGCTTTTGTAGACTCCCAAGTTATCTGAGAGCTTTGCCCAAAGCTGTAAGGATATAGAGAATAAGGAATTAGATCTAAGCTGTAAGATCTCCTGTCTCTCACTGACAAGTAATAGGAACTTTAGAGGTGGATGATCATGCCTGCCGATATAAGGAAGAGTCTCCCTGCGTTTTCCTTAATTCCACCACGTACAATGAAGGACCGAGCTCAAACACCTAAGTTTCAGATGACAACCTGCAATGAGAATGCTTGTGCATGGAAAATATTCATGAGGTTTGGGCTACTGGAGAGTACCTCAGCAACAGCTGAAAAGGATCTGCTGCTTGACTTGCTGTCACACAGTTGCACGACTTTTAGCTGCGAAGGACAGGATAAACACTTTGAAGATAGAGAAAAATGGATCAGAGAAGTCAGTTAATTTGAAGAACTCTGAGATGCCAACCTTGCCATGGCCTCTCTGCACCTGGAATCCCATTCCTGAGACAATGTCCTCGATCTTCTTCAGCAGCTCCTCTGGTTGACAATTTGAGGTGAATCTGATCTTTCTCCCAGAGGCATCCTAAGGTTACCGGATAACATTAAGAACATGGTTAACTCCAAGATTGCTGTCAATTGGAGGCTCACCTCTTCCTCAAAAAACCCAGAGAGATCAAGGCAGGAAGACATTCCAATTAGCTCGAAAGCATTGATATGGGTGTATGCATCTCCATGTCTCTCTGCCTCTGCAACCTTGACCAACCATCCAACTTCTTCAGTTTCAACGAGCAATCCATAAATGATGTGGAAAAGGAAGCACAAGAGATCATTGGCTGTGATGTGGTTCTACCTCTTTGATCGAGAAGGCTTCATCGTCACTGCTTATATCTTCTTCATCTTCCTCTGGCTTAGCAGGGTCATAATCTTGCTTGAACCATTTGTCTTCTTTGATCTGAGCCATGTTCATCCGGGTATGAGGATTTGGATCAAGAATTCTCGTTATCAAGTTACGGGCTCCTGGCGAAAGCCATTTGGGTATCTGGACATCACCTTTTAAGATCTAATCAACCAAGAAAAGAGTTTGTTAAATGCACATTATATGAAAAGAAAGAGATGACTTTGCAGAGTTTTTTGCGGTCACCTTTTGATAGAGAACGGCAAGGTTTGTGTCATCAAAGGGAAGACATCCAGTAAGAATGACATACAAGATCACACCACAAGACCAGATGTCTGACATTGCACCATCGTAGCCTTTGTTGGCAATAACCTAAAGATTATGACGAAGAACATCTCTCACCACATCTCCGACCAAAGATTAGATATAAATGACTTCCTATTACCTCAGGAGCAACGTAGTTCGGACTCCCACATGTAGTGTGCAGTAAACCGTCATGCTGATACACAACAGAAGAGAAATTGAACGAGTTGCGAACGAGAAGACACCATTAAGCATTCTTGGAAGCATGTAACGTGCATACCCCAAACTGTTGAGGCAAAGCACTGAGGCCGAAGTCTGAGATCTTAGCATTTCCTTGTGTGTCAAGAAGCACATTCTCTGGCTGTAACCGCAGCATGGAAAAGAGAACAAGAAAGCTACAGAGGAATGCAGGTTGACATTATGTCTAGAATACAAAGACTATTGTGTTGTGTTTACCTTCAGATCTCTATGGAAAACACCCTTTTCATGGCAATAGCTGACAGCATCGATCAGCTGCTGGAAAAGCTTACGCCCTTCGGGTTCTGATAGTCTTCCTTTAGACTCCTTGAGATCAAAGGAACAACAGATGAACAATTTGAGACACGCTATAATCATGTGTGGTTATCAAGGAAACGTTGTTGCTTACTATTCTATCAAATAGTTCGCCCCCATCGACGTATTCGAGAACCATGTAGATCTTGGTTTTGCTCGCCAGGACCTGCAGACCACAGAAAGTTCATGTGCGTCGTAAGAAGCCATGGCAAACAATTAACTGTGATCTCCATGACTGATAAAGATGATCAGACATATCCAAGAAGAACACGGAAAGCTTATGATCGGATTGAGCCCGAGCCGACGAGATGGAGACTGAGTCGTGCACCATGGTGTACCATGGGGAGAGAGAGAGAGAGAGAGAGAGGTAGAGTCGACGCCCGAGGTCAGTGGCGGAAGGCGAGGAGAAACAGGTGCCACAATGAACACGGCAGAACGACTTCGATGAACGAGTGAAGATGCGGCTCTCACAACGAGGAGGGTAATGTCGTGGGGATGTGGGCCACGTCAAGAAGTAGTGCCTGAAGTCGTAACTCAAGTAGACCAACGGATATTGGAAGAGACTTGTCTCTTATTCGAGCGGGTCCAGGAAGACCGAGTCAAAGCAAGGGGAGGAGATCCAGGACACGCACACCACAAACACATCCCCTGACTTCCACAGAAACCACAGCGAGACATAGGGAAGAAGAAGAAGAAGAAGAAGAAGAAGAAGAGAGTGGTGCAGACCTCGTACAATCTGACGACGTTGGGATGCTTGAGGAGCTTCAGCGTGCCAATCTCCCTCTTAATCTGCCACAGAACTCAATGTTCATCCTTAATCATCATCGTTATCATCTAACCACCAAAAGAGGATCTTAATCTATCATCTAAAGTAGAAATAAGAACAGGGGGGACCTGATCGTGGGTATGGAGGTCGAGGATGCGCTTGCGCTCGAGGACCTTGACGGCGAAGCAGCGGCCGGAGTCGACGTGGCGAGCGAGCTTGACTTTGGCAAAGTTGCCCTCCCCAAGCGTCCGCCCCACCTCGTACTTGCCCACCCGCACCACCTCCCCCTCCCTCTTCATCGATATATCTTTAGGTGTACTACCGCCCGCGGCCGGTGCAAAAGGCGGCAGTGTTTTTTTTTGGGGGGGAGGGGGGAGGAGGAAACGAGAAAGTTCTCGTTTGGAGGCGCTGGTCCAATCGGTGGGAGGAGTGCGAGGGGGTGACGACGGTCCGCTAAAAGAAGAGATGAATGAACTCTGGAGACAACCGATTTGAGTGGTACGCGTGAGGTATACGACTAAACATATCATACAGTCATCACTTCTCCTCCTGATGACCGAACACATTTATTCCTTTTTTTTGGACACCAAAATATTGGCCTGTGTGCGTCTCTCCAAGAGTGAGAAGACTCGTGATGTGGTTGGCTTGGAAGAACGGACATGGGCAAGATTGATTGCGTCATATGCAGGGGCGGCGGCGGGGGCGATTGGCTGCCGCCTCCAGGGGCGTCTGATGCCAAATACAAAAACACTAAAAACCAAGTTCCTATTGGCTAAACACGTGGGGCTCACGACAGCAGCTGTCTGGGAGGCCGCATTCTTCTATTTGATATATTGGCGAAGAAACAGGAGCTCAGGATAGACGATCATGAGTCATCGTGTAGGGCCCCACCTATCTTTTCGAACACGAGGGTTCACATGACGTGGTCCCGACAGGATCCAGCATCTTCGTGGCGCTTTGTAGGTGTGGGACTCACTTAAAAACTTGCGTCCCACGTAGGTGAGGTAGAGGAAAGTTGTTTGAATCCTGCCTGAGCCACCCTTCACCGATGGCGATAAACAGCGTCAACGAAACACTTCCCATCTATACCTCGTGATTTACACCACACCGCTTCGTGTCACACTATATCACCATTAGATTTTTCTGCTTCTTTCTTTCCCCAAAACGAGCGACCAATCCAATGCCGAAGACAATCATAAGCTTATAATACATATCAAAGTAACCATCGATAAGAAAGTCCATCGAAGGGGAACAGTAATTCCACAACAATTATCCAAAAGATAAGGTAACATATTGAAATAGAAGGACAAGGCAAAAATTCTATATGGGTGCAAAAGACAAATAATCTTTATAGAGATCATATCAGTTTAGATCATTAAAAAGAGATATATATATATATATATATATATATATATATATATATATATATATATATATATATATATATTCCTTCCCTTCTTCAACGATCTAAACTGACATGGCCTCTATAAAGATAGCTTGTCTTTTGCACTCATATAGAATTTTTGCCTTGTCCTTCTATTTCAGTATGTTACCTTATCTCTTGGATAATTGTTGGCTTTAAGAGTTGTGGAACAGTATATATATATATATATATATATATATATATATATATATATATATATATATATATATATATATATATATATATATAAGAGAACAGAGGGGTGAATTAGTACTTTCGATAAAAATATTGATTTTAAAAAATTTCGTTCGATGAAAAGAACTAAACAATTAACTCAGAATGTAATAGCAATGAAACATAAAAAAAAAAATGTAAACCGGGTTTATAGTGGTTCGGTTGTCATGACCTACGTCCACTTTCGATTCCTCTTCTGTCGAGGTCACCGGCGATCACTAACAGTTTTCTTTCAATGGGTGAAGACTAACTAGCTTTTGACTGTAAATATATCTACAAGAAATGAGGTTTTCTTTTAGGTACCCATTTAACTTTGGATCCCTTATTAATAGATCTACATATTTTAACTATTGGCGTTGAGTTATTTAAGGTTCCTTTAGGAACCAAAACTAATTTATATGGACTATACTTTCTAAAAGAATATTTATAAGCATAATGTCTATATTTACCAAATAATTATATTTATCTCAGACATGTAATGTAGATCTTTTAACGAATATAGTTGACCTTTGTTGAATATTATTCACAAAGTCAATTCCTTTCTTTCTATAAACATGACCCTTATTAGCAAGGATCATATTTATAGATTTATTACATATTTTAAAATTTTATAATATTTTTTGTAGTAAAATATTTTCATTCTTAAGTGAATCTATCTCTTTACGCTTAGTGCAAGGAGCTAAAAGACTATCATCATGCTCATTTTTTAATTTATCAAATTCATTAACAAAAGAAACATGCTCCTTTTTTAATAATTTATACTTTTTACTAACTAATTTAAAATCATCAAACAAATTATTAAAGATATTAAATAATTCATCGTAAGATAAAGAAGATTCGTTTGAGTTACATATCTCGTTGCCAAATGTCATTAATGCATAATTTGCATCTTTAGCTTTGTTGATATGCTCCTTGTCTTCGGATGCACTTGAGTCATCCCAAGTAGCTTTGAGCACTTTCTTTTTCTTTGGTAGTTTCTTCTTCACTTGGGAACATTCATTTTTGAAGTGCTCTGGCTTCTTATATTCATAGCAAATTATTTGGCCCTTTTTTAATTCACTTTTGTTCTTAGTGTCTTATTTTGTTTTGTTCCTTTTTTAAAATTTTTAAACTTTCTAGTAAGAAGTGTCAAGTCATTATCATCATCATCATCATCATCACTTGAGTTTTCACCCAAGTGGCCTTCTTTGTTTCTAAGTATCATGTCTTTCCTTTTCTATGGAAGGTTGTTCTTAAGTTCATCTTGTGCTATATACGTCATTTCATAGGTCATCAAAAACCTGATAAGTTCTTCAAACGGAAAGTTATTTAGGTTCTTTATTTCTAATATTGTTGTTACTTTAGGATCATAACTTTTTAGAAGGGATCTTAATATATTGTTAATAAGTTCAAAAATAAAAAACTTTTACCAAGGGCTTTTAGACCATTGATGACATCCGTAAAACTAGTGTACAAGTCTCTAATGATCTCGCTTGGTTTCATACGAAACAACTCATAGCTATAAACTACAAGATTAATTTTTAACTCTTTAACCCTACTTATACCTTCATGTTTGACTTCGAGTGTGTGCCAAATCTCATGTGCAGTTTCACATATAGAAACCCAATTAAATTTGTTTTTATCAAGAGCACAAAACAAAGCATTCATCGCTTTAGCATTCAAGGAGAAAGTCTTCTTCTCCAAATCATTCCATTCGTTTATTAGTTTGGAAAACTTTTTAAAATCTCTTTCAATAATATTTTATAAATAAAAATCCATAGAAAGTAAGAAATTTCTCATTCTAGTTTTTCAATATGTGTAGTCCGTCCCATTGAACATAGGAGGATAAGTGATAGAAAGACCCTCTTGATTGTTAGTAAAAGTCATTTCTTTTGGATATTAAACAAAAAAAAAAAACCTTGGCTTTGATACCAACTGTTAGGGCCGAAATCAGCACTAAGAGAGGGGTGAATTAGTGCTTTCGATTAAAACATTGATTTTAGAAAATCTTCGTTCGACGAAAATGATAATGAAAGCATGCTTGACTTAGAGTAAGTGAACTAAGCAATTAACTCAAAATGTAATAGCAATGAAACACAGAAAGAAAGTGCAAACTAGATTTATAGTGGTTCGGTCATCGTTGTTAGGATCAAGAGCGGCACTAAGAAGGGTGAATTAGTGCTGCGGAAAAATTATCCGTTTCAAAAGTCTTCGTTTCAATTAAACCTGATTCCAATGAAAATCATTTCATAAAGATTTTAACTTAAAAGCATATTAGAGCGAAGAAAAAACAGTAAGAAGGTAAAGTAGCTTGCAAGAAAGGTAAATTACTCAAGACGAAATACAAACCAGAATTTAGAGTGGTTCGGTCATTGTGATCTACATCCACTTTCGGATTCCTCCTCCTTTGAGGTCACCAGCGTCCACTAATGGCCTTCTTTCAATAGGCAAAGACCAACCACCTTTTACAGCTCTTTCTCCTTTTACCGGGTTTAGGAGATAACCCTTACAAGTCTCACTTCTTTTTCTTGAATGGTTACAAAGCTAAGAGTGGGAGGAGAAGGACACACTTCTCACTTTTACAACACTTTTAACACCCCAAGCACTAGAATTTTTCACACTATCAATTGAACTTTGTTACCCTTTAATGCAAAAAAGGGCGGGGTATTTATAGGCCCCAATGGCTTCTGAATTTGAGCCAAAAAGTATCACTTTCTCGGATTTCGGGGTACTAGCGGTACCACCGTCATTATTGGGCGATACTATCGCCTGTAGACTGACACTAAGCGGTACCACTGCTTAGTCTGGGCAGTACGACTACCTAACAAAGCTCGATGAATGAGCTCAGTCGGTACCGCTGCATGATAGAGGCGGTACCATCGCTTGACAACATTAACTATCGATGGTACCACTACCCAGAACACTTGGGAGACCGAGTCCCAAGCGGTGCCATCGCCAGCCGTGATTTCAGATGCTGAATGGGTTGTTCAATCCAGCCTAAATCAGCCCTGTGAAGGGCGTAATTGGCCCCTAATTGAGTTAGTGGGATCACCTACCAATCCTAACTCAATTTAATGTTTTAACTACAATTAAGCTAAGCAATTAGTCTGGTGTGTCGATTTTTCTCTCGGCGATTCTCTAGCGAACTTCTCGGCGAGTCTTCCGGTATGCTTCTGGCGAACTCCCAATGAACTCTTAGCGATCTTCTAATAAACTTCTCGACGATCTTTCGATGAACTCTCGGTGATCTTCAGATGAGCTCTCGGCGAACTCCTAGTATATTGTCTGAATCTTCGACTCTGGCCCATCATATGCTTTATGCCTTACTGCTATCTAATTAATCCTGCATACTTATCTCAACACATAGATTAGGTCAAATAATTTACCAATTGATTTTATCATCAAAATCTGATATTCAACAATCTCCTCCTTTTTGATGATGATAACTAATTGGTGAATGAGTTAATCTTAACTCCTCCTATCTATATGCCATACAAACTTAAATTCATAGCCTTGAATTCAAGCTTTGATCAAAATTAGAAATCACATGCATTGTGCATCACTATAATTTCAAGTCATCAAGATATTAAATACACAATCACTTCATGCATAATAAAATATTTTGACATAGCATTTCATCACTACTTGCATGAAATATCATCATTGTTGTATTGTGGCATTCAAAAGTTTATAATATTAAGAATATGATATTGCATCATTTGTATGGTAAAGAGATCACAACATCATAGAAATTTTCAGCATTGAAGAGATCACAATATCATAGAAGTTTTCAACATTAAAGTTTCAACATCAAAGCAACATTTTAAGATTATTACATCAAAGTAAACAACGTAAGATTACAACATCAAAGTAAACATAATAAAAGAGAGGAATTTCATCCACTTCTCCTCCTTTGTCATCAGCAAAAAGACATACAATTTATTCAGGTGATGGCAAGTCAAAATATCTAAACAAAGTATTAGGTTGTTGATAAATCTGCTGCAACTTAGTTAAAATTTGATCTTAACATTATTCAAATCTATCTTGACGTTGTTCAAATCGATCCATTTGAGTCCTTATGTCGTCGATAGATGAGGGGTGGACTTGCTCTGCTAGAGGTGTTGCCTCAAAGGGACTAGTAGGAGGAGATTGATTACCCATAAATATTGGTGTTTCAGGTTCTAGTTCAAGTTGAAGGGGATCAATTCTTCTAGGTAATTTAATCCATATCTCATTTATGAATATACACCTTAATCTTCAATGTAGGTTTCTATATATGATATTAAATTTGTCTAGTTTCATAACTTCTTCGTCAAATGGGATAATTATATCATGAGCATGGATTAGTCTTATAATTAGGCCACCATATGGAAGCATCATATCTTTTTTCGATAGTTCAATCATATTTTATTGAATTAGGTAGTCAAAACAATTTTCATATCCTTTCATAATCCAATACATCGTTCCTACTTCCATTTGGTTAACTTTATCGTGATAATATTGTTTTGGAATTATAATACTTATCAAGATGTGATGAAGCGGTTTGGTGTTGAAAGATAATAAATGTTCATAGCTTTTTGGAAGAATAGACAAATTAGGATTACCAAAGATGGTTTCTAAGGCTTCATAATAAGTGGTCCCAATTGATACTTCATCCCATTGGCCTCTAAAATAACCTCTTTCTTTCTCCGTAATTCCTATGAGACTGTAAATTACACTATCTGTAATGGGTATATGATGTCCTAAGAGATACATGGAGACCCTATCATTTTCATCCATATACAGATTATTATAGAACAATCTAATAAGTCTAGGATAGATAGGTTCACATATTTGAAGGATTGATAGGATATCTAGGTTAGCAAACCATTGAATAGGTTCCAAATCACTTAATTCCTCTAAATCAACATATTTACCCTTATAAACATTTCTAGATTCTATGGTGAAAAATTTAAGGATATGTTGATGAAAATCAAAAAGTAGGGAGTCAAAGTTTTCATCTAATCTCCTCTTCTCTTTGTCCCTTGAGGATCTTGAATTCATGGAGACTACAATTATGAAGACAAATAAGAGGCAAAAATAAGTAATTCAAATGGGGGTATCAATTTAGGGATTACCTTAGTAGTTTTTCCTTCTTGTGATCACCAAAAGGTTGCTTGAGATTGATCCTTGATTTAGTAGAAAATGAGGATTTTTTTGAGTTGCTAGAGGGAGAGCAAGAGGATCAAGAGGTTTGGGGCTCTTTGGAGAAGTGTAGAATGGGTTGGGGTCGATTCTACTACCGACCTTAACATGTTCTTTATATAGGGCAAGTTACGGGCGTTGCTACCACCTACAACTTGTTACCAATTGGGCGGTGCTACCGCCAACTGGGTGGTGCCATTGCCTACAGGCAATGAGCATTACTTGCATTGAGGTGTAGTGCTGACATTATGTGGTTCTTTCTTGCAGAATTATGAGGTGCACACACATATATACAAACATCATAAAATCTATTCTTGTAAGAGGAGAAAATTCGCAGCATAAGTTCATGATTCATATAAAATTCATACTATAAGTTCATGCATCATACAAAATTCGTACGCAAACATCGTATAAGATTCGATCACATACAACTAGTTCATAATTCAAGTGAATGATCTTGAAAAATAGAATTCGATAAAAAAAATCTGAAAAAAAATTTAAAGAGGAACTAATGTATCCGAGAAATTTAGCATACCTAATTCTCTTCTTATAAAATCAAATTATTCCTCAATCAAAGGTTTTGTAAAAATATCAGCCAATTGATGTTTCGTGTCAATAAATTATAAGATTACATCATGATTATTAACATGATCTCATATAAAGTGATGCCTAATGTCAATATGTTTAGCTCTAGAGTGCTGAATAGGATTTTTCGTTAAATATATTACACTTATGTTATCACACTTTATAGGTATATGCTTCAGGTGAATTTTATAATCCTCTAAAGTATTTTTCATCCATATAACTTGCGCACAACATGCACCTGCTGCAATATACTCAACTTCGGTCATGGATAATGTAACCGAGTTTTGTTTCTTAGAAGATCGAGAGACAAGTGAGTGCCCTAAAATTTGACATATTCTGAATGTGCTTTTTCTATTTATTTGGCAGCCAGTAAAATCAGCATCGGCATAACCAAACGATTCAAAATTTTTAGAATTTAGATACCATAATCCTAGTTTACGAGTTCCTTTTAAGTATCTAAAAATCCTTTTAACATCTTTTAAATGAGATTGCTTGGGGTTAGATTGAAACCTAGCATAAAGTCCTACGTTAAACATAATGTCTGGTCTAGTTGCGGTGAGGTATAGTAAACTGCCTATCATACCCTTATAAGCTTTTTGATCAAAGCTTTCTCTACCTTCGTCAATGTCTAACTTAGTGGAGGTACTCATAGGAGTATTGATAGTCTTCGAATTATCCATATTAAATCATTTTAGCAAGTTTAATACATATTTTATTTGACTAATGAAAATACCATCAATAAGTTATTTGATTTGCAAGCTTAAAACGAAGGTTAGTTCCCCATTAAACTCATTTCAAATTCTAGATGCATACTCTTTACAAACATTTCACATAAAGATTCATTAGTAGACCCAAAAATAATATTGTTAGGAACGAGTCGGCACTAAGAGGGGGGGTGAATTAGTGCAGCGGTAAAGTTATGTCGGTTCGAAAATCTTCGTATGTTGAAAATCGATTTCAACAAAGTGAGTTTAACTTAAAAGCGAACGAAAGAGTGTAATATGAAAGTTAAGCAAGGAAGACAGTTTGCAATAAATGTAAATAGCAAAGCATAAATGCAAACAAGATTTTATAGTGGTTCGGTTGTTATGACCTATATCTACTTCGTTAATTCCTCTTCCGTCGAGACCACCGGCATCCACTAACGATCTTCTTTTTATGAGCAAAGATCAAACACCCTTACAACTTGATTCTCTTTTTGACAGGTTCAGGAGAGAACCTTTACAACCCCTTTTTATAAAGCTTTCCTCAAACTCTCCCTTAGAATGATCTCTAAACTTTAGGAGGAGGGACTCTATACTTTACAAGGGTTTTTAACTTTAGAAATATAGAGTTTTTGTTCACTTTTCTTACTCTTCTATATAAGAATAGCTGGAGTATTTATATACTCCAAATGACTTCAAAACTTAGAGCCAAAATTCAAATCCCCGAGATTTCAAGGTACAGGCGGTACCACCAACTACATTGGGCGGTACCACTGCCCAAACTAGTGGTACCACCGCCTAACAGCCTTGGAGACTGGGTTTTTTGAGTTTTCCAACTCACATGCGGTTCCACCGCTTGTTCTGGTGGTGCCATTACCTGACCCAACTTTTGGGTCACTGAATGAGCCTCCCAATAAGCCCAAATTAGTCTCAATTAAGGCCAAATTGGCCCATAATTGAGTTATCATGATTATACCAAAAGTTAATTCAATTAGTCCCCTAAACTACTTCGATCTTAGACATATTATTATAAAGAATGAATCCTTTGTCTAGCATGTCATTGGTTCATTTGGCACTCGTCCGATTCTTTGGTACATCGTCATCTCCTTTAGAGTATTGCCCAATCAGCATGTTGACTCCCACAACTTCCGATCTCTTTGGTTCAACATCCGATCCTTCGGCCGGATGCCCGAATTCACGGCACAAGCCTTCTGCCGACATGTCGACCGATCCTCTGGCTCGACGTCCAATCTTCTGATATGTCCACTCCGGCCCAATATGATTCTTCCTACTTTAATCAATTTGCCTCTCCTTGATCGAAGGAGTCCTACGTCACTTAAAAACAAAGATTAGATCACAAATTCATCAATTGATTTTATTATCAAAATTTGAGATTCAACAATCTCCCCCTTTTTGATGATGATAACCAATTGATGATGGAGTTAACCTTAACTCTCCTTATCAATATGGCATATGTGAGATGAACCTTAAATTCAAAATGAATTCAAGTCAAGGCAATTTTAATCATTAATCCAAGCAACATGTCATCATAAAATCATGCATAATCAAAATTTTAAAACATCATTCCTTACATGATTGTTCATCATAACTTCTCCCCCTTTGTCATCAACAAAAAGGAGAAGTGTAACTATGCAAGCTAGTAAGATAACAAGTATTGAACATGCAAGCTAGTGAGTTCTTTCTTTTCTTTCTGAAAAGTGCAACCTATCAAGTTGTGGCTTCTTCTTGCATATATCATCATGCAAGCTAGCAGATTTTATCTCCCCCTTTGTCATTGTCAAAAAGATGGGAAGAATATAATTTTGTAATTTTTTTTCCTTTACAATAATTTTAAAATTATAACAAGGGTAAGGTATCAATTTATTTGTGCATTATTATAGTTTCAAATTAAAATATGATAATTTCAAAACTTTACATTTGCATCATTACTTCATGCATGATACAACTAAATCAATTATCACTATGGGCATTTCATACATGACACTAAAGCATTCATGATACTAAACATTAAATCAATATTTTTAAGCATTTATCACTTTATGATTGTTGGTACCAAACATTCATCATTTATTTTCTCCCCTTTTGTCATAAGCAAAAAGGAGAACCATTAAACAATGCTAGTGTTGAAAGCATATCAAGTATGTTTTACACCAATTTATCTAAGCTAGCAAAACTATCTCCCTTAATGTGCAAAACTTTTCCCATTACATCATTTTTCAAATTATCATATGAAATATATAAAGAAAAATTAACTTGGTGATGAGGTATATAATTCATGAAGACAAATTACGACTATCAAAAGACAAATTATGATTCTTTCTTGATGACTCAAATAGCAAAAAGAAGAATCATTATAAATGATCTTGATTCATAAAAAATCTCATGTTATAATTCCAAAAATTCATAAGAAAAATCATGATTCATTTGACAAAAAGATTATCGATTCATGCGTTTCAATAAATATTTTTTAAACCATTATCACTTCAACTCAACATGCATAATATCAAAATGTAAAATAATCAAACATGATATAAACAATTATTTTTAAAATATTCATCATTATTTTTAACTCATTCAATTTATCAAATCAACAATGTCACTTCCAAGAGATTCAAAATGAAATAAAGAGATTTATCAATCTCTCTAAATGTAAGTGATTTCCTTTCTCCCCTTTGTCATTGTAAATAAGAAAGAGGAATTTTTAATGGTGTAATTTATTTCTTTCTTACATCAATGCTCTAAGCATCACATAAATACAATGGTAATCATATGAAAAGCATGACATGAAAAATGAAAGATCAATTCATAAATGTTTCATATTAACAAATCTCCTTTTTAGTAAATAGAAGGAAGAATGATTCAAAAGAATTAATTAAGTCATTAATCCAAAAATCCATAAATCAAGGCTCTTCTTTTGCAAATAGAAATATAATCTTGATTTAAAAAGAAAATTCAAGTTATGAAGAACCGAGAAATCCAAAAAAGGAATTCATACATTTGGAAGATTTAGCATTCAATTTCAAATCGTCAAATTATGAAAATCACTTTTCAAGAGATTCATTAAAAATAACATAAATAGATTCATTAATCTTTTTCTGAAAAATCGATAAAGTAGAGAAAGAAAATTTCATGAAAAATATTTTTCACTTTTTAGTTGTTTCAATTTAAGTGATTGATTTCATACATGTATGCCCTTATCTTTTTATACCAAATAAAAATATGCAACAATGTTTAGGACTGAAAAATAAATTTCATCATCATGACAAAAAATATGACACATAAAACATATGATTCTTTAAACAAGAGATTTGATTTATCATTTTAATTCCAATGATAATTCATTTTCCTTTTTTTGTGTTTCATTTTATTTGATTGATTTCATATAAATATGTTCAAAGTTTTCATATGAAAACCATCCATCTTATTTAAAACTGAAAAAGCAACTTTCATTACAACAAAGATCAATAAGCCATGAATCACAAAAATCATCATGCATATCTTCAAAATCTCATGCATAGTATAAAATCATCAAGCATGATATCAAAAATTTAATATTTTCATTAGATCTTACATCATTATGTCATTAAAACATCAAGCATGTTTTCATGGAGCATTTTCAATCAAAGTCGAAAATTATCAATTTAGATACACATTATTATTAATTTTTTTAAAAAATATACATAGAATTAATCATTAGATTTAAATATAACATTTTGTTATATTTTCATAAAGCATGCAATTGTCGTTATCGTTTTCAAAATTAGCTAGGAAAAGAAAAGCATGATCCCATTTTATTTATTTATTTTTATATTTTTTATACTAATTTAAAAATAACATATTAAATGCATCAAGTAATTTCAAAATAAAACAAAGGGGTTTTGGTTACCTCGTTGTCGAAAACCCTTAAGGCGTAGTTTGCTACCTTGCCTTTGATGATTTATTCTTCATTTTCGGATGTGCTCGATTCATCCCATGTCACCTTGAGCGCCTTCTTTTTCTTTGATAACTTCTTATTTTTTAGTTCATTTTTAGATTATTATTTAATAAATTTTTTGAATTGACTTGTGAGAAGGTCAAGGTCATCATCATCATCACTTGAGTTATCACTCAAGTAGTATTCTATTGTTTGAAGTGCAAGATCCTTCCTGTTCTTTGGAAGGTTGTTCTCAAGTTTATCATGTTCATCATGTGCATTGTGCGCTATTTCATATGTCATTAATGAAAATTATTGAGATCTTTTGCCTCTTGTATTGTAGTTACTTTCAGATCCTAACTCTTTGGAAGGGATCTTAATATCTTGTTAATAAGTTCAAAATTTAAAAAATATTTGTCAAGAACTTTTAAACTATTGATAACATCCGTAAAGCGGGTGTACATGTCAACAATAGTTTCACTCGGCTTCATTCGAAACAACTTGAAATCATACATCAAAAGATTTATCTTCGAATCTTTTACTCTACTAGTGCCTTCGTATGTGGTTTCAAGAGTGTGCCAAATATCGAAAGCCGTCTCACAAATAAAAAACTTGATTAAATTTATTTTTGTCTAAGGCATAAAATAAGGCATTCATAGCCTTTACATTTAAAGAGAAAGTCTTCTTCTCCAACTCATTCCAATTGTTCATTGGAAGATAAGACTTCTAAAAATCAAATTTGACTATATTCCATAAATTGAGATTCAACGAAAGTAAGAAAACTCTTATTCGAGTTTTTCAATAAGTATAATCCTTCCCATTGAACATGAGAGGACGAATGAGAGAGTGGCCCTCTTGAAAGGCGAAAAGAGCCATTTCCCTTAAGTGTTAAACCAAATGAGAAATAATGTGGCTTTGATACAAACTATTAGGAATGAGTCGGCACTAAGAGGGGGGGGGGGGGGTGAATTAGTGCAGCGGTAAAGTTACATCGGTTTGAAAATCTTCGTACATTGAAAATCGATTTGGACAAAGTGAGTTTAACTTTACCGACAGAAAATAGATTGATATATCTTTCGACAGTAGCTTTCTTAAGGGTATTGGAGCATAATTGATAATATGAAGTATTTGTTCAATGTGCCTCTTGAATTCTGTCAGAAATCGAGTTTTGGTCGATTTCCCGTATTCTGTTTCATTAGTTTGGAAATAGATTCCATTCAGTTCCCTTCGCTCAATTGAGGCTTACGTTAGTGCTTAAATTCTAGTTCGCTCTTGTCTGTAAATTATTTACATTCTTGAAATATTTTGTGTAACGTTTATGCTATATCGCATTGACTCATATAGGCACATGTATATCCCATTATTCCGCATTTGCTTTCGATATGTGCCTATTCTAGTTTCATTCCTTTGGATATTGAATTCATCTAACCTTCTTGAATTGAGCTATATATGATTGCTTGAAATCCGTGTATACTCTTACTTTCATTTCCTTTCAAATCTGAATACATTTGTGAGAGATTATTGCTTGCATCGTATTGACTCGTAAAGGCACATGTACATTTTGTTGTTCCGCGTGTGCTTCCGATATATGCTATTTATTGTTCATACTGCCCTTTTGTATTCTGGTATTGTGGGATAATGTGAACCTTTGCCAGAAATGGTAAAGGAAGTTATGCATAGAGCCTGCGATGCTCTGCCGGCCCCCTCTGACTTCACCTAGATGTCGGTGGATGGAGCTCCCAGACATGGGAGACTTCCGTCTGGTGGTCATTCAGAAATGGATGAATCACATTTTGTCTGTGGTCCTACTACACCTTTTGTATGTTTGATATGATATCCAGAGCTTTGGTTATGTGTTTCTATACATGCTTTGGATAAGAATGATATGAATGCAACGTCAAATACGATGTTTGAGCTTCTGTTTGGTATTTGTTATTGATATGCTCCGAAATGTTCCATATGCCGTTGATATGCTCCGGAACATTTTATATGCCACTGATAAGCTCTGAAACATTTCATTTGTTATTTATATGCTCCGAAATGTTTCATTCATTGTTGATATGCTTCGTAATGTTCCATACGCGGTTGATATGCTCCGGAACATTTTATACGCCATTGATAAGCTCTGAAATGTTTCATTTGTTATTGATATGCTCCGAAATGTTTCATTCGTTGTTGATATGCTCCAAAATATTTTATCTGTTATTAGCATGCTCCGAAATGTTCCATATGCCGTTGATATGCTCCGGAACATTTCCTATGCTATTGATATGCTCCAATTACTCTATGCTTCATTTGTTTTGGAACTAAATATGTTTCGATTGAAATGACACATATGATTTTGTATCTAATGATATGGTACCTTGAAAATTCTTGTATTCTGTCTTGTATTATGATACCTTACTTGTTCGAAACCATTCCTTTTGTTCTGAATATGCTTTGTCACTTGCTGAGCTATTTTTAGCTCACTCCGTTGTTATATAAATCTTTTAGGTCAGTGTGTCTCTCTTTGAGATGTTTGTATTGGGCTAAGGCAGTGGAGAGCTATTTAGAATCGTGGGCAAGTCTTGTTGGTTGTTATGTTATTTTTGTATAAGTGCATTTTGTATGTAATGAAAATGTTATTGATAGGTTTGAATGGTTATATCGTGTAAAAGTGTTAAACGACCTCTCTCGTATAGAAATTTTGGGAAGTTAAGTTAAATTTATGATGATATGAACTTGTGGTAAATGGTTAGAGTTCTGACTATATAAATTATTTAGCTTGTGGACTTATAACTGATGTTCATGTTTGTTAAGTTGGTTTCGGTCTTCATAAATATGAATTATCGAGTGATATGATATATGATTATAAACTGCATAGGTTTTATGGATGTAAATTTGATTGAATGTTTTTTTATTGTCCTCAAATATGTGTTTGGATCCTAGATGGATTTGTGATGAAAATTTTTAATATCATGGATATTTTGAGGGGCGTGACAGAGGTGGTATCAGAGCATGATTTGAGGATCACTTAAATATTTGATATGTTGACGTGCAAAATATATTGAGGTCTAGTGAACTATAGTGATCGGTGGAAATTTTCTTTGATGCATTTTAGGAATCTAGGAAGATGAGGACATTTTGTCCTCTTACTTCATCTGATTTTGATTAATTAAGTGCAATGAAAGGGTTGATCGAGGATACTAAATCAGAGTAGCGCAATGAAAGCATGGTGAACCTAATTGCATTGGTGGTATAAAAACGGATGGTGCAAACATAGAAGATATTTGATGTACAAAATTGTTCTGATGATCAAAAGATTTCTTTTGCCACCTTATATTGGAAGTAGAGGCTGATCATTAATGACAACAATGAAATTTTTTTTTGAAGATTAGTGGCAAGAATGATAAGGACAAGTTTACCAATAAAAATATGATTGGAAATGAATCAGAAAGTGATAAAAAGAGGGTCAAGACATTTAGATTTGAAATGGGAAGTCACCACAAAAGACACAATCATATGTGAATTGCAAGTTTAATTATGAAACAAGTTTATGTTTTCGGGTGACTAGAGTCTATTTTGCTTGTGGAAAGTTGGATCATAAAATAAAAGACTGCCTAGTAAATAAGAAGAAAGAGTCACTGCCTCATAAATCATCAGCCCATGTCAGAGTATATGCTATCACTGAATATGATTCTAAAACTTCTAAATTAGTAATCGAAGGTATTATTCATGTTTATGAAAGAATGCAAATATTTGTTTGACCATGGGTTCCATCTATGATTTGATTCGTAATATTTTGCTTATCACTTGGGCATTCAACATAGACCACTGCATTATGTGATATATGTGTTGGGAAATCATAGGGGGCGACATCATATGCGCAGCGGAAGAACAAGAAAACAAAATCCCCGATTCCCAAAAAGATGTTCGTCGTCGTGCGAAGATTGGTGCGCAAAAATCCGCAAAACACAAAACTGCGTATAGAGATTGTGTTACCTAGGGAGATCGTATATCCCTGTTTCCTTGCAGATCCTTAGGAGAGGGTGAAGGAGGTCAAGCGTCCTCCTCTCTAGCGGTGATCCACACAGCAGGGTTACGACGACGCTCCTCAAAACTCCAGGCCTACTCTGAGGTGGAGAGGGAGAGGAGAATAGGAAGGGCAAGCAAAGACTCTAGCCTATGAGGCTGTGAATCCCTCCTATTTATAGAGATCCCGTGTCAAAACCCTAATGGGTCCTTTCCCTAGTGGGTATTGGATCTGCATCCAATAAGACAAGGGCTCCGTCGGATATCTCATATCCGAACCTCTACTCATCGCAATGCCTACCATATGTGTGTGACCCTCTAGGCCCAATATCGAGCTGGCCGTGAGTCATACCTGTCAGAACTCCTTCTAACTCAGTGAATTATTATCTCTGTAATAATTCACTCGACTCATCGACTACGGAAGTACTAGGCCACTACGCCGTAGTCCCCAGACGATACAGGGGAATCCAATCCATTAGACCTGTCTGTCCTCAGTTACCATGTACCTATAGTCCCTCATCCATCTAATATCCCAGAGACCGTATATCGAGCATGGTGCTGTCAGACCCATACGGTTTCTACTCGAGTCTCGCTCTAATCGGATTCTCCCGGAGAACTCTTTCTCTCTCAACCCGAATGACCCTGGCCAGGGATTTGTCTGAGCAAGAACACATGGGATGTTCCTCTCATGATACCGAGAGTAGATGATCCTCTATCGACACTCAATAGCCCTCGTAAGGTCGACTACCACTCCCAATGACCAGCTGTACTAGATCTGGGAACAGCCAAACCTATAAGTCTGGTATCAAAGAGTGGAGCACTCATACAGGACATCCTTGGTGTCTCAAGTCTAAGAACCAGATACACCACTAGGACTACGGAATCGTTGTCTGACAATAAGGCATCATCAACCATCCAGCATTCCGTAAGCGGATCAATCAGTGAACTCATTCTCCAATGAGCACCTGTATTGTATCCCTAGTGTCCCTACACGAGCAGCTATGAGACCAGCTGCATCCATCATATGGACGGGTATACAGCACACCAGTCTATCCGGTTATCACGATGTCCCTCTCGAGTAACCTATGACCGGGATTATTTAGGATATGTGTTTAAAGGTGAATCGATCTCATTATCGTGATCTCATCACGATCCGATTCCCATTGCACAAATCCAAGGACATCACAATATATATGCATTTATGCAATAGTTATAAAGTGATATATGCCAAAATATAATAAGCAAAAAGATTCTGTATCAAGTCACACGTGCCATCACTCACGTGATTGGCTTGCTGGGCACTTATGACTAGCAATCTCCCACTTGACCTAAAGCCAATCACCTATGTGTCTGATCCCCATCAGACCCCTGTGACGCTCAAAGACAATCTGAGACAATGGCTTTGTTAGTGGATCTGCAATGTTATCTTCGGATGGAACTCTTTCCACTGCTACATCTCCTCGGGTCACGATCTCTCTGATAAGATGGAACCTCCTCAGAACATGCTTAGATTTCTGATGAGACCTAGGTTCCTTCGCTTGAGCAATTGCCCCATTGTTGTCGCAATATAGGGAAATCGGCTCCTCACTATCCGGCACGACTCCCAAATCTGTGATGAACTTCTTCAACCAGACTCCCTCCTTTGCTGCATCTGATGCAGCAATGTACTCCGCCTCTGTGGTCGAGTCAGCAGTGGTATCTTGCTTGGAACTCTTCCAGCACACTGCTCCTCCATTCAAGGTGTACACATACCCTGAATTCGACTTGCTATCATCGACATCAGACTGAAAACTTGAGTCAGTGTAGCCTTCAACCTTAAGGCTATTACCTCCATATACTAGTAAAAGATCCTTAGTCCTTCTCAAGTACTTAAGGATACACTTTACTGCTTTCCAGTGCTCCAAGCCTGGATCCGCCTGATACCTGCTCGTGACACTCAGAGCATGCGCTATATCAGGCCTAGTACATAGCATGGCATACATGATAGACCCTATTGCTGAGGCATAAGGTATCATATCCATGTTCGCCTTTTCTTCTGGAGTCTTTGGGGACATACTCGTAGAAAGCGATATCCCATGTCTCATCGGTATGAGACCTCTTTTGGAATTTTCCATGCCAAACCTTTTGACAATAGTTTCTATGTACCTGGACTGGGACAAGCCAAGCATCCTTTTGGATCTATCTCTATAGATTCTAATCCCCAAGATATAAGATGCTTCTCCTAAGTCCTTCATGGAGAAGTGTCTAGATAACCAAGCCTTTATTGTGGATAGCATTCCTATGTCATTCCCAATGATGAGGATGTCATCCACATATAACACCAAAAAGCTAATAGCGCTCCCACTTACCTTTCTGTATACACAAGGCTTATCTTCGTTCTTAACGAAGTCATAAGATCTGATTGCCTCATCAAATCTTATGTTCCAACTTCGGGAAGCTTGCTTTAGTCCATAAATGGATCTAAGCAACCTACACACCTTATCTGGGCAGTTCTTGGACACGAATCCCTCAGGTTGCATCATATACACCTCCTCCTCCAGGTTCCCGTTGAGGAATGTGGTTTTCACATCCATCTGCCAGATCTCATAATCATAGTGTGCTGCAATAGCCAATAGAATTCTGATGGATTTTAGCATTGCTACGGGTGAGAAAGTTTCGTCGTAGTCAACACCTTGCCTTTGACGATACCCCTTAGCCACTAGCCTTGCTTTATAGGTCTCTACCTTTCCATCTACTCCGATCTTTTTCTTAAAGATCCACTTGCAACCGATGGGTACAATACCTTCGGGTGCATCAAATAGGTTCCAAACCTTATTGGAGTACATAGAATCCATCTCAGAATTCATGGCTTCTTTCCACTTCCCGGAGTCTATACTCATAATAGCCTCCTCGTAGGTCTGAGGATCAATATCCTCTACATCCTCTGCTCTAATATGTCCCACATATCTCTCAGGAGGATGGGATACTCTATCAGACCTGCGTAAAGTTGAAACTTGTGTATTAGATACCTGAACAGACTCGGGCTGTAGAGTGGTGCTTGAGCTTGGTTCTCCAACCTCGCTCAACTCTATCATTCTCCCACTGTCTCCGCCAAGAATGTGTTCCTTCTCAAGGAACACTGCTCTCTTAGCTACAAAGACCTTTTGGTCCTCGAGATGATAGAAATAATACCCACAAGTTTCCTTGGGGTATCCCACAAATTTGCATCGCTCTGTCCTTGATTCTAACTTATCGGGGTTGTGTCTTTTAATGTGGGTAGGGCAGCCTCAAATCTTAACAACCTTAAGATCAGGCTTCTTCCCTTTCCATATCTCATATGGTGTAGACACCACCGACTTAGTTGGAACTCTGTTCAGAAGGTAAGCTGCGGTTTCTAGGGCATATCCCCAGAATGAGATGGGTAGGTCAGCGAAACTCATCATGGACCGTACCATATCTAATAATGTACGATTTCTCCTTTCAGAGACACCATTGAGCTGAGGTGTATAAGGAGGTGTCCATTGGGATAATATCCCATGGTCCTTGAGGAAGTGAGTAAACTCTGTACTTAAGTACTCACCTCCTCGATCTGATCGAAGAGTTTTGATACTCTTTCCAGTCTGGTTCTCCACCTCATTCTTATACTCTCTGAATTTCTCAAAGGCCTCGGACTTGTACTTCATTAAGTACACATATCCATACCTTGAGAAAACATTAGTAAATGTAATGAAGTAGGAGTAACCTCCAATGGCATGAGTTGACATGGGTCCACATACATCACTATGTATGAGTTCCAACAACTCAGTGGCTCTCTCTCCAGTTCCACTAAATGGAGAGTTGGTCAGTTTTCCACGAATGCAAGGCTCACAAGTTGCATATGACACATAGTCGAATGGATCTAGATATCCATCATTTAGCAACTTTTGAATCCTTCTTTCATGGATGTGACCTAGCCTACAATGCCACAGGTATGCACTGTTCAACTCATCTCGTTTCCTTTTGGACACATTTATATTCCTGATATGTGGAGTGGTGTCTAACATAAATAAACCATTATGCAATGTTCCTTTCGTGATGATCTTATCATCTAATAATATCGAACAACCATTGTTCTCAAAAACAAATTTATATCCACTAACTGTTAAACATGAAATGGAGATAATGTTTTTGATAATAGAAGGAACAAAATAACATGCATCTAATGCAATAAAAGCTCCACTAGGCAGATGTAGGGCGACCTCGCCAACAGCTAATACAGCAACTTTTGCTCCATTACCCATCTTGAGGTCCATCTCGCCTCTCTCTAGTCTCCTAGGCCTTGCTAGAACCTGCAACGAATTACATATATGATAAGCACTACCGGTATCTAATACCCATGTGTTATCATAAGAGTCTGACAAATGGAGACTGATCATGAATGTACCTGAAGCTTCATCAAGCTTTTGTTTCGCCCTTTCTGCAAAGTACTCTTTGCAGTTTCTCTTCCAGTGCCCATCTTTACCACAGTGGAAGCACTGGCCTTTGTCCTTTGTTGGGTCTTTCTTAGCAACCTTTGCTTTACCTTGTTTGCCCTTGCCCTTTCCCTTCTTAAGGGACCTTTCTGCTTTCCTTTTCTTTCTGGTCTCACCAGTGTAGAGAACTGGCTTCTCTTTCTTAATAGTACTCTCTGCCTCCCTCAACATATTGAGGAGCTCTGGGAGAGTCACCTCAAGCTTGTTCATATTAAAGTTCATTATGAACTGTGAAAAGGAATCTGGTAGGGACTGAAGCACAATGTCCACACACAAGTTATCCTCTAGGACCATTCCTAGACCTGTGAGTTTCTCTATCCACTCAATCATCTTTAGGACATGGTTCTGAACCGGTGTCCCCTCAGTCATCCTAGCGCGGAAAAGGTTCTTGGATATCTCATATCGTTGAGTCCTTCCCTGTTCCTCAAACAATTTACGGACATGTAGGAGAATGGATCTGGCATCCATCTTTTCATGTTGTCTCTGTAACTCTGGAGTCATAGAGCCCAACATATAGCACTGAGCAAGAGTGGAGTCATCAATGTACTTCACGTAGCGAGCGATCTCATCCTCGCTTGCCCCTTCTTCGGGCGTAGGCATCACTGTATCAAGGACGTACACGATTTTCTCCGCTGTGAGAACAATTCTCAAGTTACGGAGCCAATCCGTATAATTTGGACCAGTGAGGCGGTTGACATCAAGTATGCCACGTAAGGGATTTGAAAGCGACATTTTCTGAAAATAAAGATGTAGCAAAAATGAATAACATGCAGATTTTGCAAGAAATAAACTATCAAGATATGGACTTCTATCTTAATATGCTCCCACTATTTTACTAACGAGTCACGCGACACCCTCAGCACGTGAAACGGAAGTCTCCGGCAGACTTCTAGTGGGGATCAGGATCCAATCAGCGTCTTAGTGTAACCTCGAGGGACTCGACCAATCACACTAAGCCTAAAAGGTAGACAACTCTTGCCGATCACAACTCCTTGTGATTCCCGTCCTGTTCGGCCTCCGAATCACCATGGCCTCGAGGGACTCGACCAACCATGATGCTCGGTTAAGTCAACACCTTCGTTACAAGATGAGTCTGATTTGATGATATACCCTCGAGGGACTCGACCAAGCATATCATGCCCTCAGGTCACCGGTGACATCTCTATGTCGTAAGCAAGATAGCGAATCGCGATATAGGTGAGTCTCGAGGGACTCGACCAACTCAACCTACACCGGGATTCGGTTCCTACTCATAACGATGGAAGGCCACGTGGGTCAATCTAATTGCCTCACGTTTACCGACTTAATATTATCGAGAGATGTTTCTATGATTTGGTCTCCTAATATGACATGTCACACATATACATATTTAATATATATCTACATCGCATGCAAATATATATACATATCTAGTATGTGTATAAGCAATCACACCAGATGATCATGGACCACAACCTAATATGATTAGGCCCGAGCCAGTAGGCCTAATCACTCACATCAAGATCTATGTGTGCAATGGTGCATCTCCATGCCTTGTGATCGTCCATCTCGTCCTCGTCGGTTCCGTCGATATCTTTGATGCATCTCCATGCATCACGATCGTCCGTCTCGTGGGTCCCGCTATGGCTTCCACGCTCCCGCTGCGCCTCCTCATGTGATTACAACTTAATCATAGGCACGCAGGCCCGACAATAAACGAGAAATATAATGGAGGTTCGCAGACCTCAATAATAATAATCACAAGTACACACATCACACGGTCCATGATCATCCGTCCACTCATCATACATCACATGTATAAATAATCATCATAGTGTAGGACTACTAGATAATAATAAAAATAATAATCAACTAAACCTTTTAATTAATTAATATTTTCTGAAATCAGGGACATGTAGGGAATTTCTCAATTCCTAAGGGTATTTTCGTAATTTAGACAAAAGACAGAAACTGGAATTTATCAAATTCATAGGGGCAAAACTGTCTTTTTGCCCAAAACCCTAATTCCCCCTCTGCTGCTGCCGCCGCCGCACCCTGCCGGCGAGGGCACTGCCCTCGCCTGCAGGCGGCACGCCCGCTGGCGGCGACGCCGCTGCGGGTGGGCGCCCCCTTCGGGCGCCGCTGCCTCCGCAGGCGGTGCTGTCCCGCCAGGCGGCCGCCCCTGTGAGGGGGGTTTCGCCCGCGGGAGTAGCGGCGGCAGGCGTCGCTGCAGGTGGGCTCCCCCTTCGGGCGTCGCTGCCTCCGCAGGCGGTGCTGTCCCGCCGGGCGGCCGCCCCTGTGGGGGGGGTTTCGCCCGCGGGAGTAGCGGCGGCAGGCGTCGCGCGTCGCTGCCCTGCGGCGGCAGGCGCCGCTTTCTTTCGGCGGCAGGCGCCGCTGCCCTGCGGCGCCTCTGCCCGTGGGTTGCCAGCCCCGTCGGCAGCAAGCCTGCTGCAAGCAGACCGCCGGCCGGCTGCTGCAGGCATAGCGCCGGCGCATGCGCCGGCGCTGTGCTGCCTGGCTGCGGCTGCAGGTGGCTGCAGGCATGCAGATCGAGGGCAGCAACTGTTGCTGCCCTTCCTCGCTTTTGCGTCAACGATTTTGACGTCAATATTCTTCCTAAACACAACACACGCAGTTCAAAAACCAATCATTCGCACGAACAACCTGGCTCTGATACCACTGTTGGGAAATCATAGGGGGCGACATCATATGCGCAGCGGAAGAACAAGAAAACAAAATCCCCGATTCCCAAAAAGATGTTCGTCGTCGTGCGAAGATTGGTGCGCAAAAATCCGCAAAACACAAAACTGCGTATAGAGATTGTGTTACCTAGGGAGATCGTATATCCCTGTTTCCTTGCAGATCCTTAGGAGAGGGTGAAGGAGGTCAAGCGTCCTCCTCTCTAGCGGTGATCCACACAGCAGGGTTACGACGACGCTCCTCAAAACTCCAGGCCTACTCTGAGGTGGAGAGGGAGAGGAGAATAGGAAGGGCAAGCAAAGACTCTAGCCTATGAGGCTGTGAATCCCTCCTATTTATAGAGATCCCGTGTCAAAACCCTAATGGGTCCTTTCCCTAGTGGGTATTGGATCTGCATCCAATAAGACAAGGGCTCCGTCGGATATCTCATATCCGAACCTCTACTCATCGCAATGCCTACCATATGTGTGTGACCCTCTAGGCCCAATATCGAGCTGGCCGTGAGTCATACCTGTCAGAACTCCTTCTAACTCAGTGAATTATTATCTCTGTAATAATTCACTCGACTCATCGACTACGGAAGTACTAGGCCACTACGCCGTAGTCCCCAGACGATACAGGGGAATCCAATCCATTAGACCTGTCTGTCCTCAGTTACCATGTACCTATAGTCCCTCATCCATCTAATATCCCAGAGACCGTATATCGAGCATGGTGCTGTCAGACCCATACGGTTTCTACTCGAGTCTCGCTCTAATCGGATTCTCCCGGAGAACTCTTTCTCTCTCAACCCGAATGACCCTGGCCAGGGATTTGTCTGAGCAAGAACACATGGGATGTTCCTCTCATGATACCGAGAGTAGATGATCCTCTATCGACACTCAATAGCCCTCGTAAGGTCGACTACCACTCCCAATGACCAGCTGTACTAGATCTGGGAACAGCCAAACCTATAAGTCTGGTATCAAAGAGTGGAGCACTCATACAGGACATCCTTGGTGTCTCAAGTCTAAGAACCAGATACACCACTAGGACTACGGAATCGTTGTCTGACAATAAGGCATCATCAACCATCCAGCATTCCGTAAGCGGATCAATCAGTGAACTCATTCTCCAATGAGCACCTGTATTGTATCCCTAGTGTCCCTACACGAGCAGCTATGAGACCAGCTGCATCCATCATATGGACGGGTATACAGCACACCAGTCTATCCGGTTATCACGATGTCCCTCTCGAGTAACCTATGACCGGGATTATTTAGGATATGTGTTTAAAGGTGAATCGATCTCATTATCGTGATCTCATCACGATCCGATTCCCATTGCACAAATCCAAGGACATCACAATATATATGCATTTATGCAATAGTTATAAAGTGATATATGCCAAAATATAATAAGCAAAAAGATTCTGTATCAAGTCACACGTGCCATCACTCACGTGATTGGCTTGCTGGGCACTTATGACTAGCAATATGTAAATACAACTATTGGATATTCTTGATAACGGACTTGAATCTGGTCCTCTTGTCTGATTTTATTGGAGAACTTGAACTTTTTGCTGATTTAGTTCTCCTAGAGATTTGGAGTTTTGATATTATATTTGGTATGGATTGGCTATCTTCTTATCATACCAGTATGGATTGTTATATAACAAATGATCACTTTTTGCATATTAGATCAGCCCATCTTTTATTTTGAAAGTATTAGACATGATTTATCTCCTTGCCTAATGTATCCCAGGATGATTTGTCCAAATTACCTCCAAAACGTGACTTTGCTTTTGATTTGGTCTTTGGGACAATCCCAATATCTAAGCCTCTCTACAGAATGACATCATTTGAGTAAGTGGAATTAGAAAAGCAACTACAAGGACTATTAAATAAGGATTTTATTTGGCTTAATATTTCATCATGGGGTGCTTCGGTGTTAGTTAAAAAGATGGATGGAACATTGAGGCTTTGTATTGATTATAGACAATTGAATCAGGTGACCATAAAAAATAAGTATCCCATACCCAGAATTGATGATTTGTTTGATCAATTGCAGGGTGCACAAGTATTCTCTAAGATTGACCTGAGGTCAGGTTACTATCAGTTGAAGATCAAGGAGGAGGATGTCACGCCCCTAAAAATATCCATGATATTTAAATTTTTTTTTTTTTTTTCGCCACAACTAACCCAGGATCCAAACACACATTTGAGGTCACTAAGAAAACATTCAGATCAAAAATTTCACTTCTATAATCTATCAATTCATAACCCTGTGCAATTCATAAACATAGCACACATCACTCGATAATTTATACAATCTGAACTCAACTCATCAAAATAAAAACCACAATATAAATCCACAAGTGGGGAAATATATGCAGTCACCACAATCATCGATTTACCATAAGTTCATATCATTACACAAATTTAATTTAACATTCCAAAACCCTATACATGAGGGATCCTTTAACTTACACAAAATCCACAGGTTTAGATTCATAGTCACATTTCATTAGATGCAACGTAGCTTATACACAACTACATATATGCTAACAAAAGTTCTGCCCAACGTCTTCTAAACTTTCCACTGCCTCAGCCCATTCTTAACATTTAAGCAAGCGATACGCTATCCTGAAAAATTTATCAACAAATGGGGTGAGCATAAAGAGCTCAGCAAGTGACTAACATATCCATATCAAAATAGTACAATTTCCAAAGAGATGCAGTTTCAAACACAAAGCAGAATATACGATTTCGTATACATAATATCATTAGGAGCAGAATCATAATTGTCCTTTTTAAGCATACATATTTGGTTCCTAACAGATGGGGCATAGAGTAATTGGAGCATATCAGAAACAAAGGAAACATGTCGGAGCTTATCAATGGCATATAAAATGTTCCAAATCACATCAACGACATAGGGAACATTACGAAGCAAAATCAGCAGTGAATGAAGCATTTCAGAGCATATCAAACTCATATGTCGTACAGAAGCTCAAACGTCATCCTTGACGTTGCAATCATATCATAACTATCCAGAGCACGAACAGAAATAACTCACCAAAACTCTGGATGTCATATCAAACATATAGAGGGTGTAGTGGGATCTCAATCAGAATGTGATTCATCCAGAATATCCCACATAGCGGGACCCCACAAAGCGGGCAAATAAGCGCATACCAGAATATCCCACAAAGCGGGACCCCACAAAGCGGGCAAATAAACGCATACCAGAATATCCCACAAAGCGGGACCCCACAAAGCGGGCAAATCAGCGCATACCCTTTACCATTTCTGGCAAAGGTCCAGACAATCCCACACACCAGAGTACAAGAAGGCAGTTTCAACAATAAGTAGCATATAACGGAAGCACACGCGGAACAACCAAACGTACATGTGCCTTTTCAATAGGGTGGGCAATTGAACTCTGTTTTACAGCGTCTATAGGCTCTTTTGAAACAAATTTTTGGGTAGGTATTCGGTGTCCAAAATCTACAAAATCAGTGTCAAAAGAAATATATACGAGTCTAATTTCAAACAAAAATAGTTCCTGCCTGAATCCTCATTCTGTACTAAAACTTATAGCTGAAACGGTGCTTAGGGGTCAGTTTACCGAAAAAAAAACTTTCAGAATCCATGGTTTTATGTCCAAGGAGAGACATATCAGTTTCTAAATAGAAATCTTCCAATTTATTTTGAATCAACATAAAAACAGAGTCTAATACTGCTGTAGGATGGGGTTAGAACACTTGCCTTTGGAAATTTTGACCCGAAATGACAAGATTAAAGCAAGAACCCTAAAAGCCCCAATTTTCTTTCTCTTCTTCTTCTTCTTCTTCTTCTTCTTCTTCTTCTTCTTTCTTTCTTTCTTTCCCTGATCACCCACGAGCTGCCTCCTCTACTTCCTTAAGAACGAAGGCAGAGAGGCTTAAGCGGTGGAATTTGTCATTTGGTGCATTTTGCAGTTTAGTCCTTGTTTTTATCATATTCACGATTAAGTCCTTAGGGTTTACATATAGGTCCTCAGATTCTTTCTTTTCTCTTTTTTTTTTGAACAGATCTCCCAAATCTTACAAATAAGTTACCTCTGATTCATACTCTATTTCTTTTGTTAATTAAAATAGATGCTTACGTTATCACCAGAAATTTATACGAACATTCGGAAATGAGGGGTGTTACACTCTCCCCCCCTTAAAAGAAAAATTTAGTCCTCTAAATTTATTGTACCTCTATTCGATGAAAAGACGAGGATATACCTTTTTCATTTCCTCTTCTAGCTCCCAAGTTGTCTCTTCTCCAGAATGATGTCTCCAATTTACTTGAACCAGTGGGATGACCCGATTCCTTAGGACTTTTTCTTTCTTATCAATAATCTGAATAGGCTCTTCCACATAGGATAAATCTTTATCGAACTCCACCAGCTCATACTTAATGATGTGAGAAGGGTCATACATATACTTTCTAATCATCGAGACATGAAATATATCATGGACATGGCTCAATGCTGGTGGTAAGGCAATCCTGTAAGCGACAGAACCAACCCTCTCAAGAACCTCAAAAGGTCCAATAAATCTTGGGCTTAACTTTCCTTTCTTCCCAAACCTTATAATGCCTTTGGAAGGGGAGACTTTTAAGAATACAAAATCTCCGATTTCAAACTCAATATCTCGTCTCCTATTATCGGCATAACTCTTTTGACGACTTTGAGCAGCTTTTAACCTTTTCCTTATAACTTGAATTTTCTCGGTAGTTTCTTGTACCTGGTCCGGTGCTAACAACTTTCTGTCCCCAACTTCCTCCCAACATATAGGTGTTATGCACTTTCGCCCATATAAAGCTTCATAAGGAGCCATCTGAATACTTGAATGATAACTATTGTTATACGTGAACTCAACAAGTGAAATATTCTTATCCCATTCACCTTTCCAATCCATAACATAGGCTCTAAGCAAATCCTCAAGTGTTTGAATTGTTCTTTCTGACTGACCATCGGTCTGAGGATGATATGCAGTGCTAAACTTAACTTTAGTGCCCATAGATTCCTGTAATCTTCTCCAGAATCTAGAGAGAAATCTGGAGTCTCTATCAGAGATGATCTCCTTTGGAATACCATGAAGTCTTACTATTTCATTAACATATAAATCTGCAAGTCTATCAAGCGAATAAGTCATATTAATCGGAAGGAAATGTGCAGATTTTGTTAACCTATCAATGATAACCCAAATAGCATCATGCTTCCTCGAGGTTCTGGGTAGTCCTGAAACAAAATCCATAGTAATACATTCCCATTCAACTACAGCTTCTATTTTCCTTGGATCAACAGATATACCCTTCCCTGAAATCACATGGCCTAAGAAAGCAACTTCATTCAACCAAAATTCACATTTGTTGAACTTCGCATACAACTTCTTTTCTCTTAGTATGGACAACACATCACTCAAGTGTTCCTCATGCTCCTGGTTACTCTTTGAATACACCAATATGTCATCAATAAATACAATTATACAGATATCCAAGAGCGGTTGAAATATCCTATTCATTAGTTCCATAAAAGCTGCAGGGGCATTTGTCAAACCAAACGGCATCACCAAGAATTCATAATGACTATATCGAGTTCTGAAAGCTGTTTTTGAAATATCCTCCTCCTTGATCTTTAGCTAATAGTAACCTGACCTCAGGTCAATCTTAGAGAATATTTGTGCACCCTGCAGTTGATCAAACAAATCATCAATTCTAGGTATGGGATATTTGTTTTTGATGGTCACCTGATTCAACTGTCCATAATCAATACAAAATCTCAATATTCCCTCCATCTTTTTAACTAACACCGGAGCACCCCATGATGAAATATTAAGCCAAATAAAATCCTCATTTAATAATTCTTGTAGTTGCTTTTCCAATTCCACTTACTCAAATGATATCTTTCTGTAGAGAGGCTTAGATATTGGGATTGTCCCAAGGACCAAATCAAAAGCAAAATCATATTTGGAGGTAATCCAAACAAGTCATCCTGGGATACATTAGGCAAGGAGATAAATAATGTCCAATACTCTCAAAATAAAAGATCGGCTGATCAAATATGCAAAAAGTGATCATTTGTTATATACTAATCCATACTGGTATGATAAGAAGATAGCCAATCCATACCAAGTATAATATCATAACTCCAAATCTCTAGGAGAACTAAATCAGCAAAAGTTCAAGTTCTCCAACAAAAATCAGACAAGAGGACCAGATTCAAGTTCGTTATCAAAGAATCTCCATTGATTGTACTTACATATATCACATAATACAGTGGTCTAGGTTGAATACCCAAGTGATAGGCAACATGTTACGAATCAAATCGTAGATAGGACCCATGGTCAAACAAATATTTGCATTCTTTCATAAACATGTATAATACCTTTGATCACTAATTCAGAAGTTTTAGAATCATATTCAGTGATAGCATACACTCTGACATGGGCTGATGATTTATGAGGCAGTGACTCTTTCTTATTGTTCAAATGGCAGTCTTTTATTTCATGATCCAACTTTCCGCAAGCAAAATAGACTCCAGTCACCTGAAACACAAATTTGTTTCATAATTTAACTTATAATTCACACATGATTGAGTCTTTTGCGGTGACTTCCCATTTCAAATCCAAATGTCTTGACCCTCTTGTTATCACTTTCTGATTCATTTCCAATCACATTCTTATTGGTAAACTTGTCCTTATCATTCTTCTCACTAATCTCCAAAAATTCTTTTCATTGTTCTCATTAATGATCAGCCTCTACTTCCAATATAAGGCAGCAAAAGAAATCTTTCGATCATCCGAACAATTTTGTACATCAAATATCTTCTCTGTTTGCATCATCCATTTTTCTACCACCAATGAAATTAGGTCCACCATGCTTCCGCTGCGCCACTCTGATTCAATATCCCCGATTACCCTTTCATCCCACTTAATTAATCAAAATCAGATGAAGTAGGAGGACTAAATGTCATCGTCATCCTAGATTCCTAAAATACATCAAAGAAAATTTTCACCAATCACTGTAGTTCACTAGACCTCAATATATTTTGCACGTCAACATATCAAATATTCCAGTGATCCTCAAACCATGCTCTGATACCACCTCTGTCACGCCCCTAAAAATATCCATGATATTTAAATTTTTTTTTTTTTTTTCGCCACAACTAACCCAGGATCCAAACACACATTTGAGGTCACTAAGAAAACATTCAGATCAAAAATTTCACTTCTATAATCTATCAATTCATAACCCTGTGCAATTCATAAACATAGCACACATCACTCGATAATTTATACAATCTGAACTCAACTCATCAAAATAAAAACCACAATATAAATCCACAAGTGGGGAAATCTATGCAGTCACCACAATCATCGATTTACCATAAGTTCATATCATTACACGAATTTAATTTAACATTCCAAAACCCTATACATGAGGGATCCTTTAACTTACACAAAATCCACAGGTTTAGATTCATAGTCACATTTCATTAGATGCAACGTAGCTTATACACAACTACATATATGCTAACAAAAGTTCTGCCCAACGTCTTCTAAACTTTCCACTGCCTCAGCCCATTCTTAACATTTAAGCAAGCGATACGCTATCCTGAAAAATTTATCAACAAATGGGGTGAGCATAAAGAGCTCAGCAAGTGACTAACATATCCATATCAAAATAGTACAATTTCCAAAGAGATGCAGTTTCAAACACAAAGCAGAATATACGATTTCGTATACATAATATCATTAGGAGCAGAATCATAATTGTCCTTTTTAAGCATACATATTTGGTTCCTGACAGATGGGGCATAGAGTAATTGGAGCATATCAGAAACAAAGGAAACATGTCGGAGCTTATCAATGGCATATAAAATGTTCCAAATCACATCAATGACATAGGGAACATTACGAAGCAAAATCAGCAGTGAATGAAGCATTTCAGAGCATATCAAACTCATATGTCGTACAGAAGCTCAAACGTCGTCCTTGACGTTGCAATCATATCATAACTATCCAGAGCACGAACAGAAATAACTCACCAAAACTCTGGATGTCATATCAAACATATAGAGGGTGTAGTGGGATCTCAATCAGAATGTGATTCATCCAGAATATCCCACATAGCGGGACCCCACAAAGCGGGCAAATAAGCGCATACCAGAATATCCCACAAAGCGGGACCCCACAAAGCGGGCAAATAAACGCATACCAGAATATCCCACAAAGCGGGACCCCACAAAGCGGGCAAATCAGCGCATACCCTTTACCATTTCTGGCAAAGGTCCAGACAATCCCACACACCAGAGTACAAGAAGGCAGTTTCAACAATAAGTAGCATATAACGGAAGCACACGCGGAACAACCAAACGTACATGTGCCTTTTCAAAAGCAATGTGATGCAAGGAACAAATCTCTCACAAAAGTATTCATTTTAGGAAAGAAATGAAAGCAAGAGTGTACAGGGATTCCAAACAATCATAATCAGCTCAATTCCAATAAGAAGATTAGGCGAATTCAAGTATCCAAAGGAAATGGAACAGAATACGCGAAATCGACCAAAGCTCGATTTCGGACAGAATTTCAGTGGCACATCAAACAAATATTTCAGAATAACAATTATGCTCCAATACCCATAAGAAGGCTATGGTCGAACTATATATCAATCTATATTCGGATGGAACAGATTTCATATGAAACAGGGCTCCCAACACAGAGTTACCTCTGATTTGGTAACACAAGGTCAAAATCACAATCACTGTTTTGCAGAATATATAAGGTCAGATTCAACAGACGATAGGGTGGGCAATTGAACTCCAAAATTTTCAAACTATATGTCAAAAGAGAGAATTTCAAGTCTAGTTTCAAATAAAATCAGTTTGGTACAAACCAGAATTTTCAACAGGGAGTTATAGGCGTTTTAGTATCGAAAGGTCAGAAATCTTGAACTCTGTTTTACAACGTCTATAGGCTCTTTTGAAACAAATTTTTGGGTAGGTATTCGGTGTCCAAAATCTACAAAATCGGTGTCAAAAGAAATATATACGAGTCTAATTTCAAACAAAAATAGTTCCTGCCTAAATCCTCATTCTGTACTAAAACTTATAGCTGAAACAGTGCTTAGGGGTCAGTTTACCGAAAAAAAACTTTCAGAATCCATGGTTTTATGTCCAAGGAGAGACATATCAGTTTCTAAATAGAAATCTTCCAATTTATTTTGAATCAACATAAAAACAGAGTCTAATACTGCTGTAGGATGGGGTTAGAACACTTGCCTTTGGAAATTTTGACCCGAAATGACAAGATTAAAGCAAGAACCCTAAAAGCCCCAATTTTCTTTCTCTTCTTCTTCGTCTTCTTCTTCTTCTTCTTCTTCTTCTTCTTCTTTCTTTCTTTCTTTCCCTGATCACCCACGAGCTGCCTCCTCTGCTTCCTTAAGAATGAAGGCAGAGAGGCTTAAGCGGTGGAATTTGTCATTTGGTGCATTTTGCAGTTTAGTCCTTGTTTTTATCATATTCACGATTAGGTTCTTAGGGTTTACATATAGGTCCTCAGATTCTTTCTTTTCTCTTTTTTTTTTGAACAGATCTCCCAAATCTTACAAATAAGTTACCTCTGATTCATACTCTATTTCTTTTGTCAATTAAAATAGATGCTTACGTTATCACCAGAAATTTATACGAACATTCGGAAATGAGGGGTGTTACAGAGGATATTCCAAAAACAACTTTCAGAACTTGATATGGTCTTTATGAATTCTTGGTGATGCCTTTTGGTTTGACTAATGCCCCTACAGCTTTTATGGAACTAATGAATAGGATATTTCAACCGCTCTTGGATGGTTGTGTAATTGTATTTATTGATGACATATTGGTGTATTCAAGGAGTAATCAGGAGTATGAGGAACACTTGAGAAATGTATTGTCCATACTAGGAGAAAAGAAGTTGTATGCAAAGTTCAGCAAATGTGAATTTTGGTTGAATGAAATTGCTTTCTTAGGCCATGTGATTTCAGAGAAGGGTATATCTGTTGATCCAAAGAAAATAGAAGCTGTAGTTGAATGGGAAGTACCAACAAATGTAACAGAAGTTAGAAGCTTCTTGGGCATGGCAGGTTCTTACAGGAGATTTGTGGAGGGATTTTCTCGAATTGCTCAACCTCTCACCAAACTCACTAAAAAGAATGTGAAATTTGTATGGGGTGATGATTATGAGCAAAGTTTTCAAGAGTTAAAAAGAAGATTGACTAGTGCTCCTATTCTCACTATTCCAAGTGGTAGTGAGAGATTTGTAGTTTATACTGATGCTTCAAGAAAGGTCTTGGGCCTTGGATGTGTTTTGATGCAGGAAGGGAGAGTGATTGCTTATGATTCTAGACAACTAAAAGGTTATGAACTGAATTATCCAACTCATGATTTGAAATTGGCAGCAATTGTTTTTGCTTTAAAGATTTGGAGACATTATTTGTATGGTCTGCAATTTGAAATTTTTACTGATCACAAGAGTTTGAAATATATTTTCACTCAGAAAGACTTAAACATGAGGCAGCGAAGATGGATAGAACTTCTAAAGGATTATGATTGTGTCATCCGTTATCATCCAAGCAAAGCCAATGTGGTAGCTGATGCACTTAGTAGAAAATCTACATGTTTTATGGCTAGTCTGGTCGTGAAGCAATGGAAGTTATTAGAAGAAAATTTTAATTTGAATGCTATGAGGAAAGAGCAAGACTCAATGATATTGATGGCCTCCATTCAGGTGCAATCTGATCTTATTCAACAAATTAAGGAAGGACAATTACGAGATCCATATTTAATCTACTCGAGGAATGAAGTAGAAAAGGAATTGAAGCCAAAATTTCAAGTGACAAAGGCTGGCCTATTGAGATTTGGGGATAGAGTATGTATACCAAATGAACCAGATATCAAGAATCAAATCCTAAAGGAAAGTCATACTTCAAAGTACACCATGCATCCTGGGAGCACTAAGATGTATAGAGATCTCCAAAGTCATTATTGGTGGGAAGGCATGAAGAAGGAAATTACAATGTATGTTTCAAAATGTTTGACTTGTTAGTAAATCAAAGTAGAACACCAAAGACCTGGAGGGTTGTTCAACCTTTAGATATTCCTAAATGGAAATAGGAATGTGTTACCATGGATTTTGTTGTAGGACTACCCAGAACCTCTAGAAAGCGTGATGCTATTTGGGTTCATTGATAGGTTAACAAAATCTGCACATTTTCTACTGATTAATATGACTTATTCGCTTGATAGACTTGCAGATTTATATGTCAATGAAATAGTAAGACTTCATGGTATTCTAAAGGAGATCATCTCTGATAGAGACTCCAGATTTCTCTCTAGATTCTGGAGAAGATTACAGGAATCTATGGGCACTAAAGTCAAGTTTAGTACTACATATCATCCTCAGACTAATGGTCAATCAGAAAGAACAAGTCAAACACTTGAGGATTTGCTTAGAACCTATGTTATGGATTGGAAAGGTGAATGAGATAAAGATATTTCACTTATTGAGTTCACTTATAATAATAGTTATCATTCAAGTATTCAGATGGCTCCTTACGAAGCTTCATATGGGTGAAAGTACATAACACCTATATTTGGGAGGAAGTTGGTGACAGAAAGTTGTTAGCACTAGACAAAGTATAAGAAACTACCAAGAAAATTCAAGTTATAAGGAAAAGGTTAAAAACTGCTCAGAGTCGTCAAAAGAGTTATGCTGACAATAGAAGACGAGATATTGAGTTCGAAGTTGGATATTTTGTGTTCTTAAAGGTTTCCCCTTCCAAAGGCATTATAAGGTTTAGGAAGAAAGGAAAGTGAAGCCCAAGATTTATTAGACCTTTTGAAGTCCTTGAGAGGGTTGGTTCTGTCGCTTACAAGATTGCCTTGCCACCATCGTTGTGCCATATCCATAATATATTCCATATTTCGATGATTAGAAAGTATATATATGATCCTTCTCATATCATTAAGTATGAGCTGATGGAGATCGATAAAGATTTATCTTATGTGGAAGAGCCCACTCAGATTGTTGATAAGAAAGAAAAGATCCTAAGGAATCGGGTCATCCCTCTGGTTCAAGTAATTTGGAGACATCATTCTGGAGACGAAACAACCTGGGAGCTAGAGGAGGAAATGAAAAAAGTTTATCCCCATCTTTTCATTGATAGAGGTATGATAAATTTAGAGGACTAAAATTTTCTTTTAAGGGGGGGAGAGTGTAACATCCCTCATTTCTGAATTTTCGTATAAGTTCTTAGTTGTAATGTAAGTATCTATTTTAAATTTGATAAAAGAGCCAAAGTATGAATATGAAAACTTATTCATAAGATTTGGGGATTTGTTAAAAAAAAAAAATCTGAGGACCTATATATAAACCCTGAGGACCTAATCGTAAATATAATAATACAAGGACTAAACTACAAAATGTATAAAACTACAAATCCCACCATTTAAGCCTCTTGCCTTAGTTCTCAAGGAACCAGAGAAGGCAGCTGCGTGGAAGAACAGAGAAAGAAAGAAAGAAGAAGAGAAAAAAAAAAAAAGGAAGAAGAAGAAGAAGAAAATTTGGGGCTTTGAGGTTTCTTGCTCAAATCTTCTCTCATTTAGGGTCATAATTCTCAAAGGTAAGTGTTCTAATCTCATCCTACAGAATTATTAGTCTTTGATCTCATATTTATTCTGAATTATTCAAAAGATTTTAGCCTAGAACCTGATATTTCTCTTGTTAGATACAAAATCATGGATCTGAAATTTTTTGGTAAACTGACCCCTATACATTGTTTCAGGCATAATTTTTACCACCAAGTGTGAATTTAGGCAGGACCTTATTCATTTAAAAGTAGACTCTTATATCATTCTTTTGACACTAATTTTGAAAATTTTGGACACCGAATACTTACCCAAACGTCTGTTTCAAATGAGCCTATAGATGTTGCAAAACAGGGATCAAAATTTCTGACCTTTCGATTCTAAAATGCCTATAAGTCCCTGTTGAAAATTCTGATTTATACCAAACTGATTTCATTTGAAACCAGACTTGTAAGCTTTCTTTTGATATATAGATTGAAAAATTTGGAATTCAAATACCTATTCTGCTATCTGTTGATTCTTCCCTATGAATTCTGCAAAATAGTGATTTAGTTTTTTGACCTTTGGTCACTAAATCAATGGTAACTCCTTGTTGGAAACCTTGATTCATATGAAACTTATTTCATCAGAAAATAGATTGATATATCTTTCAACAGTAGCTTTCTTAAGGGTATTGGAGTATAATTGATAATCTGAAGTATTTGTTCAATGTGCCTCTTGAATTTTATCAGAAATCGAGCTTTGGTCGATTTCGTGTATTCTGTTTCATTCGTTTGGAAATAGATTCCATTCAGTTCCCTTCACTCAATTGAGGCTTATGTTAGTGTTTGAATTCTAGTTTGCTCTTGTCCATAAATTATTTACATTCTTGAAACATTTTGTGTAATATTTATGCTATATCGCATTGACTCATATAGGCACATATATATCTCATTGTTCCGCATTTGCTTTCGATATGTGCCTATTCGAGTTTCATTCCTTTGGATATTGAATTCATCTAACATTCTTATTTGAATTGAGCTATATATGATTGCTTGGAATCCGTGTATACTCTTGCTTTCATATCCTTTCAAATTTGAATATATTTATGAGAGATTGTTGCTTGCATCGTATTGACTCGTAAAGCCACATGTACATTTTATTGTTCCGCGTGTGCTTCCGATATATGCTATTTTGTTGTTCATACTACCCTTTTGTACTCTAGTGTTGTGGGATAATGTGAACCTTTGCCAGAAATAGTAAAGGGAGTTATGCATAGAGCATGCCGGCCCCCTCTAACTTCACCTAGATGTGGGTGGATGGAGCTCCCAGATGTGGGAGACTTTTGTCTGGTGGTCATTCAGAAATAGATGAATCACATTCTGTTTGTGGTCCCACTACACCTTCTATATGTTTGAGATGATATCCAGAGCTTTGGTTATGTGTTTCTGTACATGCCTTGGATAAGAATGATATGAATGCAATGTCAAATACGACGTTTGAGCTTCTGTTTGGTATTTGTTATTAATATGCTCCAAAATGTTCCATACACCATTGATATACTCCGAAACATTTCATACACCACTGATAAGCTCCGAAACATTTGATTTGTTATTTATATGCTCTAAAATGTTTCATTCATTGTTGATATGCTTCGAAATGTTCCATATGCCGTTGATATGCTCCGGAACATTTCATATGCCATTGATAAGCTCCGAAATGTTTCATTTGTTATTGATATGCTCTGAAACATTTCATTCGTTATTAATATGCTCTGAAATATTTCATCTGTTATTGGCATGCTCCGAAATATTTCATATGCCGTTGATATGTTCCGGAACATTTCCTATGCTATTGATATGCTCCAATTACTCTATGCTCCATTTGTTTTAGAACCAAATATGTTTTGATTGAAATGACACATATGATTTTGTATCTAATGATATGGTACCTTGAAAATTCTTGTATTCTATCTTGTATTATGATACCTTACTTGTTCGAAACTATTCTTTTTGTTCTTAATATGCTTTGTCACTTGTTGAGCTGTTTTTAGCTCACTCCGTTGTTATATAAATCTTTCAGGTCAGCATGTCTCTCTGCTAGAACCCTTACAGATTCTAAACTTGGGATTAATCTCTTTAGGGGATCAGCCTCCTGGGAACTCTATAGGGGTTCCTCCCTCCAAGTTGTTGCTCAAAGGCTACAGAAAAGATTCATCTATTGCTTATCAAAAGAGGAGGAATACATGGCTATTTATAGGGTTTCTAAACCCTAATTCCTAATAGGACTCATACTCAAGACTCCTACTTCTAACCAACTCTTAATAGGACTTCTACTCAAGACTCCTATTCCTTTACAACTCATAATTCTTCTCTAAGAAACAGCCTCCTAACCCTAGCCGGCCTCTTCACCTCTTTAATAGGGGTCGACTTAGGTAGGTTTTACATGAATGTCCCTCTCAATTAGGACTCTCCTAGCTAGAGTCCTAACAAACCCGCCCTCTTCAAATTAGCCTTGTCCTCGAGGCTGATGATTCATGAATTTTGGGAATTTGATCTTCAAGTCATCATAGTTCTCCTAAGTGGCATCTTCTGTTGGTAGATTCACATACTATATTAGCACTTTAGTAGTAGGTCGTCGTCGTCGAGTCACGATCTGTCGATCAATAATGGCACTTGGCTGAGTCTGGAGTTCTCCTTAGATAGTCATATTTGGTGGGTAGCTTTGGGCTGTCTCCAAGCACCTATTTACAACTTCTGTCTGACCGTCGATTGGTGGGTGATATTCCATACTCCTTTTCAATTTAGTACCCTGCATATAGAATAACTTTGTCCAAAATCTGCTAATGAAGATGCAAGTAGAATTTATCATAAGCACAATGCGTCCCTTATAGTGTAATTCTTTTGAGTCCCAATTGTAATGAGCCACGGAGCTTAGTGCTTCCTCCAATTTTTTTATAATCTTACTAGTCTCTGAATCTTCCTGCCATTCCATTTTAATATCCTCAAGGAAGTCACTAGTTGGAAGTGAAACGGTCGAAACTTCAGCTTGCTCGGGTAGCTGTGAAAGCGCATATGCAAGAATATTCTCTTTCCCCTTTTTGTAAGTTATTTCATAATCAAATCCAAGAAGTTTTGTTACCCATTTTTGTTGCTCAAGGGATGATATCTTTCACGTCAAAAAGTACTTGAGGCTTTTATGGTCGGTTTTAATTTAAAATCGTCGACCAATCAAGTAAGGTCTCCACCTCGTTGTTGCGCGCACAATAGCGAGCATTTCCTTATCATATATTGACTTATTTTGATGGGCGGGAGATAACGTCTAGCTAGTGTATGCGAGTGGTCGACCATCTTGTATGAGAATGGCTCCAATTCCGACTCCAGATGCGTCGGCCTCAATAATGAAGGGTCGGTTGAAATCTAGTAGTGTTAGCACCGGCGTCATTGTCATGGCTGCCTTAAGTTTGTCGAAGGCAGCGGAGGCTCTGTCCAACCATTGGAAGACATCTTTTTTCAGTGGTGCACTGATCTTTCCATAGTTTTTCACAAACTTGCGGTAGTAGCCTATTAGACCCAAAAATCCATGTAGCAATTTTATGTTCCTCGGGGTAGGCCAGTTTTGAATTGCTCCAATTTTGAAGGGGTCCACCGTCACACCTTCCTCTGATATGATATGCCCAAGATATTCCACCTTTTGTTGAAGAAAGCAAAAATTCGTAGTGGCCGTTATGTGTTCGAAAGGCGGTTTTTGGTATGACTTCTTCGTACACTCGTATTTGATGATACCCGGATCGAAGGTCCAACTTTGTGAAGATTTGTGCTCTCTTTCATCTAGCAATTCATCTACTACTGGAATAGGGTATTTATTCTTAATGGTTATGCCATTGAGAGCTCGGTAATCAACGCATATTCGTCATGTTTCGTCCTTCTTACGTACAAGTAGCATCGGTGAAGAGTAGAGGTTGCAACTTGGCTGAATAACTCCTATTTCGAGCATCTCTTTTACAATCCTTTCTATTTCCTCCTTCTGGAGATGTAGATACTGATATAGCCGAGTATTTACTGGAGGTTTGCCTGAAAGAATTATTATATAATGATCATGCCGACGGGTAAGAGGTAGGTTGTGCGATTTGTCAAATATATCTGAAAATTCAGCAAGCAAAGGAAGTAGGTTTAGATCTTCAAATTCTATTGTCTCTTAGTTTACTGCTCAAGTTATACTAAAAAGCCACTATATGCTTTATGCAAAACCTTCTCCATTTATTGTGTGCAAATCATCGTTATGTCTCCCCCACGTTTCCCGTTCAGTATAACTTGTTTCTCCTTTATGTAAAATTTCATAATTAGTTGCATAAAATTTCAAAAAATATCAAATAATGTTGTCAACTATTTAATTCTAAGCATGGCTTCATAATCATCAAGATGGAGAAGGAAGAAATATGCAATTATCTCTTGGTAAGGCCTCATGATCAGCAATAGTATCACTTGCGGGCGCCTACGATCATACTTCAAAATCCATCCATCGGCGACCTTAACATCAAACCTGCTGCAATTCTCGATAGGTAAGGCCATCTGGATAGTAACCTTACTATTTAGAAAGTTATTAGTACTGCCCGTGTCGATGATAATAGTGATCGGTTGTTGTTTGAGAAGGCCTCCAACTTTCATCGTTTGCGGATTTGAGTAGCCGGATAGTGCATGTACCGTAACTTCGATCGGTTGTGGCTCTTCTTCTGCATCTTCTTCTTCATGTTTAAGGTTCTCTTCTGGATATTCAATGACCTCTTCTTCTATTAGTTCAATCATAAGAAGTCTCCCTTTACTACAGCGATTCTCACGGCTCGTCATAATGCCAACATAACCCCTTCGCATATCGCTCCCGAAGCTCTTCTCTTGTTAACCTCTTTGGTGTAGGGACTTGGTCGACAGTAGGGGGGGCTAAGGGCTTCAATATTGCTGGTTGAGGAGCGACCCTAGTCCTCCGAGCTTCATGGTTCAATTGCTCCTCTTGTTGTCGTGTGAAAGAGATGGCTGCCATAAGCGTATACGGTTGTCGCGCTTTAACTTCTCCTCAGATCTCCGGTTTTAAGCTCTCAATAGCTGTTTTTGAGACCAATCATGAGTTTGATTAGATAACCTTTCAAACCTGGTTTGGTACTCCTGAATGGCGGAGGTTTGTCGGATCTTTGCTAGTTGTCCGTCAATATTCTCGTAATCGGTTGGTCTGAAGCGGATCAGCAGTCCTTCTTTGAATTGTCACCATAAAAGGACTCCATAAGTATGTTCAAACCAGTCAAACCACTGTATAGCATCCCCTTCAAGATGTATAGCTCCAATTTTCACCATAGATGCATCCGTGGTTTTGTAGTACCAAAAATATCGCTCCGCACTCGAGATCCAACCAATCGGGTCTCCTTCTTCCCATCTAGGAAAGTTCACTCTCATGCATGGATAGTTGGGGTCGGTCATAGAGCTTCCCCTCTCTTGGAAGTCATATCTTCGGGCTTGGTGCGATTGGGCAAAGCTCTCTCCTTGATGTGATTTCTTCGGGCTTAGTGGTCGGCCCAATCTGAGTTCGGTAAAGGGCATCCGAATCTTATCCTCCATTCGTGCCTCAAAGGCTTCGAATTTTGCATTGATTATCTCCTCAAATGCCATAGTATATGTTGCCAAATCTATGATGTTAAGATCTCTCTTTTGTTATCGGGTTAAAGGTATATATTGGTTGAGAGAGGTGATGGACGAAAGGGTTGGTGGATTGGTGGATATAGGCTATGGTTTAGGCTTGTTTTATGGCTATTTTGGGTGCAATTTGAGGGTGTGGTTTAGTGGAGGTTTAGGGCTGTGGATGAAAGTTTTGGATCTATGGTGGATGGTAGCAAAGGTTTGACAGAAATGGAAGTTGCAGCAAGTATGTGCTGTCTTGTAAGAGTAGAATTGTCATCGAAGAAACAACGGTTTCTCGACGTAATTTCTACCAAAAACTTGAGAGAATTGAGGAGGGAATTGATAGCAAAATCACAGTTTATATGATAGCAAGGATTTATAATTTAATCAAGAAAATTTTGGCAGTATAATAGCAAGGAAATTGGTGCAAGTTGTGATTGCAGAATTCTCGTCGAAAAATTTCAGCGGGATATGATGAAAATTTGCAGCAACATAAAATCATTTTTAGAGATGAATTCCTTAATAGATAAATCTTAGATGGAAGCCAAGATGATCTATGAAGTGTATAAGAAATTTTATTCAAAAAAGATTGCAAATAGATGGGTTAAGGCAACAATATGCGGCTGAAATTTTCTGTAGCACAGATTTTTAAGTATAGCAGATTGGACGTAAAAGACCAGTGGTTTATTTTGAGAATTTTTTGATGAAACCAAAGGAAAATCCACTATTAGGAAGTGTTAAAGCTATCATAAAAATTTCATAGAGATTTGGATAGAAACAACATAGTATCAAGATAAAACAAACAGTGCTATGCGGTTGAAATTTTACGGTGCAGATTTCCAAAATATAGCATATTAGACGTCAAAATATCAATGGTTTATATTGAGAATTTTTTGACAAAACCAAAGAAAATATGCTGTTAGGAAATGTCAAAGATATCATAAAAATTTCGTAGAGATTTGGATAGAAAAAACACAGTAGTAAGATCAAACAGACGGTACTATACGGTTGGAATTCTGCAATGTATCTTTAGATGAAAACTTTATGAAAAAAAGTTTATGCAGAAATATAGGAATAATTTTTTTTGAGATTTTCAAATAAGGATAACTAAATTGAAGTAGTAGTAAGGTAGAAAACCAGAACTTGTTGCAATTCATGGGGAGATCAAAGGATGATCCGTGGTGGTGGAGATGACGGCGGAATTTGTTGACGATTTTTTAAGCAATTGTGGGAATTGCTTTGGGAGGTTGTGGAGGGTTGATAGATGGTTGTGGAAGGGTAGCGAGACGCTAAGAATGCTGCTCTAATACCAGGTGCTAGAACCCTTGCAGATTCTAAACTTGGGGTTGATCTCTTTAGGGGATCGGTCTCCTTGGAACTCTATAGGGGTTCCTCCCTCCATGTTGCTACTCAAAGGCTGCAGAAAAGATTCATCTATTGCTTATCAAAAGAGGAGGAATATATGGCTATTTATAGGGTTTCTAAACCCTAACTCCTAATAGGACTCCTACTCAAGACTCATACTTCTAACCAACTCCTAATAGGATTTCTACTTAAGACTCCTATTCCTTTACAACTCCTAATTCTTCTCTAAGAAACAACCTCTTAACCCTAGCCAGCCTCTTCACCTCTTTAATAGGGGTCAGCTTAGGTAGGTTTTACATGAATGTCTCTCGCAATTAGGACTCTCCTAGCTAGAGTCCTAACACTCTCTTTGAGATGTTTGTATTGGGCTGAGGCAGTGGAGAGCTATTTAGAATCGTGGGCAAGTCTTGTTGGTTGTTATGTTATTGTTGTATAAGTGCATTTTGTATGTAATGAAAATATTGTTAATAGGTTTGAATGGTTATATCGTGTAAAAGTGTTAAACGACCTCTCTCGTCTAGAAATTTTGGGATGTTAAGTTAAATTTATGATGATATGAGATTATGGTAAATGGTTGGAGTTTTGACTGTATAAATTATTTAGCTTGTGGACTTATAAATAATGTTCATATTTGTTAAGTTGGTTTTGGTTTTCATAAATGTGAATTATCGAGTGATGTGATATATGATTATAAACTGCATAGGTTTTATGGATGTAAATTTGATTGAATGTTTTTCAGTGTCCTCAAATGTGTGTTTGGATCCTGGATAGATTTGTGATAAAAATTTTAATATCATGGATATTTTGAGGGGCGTGACATGCTGGAAGTCCGCCGGAAGAAATCCGAGGGTGTATCGGAAGTCCGCCGGAAGATCGCCGGAAAGCTCGTCGGAAGGAGACTCGACGTTTGCCGATTAAAAACTTGCTTAGGACTATGTTTTCAGTTACATGGTTTATATGTAATTAGGGTTAGGATTAAGAGATAATCTTATATCCTAGTTAGGGGCCAATTGGGCCCGAATATGACTTGGTTTGGGCTAGATTTGAAGCCCAACCAATGACCGGTAAAGTCCCAGCACCCAAGCCACCGCCGGACCGAGCGGTGGCACCGCCAGTACACTGTCAGTGTCAAACACTAACAGGCGGTGGCACCGCCATCATCGGGAACCTAAGAGAATTCAAAATTTGGAGCCTAAATTTGAATCATCTTGGGGCCTATAAATACCACTCAATTCTCAGCAGAGAATACAACCTTTGAGAAGTAAGAGATAAAGTCTTAGCAAAGTCTTTAGCAAGTCTTATTTTCAATTGCTTGAGTGTTCACCTCCTTTCTTATTGAAAATTTGTAAGAGTGTGAACCACTTGTAAAAGGTTGTAAGAGTGGTATTTGTCCTTCTCCTTCAAAGTGATTTGCTAGTGGAAGTTGGGAGCCTCATTGAAGAAGGCTTCGTAAGTGGATGTAGGTCATTTTGACCGAATGTTAGAACCCTTGCAGATTCTAAACTTGGGGTTGATCTCTTTAGGGGATCGGCCTCCTTGGAACTCTATAGGGGTTCCTCCCTCCAAGTTGCTGCTCAAAGGCTACAGAAAAGATTCATCTATTGCTTATCAAAAGAGGAGGAATACATGACTATTTATAGGGTTTCTAAACCCTAACTCCTAATAGGACTCTTACTCAAGACTCCTACTTCTAACCAACTCCTAATAGGACTTCTACTCAAGACTCCTATTCCTTTACAACTCCTAATTCATCTCTAAGAAACAACCTCCTAACCCTAGCCGGCCTCTTCACCTCTTTAATAGGGGTCGGTGTTGAATCTCGTATTTTGATGATGAAACTATTTGATATATGTTTATGATTTAATCTGCGTTTTGAGTGACGCAGGGTGCTTCGATCAGGATGAGATAATTAAAGCAGGAAAATCATGTTGTGCCAGAGGTGTTGAATCTCGGATTTTGATGATGAAGTCAATTGTCATTTGTTGTCTAATGTATGTGTTGAGATAAGTGTGCAGGATTAACTACGATGAAAGTAAGACATGCAGCAGGAGTTGCGCTGGAGTCATGATAATGATCACGTTGGGAGTTCGAGAGCTCGACGGAAGTTCGGACAATCGTCGAAGGTTCTACGGGAACAAATCCGAGAAGTCCAGAAGCTTGCCAAAGGAGCTCGTCGGAACTTGCCAAGTGGATCGTCGCAGTCCAGGAGTTTGCCGGAAGTCCGCAGGAGCATCACCGAGGGTTCATTGGATGATCGACGGAAGTTCGCCGGAAACTCGCCGGAAGAAGCGAGTGACGCACCGAAGCAAGCTGCAGAATATGTCTTAGGAAATAATCGTAGTTAGCACTTTGATTAAGTTAGAAATAGGAGGTGATCCCATTAGTTTAATCCTGGGGCAATTGGGCCCTTGAAGAACTCAAATTGGGTCGAATGGTTCAACCCATTCGGACCCAGGTTGCTGTGGGAGGTGCAACCGCCCAGGCAGGGAGGTAGCACCGCCCAGGCTATGTCTCCCAGCGAGATTGGGCGGTGCAACCGCCCCAGCCAAGAGGTGCAACTGCCCAAGGCTCAATCTCCGAGCGAGACTGGGCGGTGCAACCTCCTCTGTCAGGAGGTAGCACCGCTAGAGCTCAAGTTTCGAGCTCTGCCAGGCGGTGCAACCTCTCCAGTCAGGCGGTGCAACCGCCCGAGCTTAGTCTTCGAGCTCTGGCAGAGAGGTGCAACCGCCCCTGACAGAGGTAGCACCGCCCAGAGGCTCAGTCTTCGAGCTCTGCCAGGCGGTGCAACCGCCCCAGTCAGGAGGTGCAATCGCCTGATCCCGGAATTCCGGGATTTGATCGTTTTGAGCTCCAAATTTGAACTGGGTTGGGGCCTATAAATACCCCACCCATTCAGCACTGAAAAGATACAGACCTACACCGAATTCTTGATCTTTTCTGTGATTCTAAGAGCTCAAATTTGTGTAAAGCCCAAAAGTTCTCCTCTTTCTGTTCTTCAAGTCTTTAGTTGTAAAGAGAGAAGAGAAAGGTTCTGTAAGGGTTGTCTCCTAAGCCCATCAAAAGGAGTGAAACTGTAAAAGGGCAGTTGGCCTTCGCCTATTGAAGGAAGGCCTCTAGTTGACGTCGGTGACCTCGTCGGTGGAGGAAGCCAAAAGTGGAGTAGGTTAAGACTGACCGAATCACTCTAAATCTCTGGTTTGCTTTTATTTTGAGCACTTTATCATCACTGCAAACCTCCTACATAGCTACTGCTCTCTGCGCTTTTACGAACAAGTTTCTAAGTTCTGATCTTTCCGAATCTGCATTCAGATGTAAATTGGTGTTTTCATACGATCTTTACATTGCAGTTAACATTTACGTTTTGATTCTATTTATAACTGCAAACTGTCTTCTGCGCTTCTACGAACGAGTTTCTTTGCAGTTTACGTTTACATTTTGATTCTATTTATAACTGCAAACTGTCTTCTGCGCTTTTACGTATGAGTTTCTTTGCAGTTTACGTTTACGTTTTGATTCCATTTATAACTGCAAACTGCGCTTAGACGCAATCTAAGCTTAGACGTAAATTGCGCTTAGACGCAAACTGTGCTTAGATGCAAACTGCGCTTAGACGCAATCTGAGCTTAGACGCAATATGTATTTAGACGCAAACTGCGTTTAGACGCAAACTATGTTTAGACGTAAACTTCACTTAATCATAAGTAATCTTAGAATCGACTTTTGCATCAAAATAGTTTTTATCGAACGAACGCAGCTTTCGTTTTTAATCGCTGAAAGATTTCCGCTGCACTAATTCACCCCCCCTCTCTTAGTGCTCTCGATCCTAACAATTGGTATCAGAGCCCGGTTAACTCTCAAACGGATTAAAACCCAAGAGAGATGGCTTACGCCGGAAACCAAGAGGGCCATTCCATTACATGTCCACCCATGTTTAATGGGACGGACTACACCTATTGGAAGACCCGAATGAGGATATTTCTTATTTCTATGGACGTTGAAATCTGGAATCTTGTCGAGAATGGTTTTTTAAAGTCTTCTCTTCCAATGATCGATTGGAACGATTCGGAAAAGAAGGCTTTCGCTCTTAATGCAAAGGCTATGAATGCCTTATTTTGCACACTTGATAAAAACGAGTTTAATCGTGTTTCGATTTGTGAAACTGCATTTGATATTTGGCACACACTCGAAGTGACTCATGAAGGCACAAGTCGAGTGAAAGAGTCAAAAATCAATCTTTTGTTACACTCTTTCGAACTTTTTCGGATGAAACCGAGTGAGACTATTGGCGACATGTTTACCCGTTTCACGGATGTTGCCAACGGTCTAAAAGGACTCGGAAAAAGTTTTTCAGATTTTGAGCTCGTAAATAAGATTCTAAGATCCCTTCCTAAGAGTTGGGATCCTAAAGTCACTGCTATTCAAGAGGCAAAAGATCTAAACAACTTCCCTCTTGAAGAACTAATTGGGTCATTAATGACCTACGAGATGACTTACAAAGCTCATGAAGAGCAAGAAGACATCCTTCCAAAGAACAGAAAGGATATGGCACTTAGAACTTTGGAATATCACTTGAAAGAAAACTCAAGTGATGAGGACTGTGATGATGACTTGGCACTTCTAACAAGAAAATTTAAAAAATTCATTAAAAGAAACAAGTTTAAGAATGACACTAAAAGTAAACTTGAACCCAAGAAAGACCAAGTTATTTGCTATTAGTGCAAAAAGCCGGGACACTACAAGAGTGATTGTCCCCAAGCCAAAAAGAGAACAACAAAAAAGGCGCTCAAAGCAACATGGGATGATTCGAGCACGTCTGAAGAAGAGGAGTCCAACACCGAGCAAGTTGCTCATTACGCCTTAATGGCCATCGGAGAGGAGGTAACGAATTTATTAGATGCTGATTTATCTTTCGATGAATTATTAAATGCCTTCCATGACTTATTTGATGAATGCAAGATTATCAATAGAAAATACAAATTGCTGAAAAAGGAGCATGATAGTCTTACTTGTGATTTTGATAAGTTAAAAATTAAATATCATGATAGTTTAAATTCATGTATCAAATGTCATGATCTAGAAACTCTCCAAAAAGAAAACCTGCTACTTAAGGACACCTTGAAGAAATTCGAGGTTAGTAGCAAGTCATTGAACATGATCCTTGCAAACAAGGGTCACGTTCCAAAAAGAAGTGGAATCGGATTTGTGAGAAGTCCTCACCTAAATCCAACCACCTTTATAAAAGGCCCCATCTTACATGTTCAACACCAAGCAAAATGTAACTTTTGTTACAAAATTGGACATAGGATGCATTATTGTCCATTCAAGAAAATTAGTCCAAACAAATTGATTTGGGTTCCTAAAGGAACCATGATAAACTCTATGCAACATGATAAACAATGTAGATCTATCTTTGAGGCACCCAAAAGTAAATGGGTACGTAAAAATCATCCTTTCTTGTAGAAACCCACACCATCGCAAGCTAGGAGCAAGAGATGGTACCTTGATAGTGGATGCTCAAGGCATATGACCGGAGATCCATCTCAATTCTCTAAGCTCACTAGCAAAGACGAAGGCTATGTCACCTTCGGAGACAACAACAAGGGTAAAATTATTGGCAAAGGAACCATAGGTAACAAAACCAACTTCTTTATTGAAGATGTTTTGTTAGTTGATGGTTTAAAACATAACCTCTTGAGCATTAGTCAATTATGTGATAAAGGATACACTATCAAATTCGAATCTAATGCTTGCATCATTGAAAAACCACATAAGAACATGTCTATGATTGCATTAAAACAAAATAACGTATACACTATTGACATCAGTGATTTATGTGATGAAATGTGTTTTACGGTTATGAATGAGGATGCTTGGCTATGGCATAGAAGATTAGGTCATGCTAGCATGAAACTAATCACTTAAATATCATCTAGAGAACTTGTAAGAGGAATTCCTCATATCAAGTTCATCAAAGATAATGTATGTGATGCTTGCCAATTAGGTAAACAAATTAAGGGTAGTTTCAAAGCTAAGAATCAAATAAGCACCTCTAGGCCCTTACAATTGATCCATATGGACTTATTCGGACCAATCTCTACATCGAGTCTTGGAGGTAGCAAGTACGCCTTTGTCATTGTTGATGACTATAGCAGATATACATGGACCTATTTCTTAAAACAAAAAAATGAATGTTTTAAATATTTTACCAAGTTTTGTAAACTTGTTCAAAATCAGAAGAGTTCTATGATTTCGTTAATTAGAAGTGATCATGGTGGAGAATTTTAAAACCATGACTTCCAAGAATTCTGTGAACTCAATGGATACAACTATAACTTCTCTACTCCAAGAAATCCTCAACAAAATGGGGTAGTAGAAAGAAAAAATCGAAATCTACAAGAAATGGCAAGAACCATGTTGAATGAACATAGCCTACCCAAATATTTTTGGGCCGAAGCCATAAACACTGCATGCTATATTTTGAATAGAGTTTTAGTAAGACCCTTCCTCACCAAAACTCCTTATGAGTTATGGAATAACAAAAAACCCAATGTCTCATATTTTAAAGTCTTTGGGTGTAAATGTTTTATCCTAAATGAAAAGGATAACTTAGGAAAATTCGATGCTAAATCTGATGAAGGAATCTTTCTTGGTTATTCTTCGGTTTCTAAAGCTTTTCGTATTTTCAATAAAAGAACTTTAATTATTGAAGAATCCATCCATGTTGTTTTCAATGAGATTTTCGAAATTAGGAAAAATGATCTTGATGATGATGTTAATTTTGATTCTTTGAATTTAAACGAAACCTCGTCTCCAACTAGCAACTTGGATGCATCCACTTCCCAGATTTCCTTACCCAAGGATTGTAAGTATGTAGATGCTCATCCTAAGGAGCTAATCTTAAGAGACACATCAAAGGGGGTTCAAACACGATCTTCTTTTAAAAATTTTTGTGCCAACGCCGCCTTTCTCTCCCAAATTGAACCCAAATGTGTTGATGAAGTCATGAAAGATGATTCATGGATTATCACAATGCAAGATGAATTGAATCAATTTGAGAGAAATGAGGTGTGGACGCTTGTTCCTAGGCCAAATGACCATTTAGTTATTGGTACTAAATGAGTCTTTAGAAACAAGCAAGATGAAAATGGTATCGTGGTTAGAAACAAGGCTAGATTAGTGGCCAAAGGTTTCAACCAAGAAGAAGGTATCGATTATGAAGAAACCTTCGCTCCTGTGGCTCGATTAGAAGCCATAAGAATGCTCCTTGCCTACGCTAGTAGTAATAATTTTAAATTATTTCAAATGGATGTTAAAAGCGCTTTTCTTAATGGCTTTATCTCCGAAGAAGTCTATGTTGAACAACCTCCTGGATTTAAAAATTATAGTCTCCCTAATCATGTGTTTAGACTAGACTAACTAAAGCTCTCTATGGTTTAAAACAAGCTCCAAGGGCTTGGAATGAGAGACTTAGTTCTTTTCTTATTGAAAATAATTTCATAAAAGGCAAGGTTGATACTACATTATTCATCAAGAACTTTGAAAATAATTTTCTCATTGTTCAAATTTATGTTGATGATATTATCTTTAGTTCTACGAATGAATCTCTTTGTGAATCCTTTACTAAAACTATGAGTCTTGAATTCGAAATGAGTCTAATGGGAGAGTTAACATTCTTCTTAGGTCTACAAATCAAACAACTAAGCAATGGCATCTTTATTAGTCAAACTAAATATGCTATGAGTTTACTAAAGAAGTTTAATATGAATAACTCAAAAGCTATTAACACTCCTATGAGCACCTCCACTAAGTTAGAAATTGATGAAAGTGGAGAAAGCTTCGATCAAAAAACCTATAGGGGTATGATAGGAAGTTTACTTTACCTCACTGCAACTAGACCAGACATAATGTTCAGTGTAGGACTTTGTGCTAGATTTCAATCAAACCCCAAGATATCTCATCTCAAAGCAGTTAAAAGATTACTCAGATATCTTAATGGTACCACAAATCTAGGATTATGGTACCCAAAATCAGAGAAGCTTGAGTTAATTGCTTATGCTGATGCGGACTTCGCTGGCTGTAGATTAGATAGAAAAAGCACATCAGGAACATGTCAATTCTTAGGACATGCCCTTGTTTCCTGGTCATCTAAGAAACAAAACTCGGTTGCACTATCAACAACCGAAGCTGAATATATTGCAGCAAGTGCATGCTGTGCACAAGTTGTTTGGATGAAAAATACCTTAGAAGATTATAAAGTTCATCTTAAAAACATTCCCATTAAATGTGATAACACAAGTGCAATATGCCTAACAAAAAACCCTATACAACACTCAAGAACAAAACATATTGATATCAGACATCACTTTATACGAGATCATGTTACGAATCATGATGTAATCATAGAATTCATTGATACGAAACATCAACTAGCTGATATCTTTACAAAACCTCTAAGTGAAGAACAATTTGATTTCATAAGAAGAGAATTAGGAATGTTGATGTGTCCGAATACTTAAACTAGTTAAAATTATTTTTCGGACGTTATTAATTACTATTACATGCCTTGGTATCACTTGATCAAATAACATGTTGGAAATTATGTGACAAATGTTTTTGAAAATCAGTAGCTTACTCATATCCGAATGCATGGAAGAAGTTCATCTTATTTTCGGTTTGAATGCTAAAAATAAGATTTTCATGTACACTCTTATGAAAACTTTTGGAAAAATGAGTTTCCTCCTTCAAGCAACGAACTATAACATAACAAGGAGAAGAGATATTCAAAGCATTATATGTGTCATGCCTTCCTTTATGTGCTTGATAACCTGCTGGAATCACATCTACCATGCTTTTTGATAATGCTACCATGCTTTTTGTTGATGACAAAGGGGGAGAAAAATATGAATTGATATGGTTGCTATTACTGATGTTATGATTAGGCCATACCTACTATCACTGATAATGATATGGTTGCTATTACTGATGTTATGATTAGGCCATACTTGCTATCACTGATAATGATATGGTTGCTATTACTGATGTTGATATGGTTGCTATCACTGATGCTATGATTAGGCCATTCTTGCATCACCAAGAAATATATGATTGCCATATGCCCTGTATCAAGATATCAAACAAAAATTTGCATCGTACGAACTGATATCTTACCATGTGATGCAATGCTACACTTGCTAAAATATTCGAAATGTGTACATCATGTAATGATATCAAAATATTGCTTCACAGATTTACATGTCGATATCTTACAATATGATGAATTGCTACAATAACCATCATTCAAACTTGTTATATTTGAAAATGTATGTCAAGCCTTGACATCATCTTCAAAGAGATACATTATGATAGGAATCATGATGGGAATATGTCTCTTGAATTTATAAAGTTTTTAAATTCAAGAAGTATGGCATATAGACAGGGGGAGTTAAAGTTAACTCCATTATCAATTGATTGTCATCATCAAAAAGGGGGAGATTGTTGAATCTTGGATTTTGATGATGAAGTCAATTGTCATTTGTTGTCTAATGTATGTGTTGAGATAAGTGTGCAGGATTAACTACGATGAAAGTAAGACATGCAGCAGGAGTTGTGCCGGAGTCATGACAATGATCACGTTGGGAGTTCGAGAGCTCGACGGAAGTTCGGACAGTCGTCGGAGGTTCTGCGGGAACAAATCCAAGAAGTCTAGAAGCTTGCCAAAGGAGCTCGTCGGAACTTGCCAAGTGGATCGTCGCAGTCCAGGAGTTTGCCGGAAGTCCACAGGAGCATCACCGAGGGTTTATCGGATGATAAACGGAAGTTCGCCGGAAACTCGCCGGAAGAAGCGAGTGATGCACCGAAGCAAGCTGCATAATATGTCTTAGGAAATAATCGTAGTTAGCACTTTGATTAAGTTAGAAATGGGAGGTGATCCCATTAGCTTAATCCTGGGGCAATTGGGCCCTTGAAGAACTCAAATTGGGTCGAATGGTTCAACCCATTCGGACCTAGGTTGCTGTGGGAGGTGCAACCGCCCAAGCAGGGAGGTAGCACCGCCCAGGCTATGTCTCCCAGCGAGACTGGGTGGTGCAACCGCTCCAGCCAAGAGGTGCAACCGCCCAGGGCTCAGTCTCCGAGCAAGACTGGGTGGTGCAACCTCCTCTGTCAGGAGGTAGCACCGCCAGAGCTCAAGTTTCGAGCTCTGCCAGGCGGTGCAACCTCTCCAGTCAGGCGGTGCAACCGCCCAAGCTCAGTCTTCGAGCTCTGGCAGAGAGGTGCAACCGCCCCTGACAGAGGTAGCACCGTCTAGAGGCTCAGTCTTCGAGCTCTGCCAGGAGGTGCAACCGCCTGATCCTGGAATTCCGGGATTTGATCGTTTTGAGCTCCAAATTTGAACTGGGTTGGGGCCTATAAATACCCCACCCATTCAGCACTGAAAAGATACAGACCTACACCGAATTCTTGATCTTTTCTGTGATTCTAAGAGCTCAAATTTGTGTAAAGTCCAAAAGTTCTCCTCTTTCTGTTCTTCAAGTCTTTAGTTGTAAAGAGAGGAGAGAAAGGTTCTGTAAGGGTTGTCTCCTGAGCCCGTCAAAAGGAGTGAAACTGTAAAAGGGCAGTTGGCCTTCGCCTATTGAAGGAAGGCCTCTAGTTGACGTCGGTGACCTCGTCGGTGGAGGAAGCCAAAAGTGGAGTAGGTCAAGACTGACCGAACCACTCTAAATCTCTGGTTTGCTTTTATTTTGAGCACTTTATCATCACTGCAAACCTCCTACATAGCTACTGCTCTCTGCGCTTTTACGAACAAGTTTCTAAGTTCTGATCTTTCCGAATCTGCATTCAGACGTAAATCGGTGTTTTCATACGATCTTTACATTGCAGTTAACATTTACGTTTTGATTCTATTTATAACTGCAAACTGTCTTCTGCGCTTCTACGAACGAGTTTCTTTGCAGTTTACGTTTACGTTTTGATTCTATTTATAACTGTAAACTGTCTTCTATGCTTTTACGTACGAGTTTCTTTGCAGTTTACGTTTACGTTTTGATTCCATTTATAACTACAAACTGCGCTTAGACGCAATTTAAGCTTAGATGTAAATTGCGCTTAGACGCAAACTGTGCTTAGACGCAAACTGCGCTTAGACGCAAACTTCGCTTAGACGCAATCTGAGCTTAGACGCAATCTACATTTAGACGCAAACTGCGTTTAGACGCAAACTGTGTTTAGACGTAAATTGCACTTAATCATAAGTAATCTTAGAATCGGCTTTTGCATCAAAATAGTTTTTATCGAACGAACGCAGCTTTCGTTTTTAATCGCTGAAAGATTTCCGCTGCACTAATTCACCCCCCCCCTCTTAGTGCTCTCGATCCTAACAGGAGGAACATGTCAGAAGATTGGACGTCGGGCCGGTGGATCGGTCGACGTATCGACAGAAGGCTTCGGGTCGTGAACTCAGACATCGGGCCAAGAAGAGCGGGTATTGTGCCAAGGATATCGGAGTTGCACAATCAACTGGCCGATTGGGCAATAGGCTGCAGGAAAGGACGATGTGTCGAAGAATCGGACGAAGCGTCGAGGGACCAATGACATGCCGGACAACTTGGTTAATTGCTTAGGACTACTTGTCTCGATCGAAGTTTTTGTTTTAAGTGTGCAGGATTAACTACGATGAAAGTAAGACATGCAGCAGGAGTTGCGCCAGAGTCATGACAATGATCACGTTGGGAGTTCGAGAGCTCGACGGAAGTTCGGACAATCGTCGGAGGTTCTGCGGGAACAAATCCGAGAAGTCCAGAAGCTTTTCAAAGGAGCTCGTCGGAACTTGCCAAGTGGATCGTCGCAGTCCAGGAGTTTGCCGGAAGTCCGCAAGAGCATCACCGAGGGTTCATCGGATGATCGACGGAAGTTCGCCGGAAACTCGCCGGAAGAAGCGAGTGATGCACCGAAGCAAGCTGCATAATATGTCTTAGGAAATAATCGTAGTTAGCACTTTGATTAAGTTAGAAATGGGAGGTGATCCCATTAGCTTAATCCTGGGGCAATTGGGCCCTTGAAGAACTCAAATTGGGTCGAATGGTTCAACCCATTCGGACCCAGGTTGCTGTGGGAGGTGCAACCGCCCAGGCAGGGAGGTAGCACCGCCCAGGCTATGTATCCCAGCGAGACTGGGCGGTGCAACCGCCCCAGCCAAGAGGTGCAACCGCCCAGGGCTCAGTCTCCGAGCGAGACTGGGCGGTGCAACCTCCTCTGTCAGGAGGTAGCACCGCCAGAGCTCAAGTTTCGAGCTCTGCCAGGTGGTGCAACCTCTCCAGTCAGGCGGTGCAACCGCCTGAGCTCGGTCTTCGAGCTTTGGCAGAGAGGTGCAACCACCCCTGACAGAGGTGGCACCGCCCAGAGGCTTAGTCTTCGAGCTCTGCCAGGCGGTGCAACCTCTCCAGTCAGGAGGTGCAACCGCCTGATCCCGGAATTCCGGGATTTGATCGTTTTGAGCTCCAAATTTGAACTGGGTTGGGGCTTATAAATACCCCACCCATTCAGCACTGAAAAGATATAGAACTACATCGAATTCTTGATCTTTTCTGTGAATCTAAGAGCTCAAATTTGTGTAAAGTCCAAAAGTTCTCCTCTTTCTGTTCTTCAAGTCTTGAGTTGTAAAGAGAGGAGAGAAAGGTTCTGTAAGGGTTGTCTCCTAAGCTCGTCAAAAGGAGTGAAACTGTAAAAGGGTAGTTGGCCTTTGCCTATTGAAGGAAGGCCTCTAGTTGACGTCGGTGACCTCGTCGGTGGAGGAAGCCAAAAGTGGAGTAGGTCAAGACTGACCGAACCACTCTAAATCTCTGGTTTGCTTTTATTTTGAGCACTTTATCATTACTGCAAACCTCCTACATAGCTACTGTTCTCTGCGCTTTTACGAACAAGTTTCTAAGTTCTGATCTTTCCGAATCTGCATTCAGACGTAAATCGGTGTTTTCATACGATCTTTACATTGCAGTTTACATTTACGTTTTGATTCTATTTATAACTACAAACTGTCTTCTGCGCTTTTACGAACGAGTTTCTTTGCAGTTTACGTTTACGTTTTGATTCCATTTATAACCGCAAACTACGCTTAGACGCAATCTGCGCCTAGACGCAATCTGCGCTTAGACACAAACTGCGCTTAGACGCAATCTGAGCTTAGACGCAAACTGCGCTTAGATGCAAACTGCGCTTAGGCGCAATATGCATTTAGACGCAAACTGCATTTAGACGCAAACTGCATTTAGACGCAAACTGCGTAAACTGCGCTTAGACGCAAACTATGTTTAGACGTAAACTGCACTTAATCATAAGTAATCTTAGAATTGGCTTTTGCATCAAAATAGTTTTTATCGAACGAACGTAGCTTTCGATTTTAATCGCTGAAAGATTTCCGCTGCACTAATTCACCCCCCCCCCCCTCTTAGTGCTCTCGATCCTAACAATCGGCTTAGGTAGGTTTTACATGAATGTCTCTCTCAATTAGGACTCTCCTAGCTAGAGTCCTAACAGACCCGCCCTCTTCAAATCAGCCTTGTCCTCGAGGCTGACGATTCATGAATTTTGGGAATTTGATCTTCAAGTCATCATAGTTCTCCCAAGTGGCATCTTTTGTTGGTAGGTTCACCCACTCTATTAGCACTTTAGTAGTGGGTCGTCGTCGTCGAGTCACGATCCATTGATCAATAATGACACTTGGCTAGGTCTGGAGTTCTCCTTGGATAGTCATATTTGGTGGGTGGCTTTGGGCTGTCTTCAAGCACCTATTTACAACTTTTGTCTAGCCGTTGATTTGTGGGTGATATGTCATACTCCTTTTCAATTTAGTACCTTGCATATGGAATAACTTTGTCCAAAATCTGCTCGAGAAGATGCAAATAGAATTTATCATAAGCACAATGTGTCCCTTATAGTGTAATTCTTTTGAGTCCCAATTGTAATGAGCCACGGAGCTTGGTGCTGTAACACCCCTCATTTCCGAATTTTCATATAAATTTCTGGTGATAATGTACGTATCTATTTTAAATTGACAAAAGAAATAGAGTATGAATCAGAGGTAACTTATTTTTAAGATTTGGGAGATCTGTTCAAAAAAAAAAAGAAAGAATCTGAGGACCTATATGTAAACCCTAAGGACCTAATCGTGAATATGATAAAAATAAGGATTAAACTGCAAAACGCATAAAATGACAAATCCCACCGCTTAAGCCTCTCTGCCTTCGTTCTTAAGGAACCAGAGAAGGCAGCTGCGGTGTGGAAGAACAGAGAAAGAAAGAAAGAAGAAGAGAAAAGAAAGGGGGAAGAAGAAGAAGAAAAATTGGGGCTTTGTGGTTTCTTACTCAATCTTCTCAATTGGGGGTCAAAATTCTCAAAGGCAAGTGTTCTAACCCCATCCTACAGAAAATTAGTCTCTGTTTTTATGTTGATTCAAAATAAACTGAAGGATTTCTATTTAGAAACTGATATGTCTCTCCTTGGACATAGAACCATGGATTCTGAAATTTCTTTCGGTAAACTGACCCCTATATACAGTTCCGGCTATAATTTTTAGTATGAAATGCAGAATTGAGCAGGACCTAGTTTGTTTGAAATTAGACTCTTATATCTTTCTTTTGACACATATTTTGAAGATTTTGAACACCGAATACTTACCCAAACGTCTGTTTCAAATGAGCCTATGGATGCTGCAAAATAGGGATTAAGATTTCTGACCTTTTGATACTAAAATGCCTATAACTCCCTGTTGGAAATTCTGATTTGTACCAAACTGATTTTATTTGAAACTAGACTTGAAAATCTTTCTTTTGATATATAGTTTGAAAATTTTGGAATTCAAATGCCTACCCTATTATCTATTGAATCCGACCCTATGTATTCTGCAAAACAGTGATTGTGTCCTTGACCTTGCGTTACCAAATCAAAGGTAACTCCTTGTTGGAAACCATGATTCGTACGAAACTTGTTTCGACAGAAAACAGATTGATATATCTTTTGATAATAGTTTTCTTATGGGTATTGGAGCATAATTGACATTCTGAAGTATTTGTTCTATGTGCCACTTGAATTCTGTCAGAAATCGAGCTTTGGTCGATTTCGCGTATTCCGTTCCATTCCTTTGGATATTGAATTCATTTAACCTTCTTATTTGAATTGAGCTAAATATGGTTGCTTGGAATCCCTGTATACCCTTGTTTTAATTTCATTCCAAATCTGAATACATTTGTGAGAGATTTGTTCCTTGCATCGTATTGTCTCGAAAAGGCACATGTACATTTTGTTGTTCCGCGTGTGCTTCCAATATATGCTACTTATTGTTCAAAATTGCCCTCTTGTACTTTGGTGTGTGGGATTGTCTGGACCTTTGCCAGAAATGGTAAAGGGTGTTATTCTGGACCTTTGCTAGAAATGGTAAAGGGTGTTATTCTGGGCCTTTGCCAGAAATGGTAAAGGGTATGTGCTTAGAGCCTGCGATGCTCTGCCGGCCCCCTCTGGCTTCACCTAGACGTGGGTGGATGGAGCTCCCAGACATGGGAGACTTTTGTCAGGTGGTCATTCAGAAATGGATGAATCACATTCTGACTGAGATCCCACTACACCTTCTGTATGTTTGATATGATATCCAGAGCTTTGGTTATTTGTTTTTGTACATGCTTTGGATAAGAATGATATGAATGCAACGTCAAAGACGACGTTTGAGCTTCTGTTTGGTATGTGATATTGATAAGCTCCGAAATGTTTCATTCATTGTTGATATGCTTCGAAATGTTCCATACGCCATTGATATGCTCCGGAACATTTCATATGCCATTGATAAGCTCCGATATGTTTCATATGTTATTGTTTTGCTCCAAAACATTTCATTCGTTTCTGATATGCTCCAATTACTCTATGCCCCATCTGTTATGAACCAAATATGTATGATTGAAAGGACAATTGTGATTCTGCACCTAATGATATTATGTCTACGAATTCGTACATTCTGCCTTGTATTCTGAAACTTTATCTCTTTGGAAATTATCCTATTTCGATATGGATATGTTAGTCACTTGCTGAGCTCTTTATGCTCACCCCGTTTGTTGATAAATTTTTCAGGATAGCGTACCGCTTGCTTAAATGTTAAGATTGGGCTGAGGCAGTGGAAAGTTAGAAGATTTTGGGCAGATCTTTGTTAGCATATATGTAATTGTTGTATAAGCCACTCTGCATCTAATGAAATGGTGACGATGAATCTAAACCTGTGGATTTTGTGTAAGTTAAAGGATTCCTCATGTTTAGGATTTTGGAGTGTTAAGTTAAATTCATGTAATGATATGAACTTATGGTAAACGTTGGTTTGGTGACTGCATAGACTTCCCCACTTGTGAAATTATGTTATGGGTATTATTTTGATGAGTTGAGTTCAGATTGTATGAATTATCGAGTGATTGTGTGGTATGTTTATGAACTGCACAGGGTTTATAAGTTTGTAGACTATAGAGGTGAAATTTTGATCTGAATGTTTTCTTAGTAACCTCAAATGTGTGTTTGGATCCTGGATTAGTTGTGATGAAAATTTTAATATTGTCGTTATTTTGAGGGGCGTGACAGGTGCTTTCTCCAATTTTTTTATAATCTTACTAGTCTTTGAATCTTCTTGCCATTCCATCTTAATATCCTCAAGGAAGTCACTGGTTGGAAGTGAAATGGCCGAAACTTCAGCTTGCTCGGGTAGCTACGAAAGCGCATCCGCAAGAACATTCGCTTTCCCCTTTTTGTAAGTTATTTCATAATCAAATCCAAGAAGTTTTGTTACCTATTTTTGCTGCTCAGGGGATGATATCTTTTACTCTAAAAAGTACTTGAGGCTTTTATGGTCGGTTTTAATTTGAAATCGTCGACCAATCAAGTAGGGTCTCCACCTCGTTGCTGCGTGCACAATGGCGATTATCTCCTTATCATATGTTGACTTATTTTGATGGGAGGGAGATAATGCCTTGCTAGTGTATACGAGTGGTCGACTATCTTGCATGAGAATGACTCTAATTCCGACTCCAGATGCGTCGGCCTCAATAATGAAGGGTCGGTTGAAATCTGGTAGTGTTAGCACCAGCGTCGTCGTCATGGTTGCCTTAAGTTTGTCGAAGGCAGCGGAGGCTCTATCTAACCATTGGAAGACATCTTTTTCTAGTAAGAAAGTAAGTGGTGCATTGATCTTCCCATAGTCCTTAACAAATTTTCGGTAGCAGCCCGTTAGTCCAAGGAACCCGCACAGTAATTTCACGTTTATAGGTTTCAGCCAGCCTTGCATTGCCTCAATTTTTGTTGTCTACCGCCACTCCTTCTTCTGATATTATATGCCCAAGGTACTCTACTTTTTGTTGGAGAAAGCTGCACTTTGGTTGCTTAACAAAAAGAGTATTCTCCCGAAGGATCATCAAAACAATCCATAAATGCTGAAAGTGAGTCTCAAGAGAAGGGCTGTAAACGAGAATATCATCAAAAAATACCAACACAAATTTACGAAGAAAGCTCTGAAAAATATCGTTCATGAGACTTTGAAAGGTTGAAGGAGCATTAGTGAGTCCAAAAGGTATTACCAAGAATTCATAATGGCCATCATGTGTGCGAAATGCAGTTTTTGGAATGTCATCGTCACATACCAGAATTTGGTGGTAACCGGATCGTCGGTCCAACTTCGTGAAGACTCGAGCTCCTTTCAATTCATCAAGAAGTTCATCCACCACTGGTATTGGGTACTTGTCCTTGATGGTGATGTCATTTAAAGCTCGGTAGTCGATGCACATCCGCCAAGTTCCGTCCTTCTTGCGTACAAGTAGCACCGGTGAGGAATAGGGGCTGCAACTTGGCCGAATCACCCCTATTTCAAGCATCTCCTTTATGATCTTTTCAATTTCATCTTTCTGGAGGTGAGGATATCGGTATGGTCGAGTGTTTGCTGGTGGCTTGCCCGGAAGGATTGGAATTCGATGATCATGTTGCCGAGAAAGAGGAAGACTGCGCGGTTTAGCAAATATATCGGCAAATTCAATAAGAAATTGGGCAAGATTTTGATCTTCAAATTCTATTTTCTTCTCTTCTGGTTGCGGCTGTAGATGCATAAAAAAGCCACCATTTATCTTGTGCAAAACTTTCTCCATTCGTTTGGTCGAAATGGTGGTTACGTTGCTTCCGCGCTTCCCACGTAGGATGATCTTTTTGCCCTTACAGTAGAATTTCATAATTAATTTAGAAAAGTTCCAAGATATTTCACCTAGTGTAGTCAACCATTCTATGCCAAGCATGGCCTCATAGTCATCGATTGGTAGGAGGAAGAAATCGGTGATAATTTCTTGGTCTTGTAGTAATAGTTTCACCTGCGGGCATCTTTGGTCGCACTTTAGGATTCTGTCGTCGACAACCTTTACATCGAACTTGCTGCAGCCTTCAATATGCAGTGCCATCCAAACAGAAACCTTACTATTCAGGAAGTTATTAGCGCTGCCCGTGTCGATGAGAACAGTGATCGGCTGTTGTTTGAGAAGGCCTCCAACTTTCATCATTTGCGGGTTTGAGTAGCCGGCTAGTGCGTGTACCGTAATGTCGGTCGGCTATGGCTCTTCTTTCATATCTTCTTCTTCATGTTCAAGGCTCTTTTCTGGACGTTTAATAACCTCTTCTTCTACTGGTTCAATAATAAGAAGTCTGCCTTTTTTACAGCGATGCTCACGGCTCCACTACTCGTCGCAATGCCAACATAACCCCTTCGCATATCACTCCCGAAGCTCTTCTCTTGTTAACCTCTTTGGTGTAGGGACTCGGTCGACAGTAGGGGGGGCTAAGGGCTTCAATATTGCTGGTTGAGGAGCGACCCTAGTCCTCCGAGCTTCATGGTTCAATTGCTCCTCTTGTTGTCGTGTGAAAGAGATGGCTGCCATAAGCGTATACGGTTGTCGCGCTTTAACTTCTCCTCAGATCTCCGGTTTTAAGCTCTCAATAGCTGTTTTTGAGACCAATCATGAGTTTGATTAGATAACCTTTCAAACCTGGTTTGGTACTCCTGAATGGCGGAGGTTTGTCGGATCTTTGCTAGTTGTCCGTCAATATTCTCGTAATCGATTGGTCTAAAGCGGATCAGCAGTCCTTCTTTGAATTGTCGCCATGAAAGGACTCCATAAGTATGTTCAAACTAGTCAAACCACTGTATAGCATCCCCTTCAAGATGTATAGCTGCAATTTTCACCATAGATGCATCAGCGGTTTTATGTTACCGAAAATATCGCTCCGCGCGCGAGATCCAACCAATCGGGTCTCCTTCTTCCCATCTGGGGAAGTCCACTCTCATGCATGGATAGTTGGAGTCGGTCATAGAGCTTCCCCTCTCTTGGGAGTCATATCTTCGGGCTTGGTGCGATTGGGCAAAGCTCTCTTCTTGATGTGATTTCTTCGGGCTTAGTGGTCGGCCCAATCTGAGTTTGGTAAAGAGCGTCCGAATCTTATTCTCCATTCGCGCCTCGAAGGCTTCGAATTTAGCATTGATTACCCCCTCAGATTCCATAGTATATGCTGCCAAATCTGTGATGTTAAGATCTCTCTTTTGTTGTCGGGTTAAAGGGTTGGTAGATTGGTGGATGTAGGCTACGGTTTAGGCTTGTTTTGTGGTTATTTTAGGTGTAGTTTGAGGTTGTGGTTTGGTGGAGTTTTAGGGCTGTAGATGAAAGTTTTGGATCTGTGGTAGATGGTAGCAAAGGTTGGATAGAAATAAGTGGAAGTTGCAGCAAGTATGTGCTGTCTTGTAAGAGTAGAATTGTCGTCGAAGAAACAATGGTTTCTCGATGTAATTTCTACCAAAAACATAAGAGAATTGAGGAGGGAATTGATTGCAAATTCAAATATTATATGACAGCAAGGATGTCTAATTTAATCAAGAGAATTTTGGCTGTATAACAGCAAGAAAATTGGTGCAAGTTGCGATAGCAGAATTGTCGTCGAAAAATTTCAGCGGGTTATGATGAAAATTTGCAGTAACACAAAGTCATTTTTAGAGATAAATTTCTTAATATATCAATCTTATATGGAAGCCAAGATGATCTATGAAGTGTATAAGAAATTTCATTCAAAAAAAGATTGCAAATAGATGGGTTAAGGTAACAATATGCCGCTGAAATTTTCTGCAGCACAGATTTTTAAGTATAGCAGATTAGACGTAAACGATCAGTGGTTTATATTGAGAATTTTTTGATGAAACCAAAGGAAAATCCACTGTTAGGAAGTGTCAAAGCTATCATAAAAAATTCGTAGAGATTTGGATAGAAACAATATAGTATCAAGATCAAACAAACAGTGCTATGCGGCTGAAATTTTATAGTGCAGATTTTCAAGTATAGCATATTAGACATAAAATATCAATGGTTTATATTGAGAATTTTTTGAAAAAACCAATGGGAAATCTGCTGTTAGGAATTGTCAAAGATGTCATGAAAATTTCATAGAAATTTGGATAGAAAAAACATAGTAGCAAGATCAAACAGATGTTGCTATGCGGCTGGAATTCTGCAATGTATCTTTCGTCGTAGAGATGAAAACTTTGTGACGAAAGGTTTATGCAGCAATATAGGAACAATTTTTGTTTTTGGATTTTCGAATAAGGATAACTAAATTGCAGTAGCAGTAAGGTAGGAAACCAGATCCTGTTGCTATTCACGGGGAGATCAAAGGATGATCTGCGGTGGTGGAGATGATGGTGGAATTTGGCGACGATCTTTTAAGCAATTATGGGAATTGCTTTGGGTGATTGTGGAGGGTTGATGGATGGCTGTGGAAGGGTAGCGAGATGTCATGAACGCTGCTCTGATACCAGGTGTTAGAACCCTTGCAGATTCTAAACTTGGGGTTGATCTCTTTAGGGGATTGGCCTCCTTGGAACTCTATAGGGGTTTCTCCCTCCAAGTTGCTGCTCAAAGGCTGCAGAAAAGATTCATCTATTGCTTATCAAAAGAGGAGAAATACATGACTATTTATAGGGTTTCTAAACCCTAACTCATAATAGGACTCTTACTCAAGACTCCTACTTCTAACCAACTCCTAATATGACTTCTACTCAAGACTCCTATTCCTTTACAACTCCTAATTCATCTCTAAGAAACAACCTCCTAACCCTAGCCGGCCTCTTCACCTCTTTAATAGGGGTCGGCTTAGGTAGGTTTTACATGAATGTCTCTCTCAATTAGGACTCTCCTAGCTAGAGTCCTAACACCGAACCACTTTAAATTGGTGTGTTCCTTGAATGTGTGAGTATTTACTTTTCTGAAACTATTATTTACATAGCAGCAAGCTTCCGGTTTTCATCTTCTCACTTTACTCGAGCTACTTTCACCAAGTCATTCATTGTTGAATCGAAATCTCTACGCATTTACGAAATTATTTTCAAATTTATGAGTTTTAATCTACTGCACGAATTCATTCCCCCCCTCTTAGTGCCGCTCTGATCCTAACAATTGGTATCAGAGCCACGATTTTCTACTTTGGTTTAACACCCAAATAGAAATGGCTCTTTTCGGCCTTTAAGAGGGTTACTCTCTCATTCATCCTCCTTTTTTCAATAGGACGGACTACATTTATTGGAAAACTCGAATGAGAGTTTTCTTACTTTTGTTGAATCTCGAGCTTTGGAATATTGTCGAAAATGGATTTCAAAAATCTTTTCTTTCGATGAGCGAATGGGATAAATCGGAGAAAAAAGTTTTTGCTTTAAACGCAAAGGCTATGAATGCCTTATATTGTGCACTTGACAAAAATGAATTTAATCGCGTTTCGATTTGTGATTCGGCTTTTGATATTTGGAGAACTCTTGAGGTCACTCATGAAGGTACTAGCCGAGTGAAAAAGTCCAAAATCAACATTCTTGTGCACTCTTACGAACTTTTCCGAATGAAACTAAGTGAGTCCATCGGAGACAATTACACCTGTTTCACGGATGTCATTAATGGACTCAAAACTCTTGATAAAAGTTTTTCTAACTTTGAACTAGTAACTAAAATCTTAAGATCCCTTCCAAAAAGTTGGGATACAAAAGTTACAACCAATCAAGAGGTCAAAGACCTTAAGACATTTCCTCCCAAAGAACTAATTGGATCTTTAATAACCTACAAAATGAACAATGTGACAAAAAGGGAACTCGAGAACAACCTTCCAAAGGACAGGAAGGATTTGGGATATAGAACACATGAAGACCACTTGAGCGATGGTGAACTTAAACTACAAATGAAACAAAAATTAAAAAGCAAAAAGAACGGAACTACTTGTTTTGAATGCAAGAAGAACAAAAATTGGGATGAATTGAGCTCCTCTAAAGACGAGGAGAAAATCAAGAAAGGCAAAGTGGCAAACTACGTATCAACGACATTCAATGATGAGGTAATCGAAACCCCCTTAATTTATTTTAAAATTACTTGATGTTTTCCATGATGCATTTTATTTTTTTTTGAATAATTATTTTTCTTGAAAATTATATGTTTTATGTTAATGGAATAAAATGGTAAATTTAAATCTAATGATTATATGTATGTTGTTCTTGAAAAAAAAAATGTGTATCTTGATGATTTTGGATTTTGATTGAAACCATGCTTAATGTCTTAATAAAAATATTAAGAAGTTTAATATCATGCTTAATGAGTTTTCTTTCGAAATGATGCATGTTTTAATTTGACATAAATGAAATAGGCATGCTTATATGAAATAGTGTAAGTGTCATGCTTGACGATTGTATACTTAATAATACATAAAGTTGTAATGAAAATATTAAAATTTTGATACTATGATTCATAAATTTATGCATGAGATTTTAAAGTAATACATAATGATTTTTGTAATTTATTGGTCTTGATAGTTTTATGACGAAATTCATTTTTTGATCCTAAACGTTGATGCATGTTTGAAAAGCATGTTAACATGAAATCAATCACTTAAAATGAAACACTTTAAAAAAAGGGGGGGGGGGGGGGGGGAGAGAATCTATTATCAATGAAATCATAAATCTACTTATGTTATGAATTTTATGAACCATAAAAATGATTTTGATAATTTAAATTTGAAATGAGTTTTATCAAAATCATGAACTTGATTTATTTTTTAGAATAATATGAGATTTCCTTTGATGATCATTTTGATTATTTAAAAGGAGATTTGTCAAAATGATTCATGGAATTTTGAATTCATGACTTGATCCTTAAGTTGTTTATGAGACGGTTGAAATCTTTGTACTCTTGAATTCTTCCCTTCTCATTTCGATTTTTGAATTCATGCATGTTATATGTTGAAGATTTGAAACCATGTTTTGATTTCATGCATACCCAAGAAATGTTGATTTGATGATTTGAATTTGAATAAGACTTATCTTGATTTTTCAAAATTTATAACTTAAGACTTCTTATGCAAGAATCAATGTACTATAACATTTGATCTCCTACATTCCTTTTTAACATTTATAAAAATAAAAGAGATATGTTGAAATAAATCATGTCTTTTGGTATTCAAATGATCTTATCTTTGATGATATGATTTCTTTGTATCTATGATACAAATGCCTTGATATGATTGAATCACTATTATAAAAGAAAAAGGAATTTGATAGCTTGCTAATTGCAAAAATATACGCTAGCTTGAATGATAAAACATGAGATTGGCTATATTGCAAATTTATTGTTATCATGATGTGTAGATTGAAATAATGCTTGAATATCATGTATATTATGCTCATAATGATGATTGAGTTATTTGTATCATGCATGAAAAATGAAAGATATAGTTTTGAAATTGTGCATGTTCGAATTTGAAAATATGATGATGCATAATGATGAAATTGTGTAATGAAAATATTAAACATTTTGAAACCATGTTTTAGTGTCATGCATAATGATCATGCTTAATAAATTTTGAAATTATGCATAATGAATCTTGCGATTTATGGATTATTGATTTTTACCATAATGAAAGTGTCTTATTGATTTTTATTGTAATAAATCTCACACTTTCAGTTTTAAACATGATACATGTTTTTATTTGGCATACATGAAATAAAATCATATGAATTGAAACAACTAAAAAGAGGAAAATATTTTTTTCTTGAAAAATTATTTTTCTCTATCTTATTGATCTTGATGATTATTATGATAAATCTATGTATACCATTTTGAATTAGTTTGTATTCAAATTATGATTTTGGTTTCTTGGATTTACTACTTGAGATTCTTTTTTAATCACTATCTCTTCTTTGTACACCTACAATTTTTGTTATTTATAAAAAGAAGAGATTTGATAAAATGAATCATGTCTTTTATAATTCAAGAGATCTTATCTTTCATGACATGATGCCATTAGATTTATGGCTTGTATGCCTTGAAATAATTGAAATATTTTGCACTATTTTGTTCTTCTCTTATTCTTTCTTGTTTACAATGATAAAATGGAAAATGTTTTGATCATGCATGGTAGGATACAATTTGATAAATTAATACCATCATGATTTGAAACATTTATGATTTGAAATTATGCATGCAATTGCTTTTTATTGTGATGATATATGCATATAATGTGTATCATGAATGCTCTAAATGATGAATGCTTGGTACATGATCAAAATATTGATAAATGCTATGATTTATTACCAAAATGATGTATCATGTATGATATGCCCATAGTGATTCATTTATTTGTACAATGCATGAAGTAAGGATACAAATGTAAAGTTTTGAAGTTGTGCATATTTTAATTTGAAAACATAATGATGCACAAATAAGATTGATACTTACCTTTGTCATGATTTAGAAATTGATGTAAAGGGTCTTCCCTTCTTTTTGACAATGACAAAGGGGGAGATAGCTAGCTTGTTAACTAGCTTGCACAAGACAAGAGAAGCAAAAAACTGCAAATGTACATATCACAAAAAGGGGCAAAACTTATTAGTTTGCTCATCTTAAAAGCAAGAAATGCTATCTTGTAATCTCAAGCAAAAGTGCTATCTTGCAAATCTCAAAGAAACAATAAGTGCCAAGTTACATATTTTGAAAAGAGGCAAAATAGTCCATCTTGCACATCATTTTGCTAACTTTTTATGTGTAAAAGTTGATAACTTGCATACTCTAAATTTGCATACCAAATGTGCAATCTTGCCTATCTCAAGAAGCAAAACATGCTAACTTGCACATCTAGCAAACTTGCATATTTCAAGAAGCAAGGGATGCTTTCTTAAACATCTCAAAACTGCTAGCTTGCATATTCTAAAAATGTTGTAAAATTTGCTAGCTTGTATGTTGTAGAAATTGCTATCATACTACCACCATACATATCTATGATGATAGCAAAATTGCATAATGATAAAACTAGGAGATTATATTAATTATGCAATGTGTTGAACTTGGATATTTCAAAAACTTGCAACTTGCACATTGCAATAGGAAGCAAGAATTATGAGCTTACACAAGAAAGCTATCTTGCATTTGCTTTCGAAATTTTTGCTAGCTTGCATGTAGCAAAACTTGCATATCATAAAAATTGCTAGCTTGTAGTCTAAAGAGAAGCAAATAGTTGCTATCTTAAGAAAAGCAAACATGCTAAACTTGCACATCTTTAATTGCTAGATTACATGATGATAAAATTTAACACTATATTTTTTCATGCAATGTATTGAACTTTATATCTCAAACACATAGAAAGTGACACTTCTCCATTTTATTGATGACAAAGGGGGAGAAGTATGATCATGTTATGCATGATAACGTGTTGTAAATATTCATGATGAATATTTGCAATGACTTGAATTTGGCTTGAATTCAAGGTTTTATCAATATGGCATATTGATAGAGAGAGTTTGTTTAAACTCCGGGAGTTAAGGTAAACTCCGTCATCAAGTGATTGTCATCATCAAAAAGGGGGAGATTGTTGAATCTCGTATTTTGATAATGAAACCACTTGATATTTGTTTATGATTTAATCTACGTTTTGAGTGATGCAAGATGCTTCGATCAGGATGAGACAATTAAAGCAGGAAAATCATGTTATGCCGGAGGAACATGTCAGAAGATTGGACGTCGGGCTGGTGGATCGATCGACGTATCGATAGAAGACTTCGGGCCATGGATTCAGGCATCGGGCCAAGAAGAGCGGGTATTGCACCATAGATATCCGAGTTGCAGAGTCAACTGGCCGATTGGGCAATAGGCCGCAGGAGAGGACGATGCGCCGAAGAATCGGACGAAGTGTCGAGGGACCAATGACATGCCGGACAACTTGATTAATTGCTTAGGGGTAATTGTCTAGATTGAACTTTTGTTTTACATGTGCAGGAATAACTATGATAGCTTGAAGACATAAAGTAAGTCTACCGGAGTCAAGTTCGATAGATGTTCGAGAGTCCGAAGATTCATCGGAGATTCTGCCGGAACTAACCGAGAAGAATTCGGGGACTTGTTGAAGTTTTCGGAAGTCCGCTGAAAAGATCGTTGGAGGTTCGCGGAGATCACCGAGAAGGCTCGGCTACTCGCTGAACTCGCCACAAGATCGGGAGCCTGCTGGAAGTCCACCGGAAGAAATCCGAGGGTGTATCGGAAGTCTACCAAAAGATCGCTGAAAAGCTTGCCGGAAGGAGACTCGACGTTTACCGATTAAAAACATACTTAGGACTATGTTTTCAGTTGTATAGTTTATATGTAATTAGGGTTAGGATTAAGGGATAATCCTATATCCTGGTTAGGGGCCAATTAGGCCTGAATATGACTTGGTTTGGGCTGGATTTGAAGCCCAACCAATGATCGGTAAAGTTGGGTGGTGGAATTGCCGGACTGGGTGGTGGCACCGCCCAGCACCCGAGAGGTCCGGCGGTGGTACCGCTAGTACACTGTTAGTGTCAGACATTGATAGGCGATGGCACCGCCACTGACAGGCGGTGGCACCACAAGCATCGGGAATCTCAGAGAATTCAAAATTTAGAGCCCAAATTTGAATCCTCTTGGGGCCTATAAATATCCCTCAATTCTCAGCAAAGAATACAACCTTTAAGAAGTTAGAGATTGAGATAAAACCTTAGCAAAGTCTTTAGAAAGTCTTATTTTCAATTGCTTGAGTATTCACCTCCTTCTTTCTCATTGAAAATTTGTAAGAGTGTAAACCACTTGTAAAAGGTTGTAAGAGGGGTATTTGTTCTTCCCCTTCAAAGTGATTTGCTAGAGGAAGTTGGGAGCCTCATTTAAGAAGGCTTCGCTAGTGGATGTAGGTCATTTTGACCGAACCATTTTAAATTAGTATGTTCCTTGAATGTGTGAGTATTTACTTTTCTGAAACTATTATTTACATAGCAGCAAGCTTCCGGTTTTCATCTTCTCAATTTACTCGTGCTACTTTCACCAAGTCATTCGTTGTTGAATCAAAATCTCTGCGTATTTACGAAATCGTTTTCAAACTTATGAGTTTTAATCCGCTGCACTAATTCACCGCCCCCCCCCTCTCTTAGTGCCGCTCCGATCCTAACAAAGTGATGGTTGAAAGGGTTGGTGGATTGGTGGATGTAGGCTGCGGTTTAGGCTTGTTTTGTGGTTGTTTTAGGTGTAGTTTGAGGGTATGGTTTTGTGAAGTTTTAGGGCTGTGGATGAAAGTTTTAGATCTATGGTAGATGGCAACAAAGGTTTGATAGAAATCATTGGAAGTTTGCTGCAGAATTGTGTTGTCTTATAAGAGTAGAATTGTCGTTGAAGAAACAATGATTTCTCGATAAAATTTCCAACAAAAACTTGAGAAATTTGAGGAGGGAATTGATAGCAAAATCTCAGTTTATATGATAGCAAGGATGTCCAATTTAATCAAGAAAATTTTGGCAGTATAATAGCAAGGAAATTGGTGCAAGTTGCGATAGTAGAATCCTCGTCGAAAAATTTCAGCGGTTTGCGATGAAAATTTGCAACAACACAAAATCGTTTTTAGAGATAAATTCCTCAATATATCAATCTTAGATGGAAGCCAAGCTGATCTATGAAGTGTATAAGAAATTTCATTCAAAAAAGATTGCAAATAGATGGGTTAAGGCAACAATATGTGGCTGAAATTTTCTGTTGCAATTCATGGGGAGATCAAAGGATGATCCGCGGTGGTGGAGATGACGGCAAAATTTGGCGATGATCTTTGAAGCAATTATGGGAATTGCTTTGGGCGGCTGTGGAGGGCTGATGGATGGCTATGGAAGGGCAGCGAGATGCCAAGAATGCTGCTCTGATACTAGGTGATAGAACCCTTGCAGATTCTAAACTTAGGGTTGATCTCTTTAGGGGATCGGCCTCCATGGAATTCTATAGGGGTTCCTCCCTCCAAGTTACTGCTCAAAGGTTGCAGAAAAGATTCATCTCTTGCCTATAAAAAGAGGAGGAATACATGGCTATTTATAGGGCTTCTAAACCCTAACGTCTAATAGGACTCCTACTCAAGACTCCTACTTCTAACCAACTCCTAATATGACTCCTACTGAAGACTCATATTCCTTTATAACTCCTAATTCTTCTCTAAGAAACAACCTCCTAACCCTAGCCTGCCTATTCACCTTTTTAATAGGGGTTGGCTTAGGTAGATTTTACATGAATGTCCCTCTCAATTAGGACTCTCCTAGCTAGAGTCCTAACACTAACCTCTAGCAATCTCATTTAAAAGTCGTTAAAAGAATTTTTAGATATATAAAAGGAACTCCTAAACTAGAATTATGGTATCCAAAATAAAAAACTTTCAATTTCTTGGTTATGCCGATGCAAATTTTGTTGGATGTAGAAAAGATAAAAAAAGCTCATCCGAAACATGTCAATTCTTACGTCATGCACTTGTCTCTTGGTCTTCCAAGAAACAAAACTCGGTTGCATTATCTACAACCGAAGCTGAGTATATAGTAGCAGGTGCATGCTGTGCTCAAGTTATATGGATGAAAAACACTTTAGAGGATTATGAAATTCACCTGAAATATATACCTATAAAGTGTGACAATACTAGTGCAATATGCTTAACAAAAAATCCTATTCAACACTCTAGAACTAAACATATTAATATTAGGCACCATTTATACGAGATCATGTTAATAACCATTACATATCTCTAGAATTTATTAATACAAAACATCAATTAGCTGATATTTTTATAAAACCCTGATTGAGGAACAATTTGATTTTATAATAAGAGAATTAAGTATGCTAAACTTCTTTGATACATGAGTTCTTTTCTTAAATTTTTTCTCCGGATTTTCTTTATTGAGTTCTATTTTTCGAGATCACTCACTATTATCTCTTCACTTGAGATAAGACTTGAATCATGGACTTATGATGTGCATAACAAGCAATATAAATTTTGATATACAAATTTCTCCTCTTAAGAAAGTAGAATTTCAAAAATCTTTATGATGTTTGCGCAAATGAGTGTGTGCACCACATAACGATAAAGATCTTGCACGATGGAACCACACAATATCGGCACCACACATATTTGCACAACACCACAATGCAGGTAGTGCTCACTACCTGTAGGCGGTGGCACTGCCTAGTTGGTGGTAGCACCGCTAGTGGTCATTGGTTGTAGGCAGTAGCACCGCCCAACTAGCGGTGCCACCGCTCGCAACCTACCCCATAAAAGGAACTTGTTAGGGCTAGCAGTAGAACTGACCCCAACTCATTCTACACCTCTCCAAAGAGCCCCAAATCACTTATTTCACTTACTCTCCCTCTAGCAACTTAAAAGAACACTCATCCTTTGTAAAATCTGTTAGGATCGAGAGCACTAAGAGGGGGGGGGGGGTGAATTAGTGCAGCGGAAATCTTTCAGCGATTAAAATGGAAAGCTGCGTTCGTTCGATAAAAACTATTTTGATGCAAAAGTCGATTCTAAGATTACTTATGATTAAGTGTAGTTTACGTCTAAACACAGTTTGCGTCTAAGCGTAGTTTGCGCCTAAATGCAGTTTGCGTCTAAATGCAGATTGCGTCTAAGCTCAGATTGCGTCTAAGCGCAGTTTGCGTCTAAGCGCAGATTGCGTCTAAGCGCAGTTTGCGTCTAAACACAGTTTGCGTCTAAGCGCAGTTTACGTCTAAGCTCAGATTCGGAAAGATTTGAACTTAGACACTTGTTCGTAAAAGCGCAGAAGGCAGTTTGCAGTTATAAATGGAATCAAAACGTAAACGTAAACTGCAAAGAAACTCATTCATAAAAGCGCAGAAGACAGTTTGCAGTTATAAATAGAATCAAAACGTAAATGTAAACTGCAATGTAAAGATCGTACGAAAACACCGATTTACATCTGAATGCAGATTCGGAAAGATCAGAACTTAGAAACTTGTTCGTAAAAGCGCAGAGAGCAGTAGCTATGTAGGAGGTTTGCAGTAATGATAAAGTGCTCAAAATAAAAGCAAACCAGAGATTTAGAGTGGTACGGTCAGTCTTGACCTACTCCACTTTTGGCTTCCTCCACCGACGAGGTCACCGACGTCAACTAGAGGCCTTCCTTCAATAGGCAAAGGCCAACTACCCTTTTACAGTTTCACTCCTTTTGACGAGCTTAGGAGACAACCCTTACAGAACCTTTCTCTCCTCTCGTTACAACTCAAGACTTGAAGAACAGAAAGAGGAGAACTTTTGGACTTTACACAAATTTGAGCTCTTAGAATCATAGAAAAGATCAAGAATTCGGTGTAGGTCTATATCTTTTCAGTGCTGAATGGGTGGGGTATTTATAGGCCCCAACCCAGTTCAAATTTGGAGCTCAAAACGATCAAATCTCAGAATTCTGGGATCAGGCGGTTGCACCTCCTGACTGGGGCGATTGCACCACCTGGCAGAGCTCGAAGACTGAGCCTCTGGGCGGTGCTACCTCTGTCAGGGGTGATTTCACCTCTCTGCCAGAGCTCGAAGACCGAGCTCAGGCGGTTGCACCGCCTGACTAGAGAGGTTGCACCGCCTGGCAGAGCTCGAAACTTGAGCTCTGGCGGTGCTACCTCCTGACAGAGGAGGTTGCACCGCCCAGTCTCGTTCGGAGACTGAGCCCTGGGCGGTTGCACCTCTTGGCTGGGCCGGTTGCACCACCCAGTCTCATTGGGAGACATAGCCTGGGCGGTGCTACCTCCCTACCTGGGCGGTTGCACCTCCCACAGCAACCTAGGTCCGAATGGGTTGAACCATTCGACCCAATTTGAGTTCTTCAGGGGCCCAATTGCCCTAGGATTAAGCTAATGGGATCACCTCCCATTTCTAACTTAATCAAAGTTCTAACTACGATTATTTCCTAAGACATATTCTGCAGCTTGCTTCGGTGCGTCACTCGCTTCTTCCGGCGAGTTTTCGGCGAACTTCCGTCGATCATCCGACGAACCCTCGGTGATCCTCCTGCGGACTTCCGACAAACTCCTGGACTTGCGACGATCCACTTGGCAAGTTCCGACAAGCTCCTTTGGCAAGCTTCTGGACTTCTCGGATTTGTTCCCGCAGAACCTCCGATGACTGTCCGAACTTCCGTCGAGCACTCGAACTCCCAACGTGATCATTGTCATGACTCCGGCGCAACTCCTGCTGCATGTCTTACTTTCATCGTAGTTAATCCTGCACATGTAAAAACAAAAACTTCGATCGAGACAATTAATCCTAAGCAATTAACCAAGTTGTCCGGCATGTCATTGGTCCCTCGACGCTTCGTCCGATTCTTCGGCGCATCGTCCTTTCCTGCAGCCTATGTGAAGTTCTCCCCCTTTGTCATCAACAACAAGGAGAACGATATAAGCAAATTTTAAATATAAGTGCGATGCCATAAGTTGGTTCATGTCATTTTTCAACAGTGAGTGATAGGATACCAATTATGCATACATCTCGAGGAAAACATGACATGGAGATAGCTTTTATTGCTTCTTCCTTTTTATTTGTTATCTTTTTACATGAAGGAGGAAAGTCATATGTGAAGTTCAAATCGATAAGATATTAAAGCACACTTCATTTTTGCAAGGATTAAGATATGTAAGTGAGTCAAATCCTTGTATGTAAAAATATCTTCCTTTTATAAGAGGGAATCATCAAATATGTTTCTCGAAAAATATTTTTCACATGATAAGTGCATTTGCTAGATGATTCCATATGTCAAAAATCAATGATGTGAATTAAACTTGATATGATATATGCTTGTTAAGTTCGGAAGAGGATAATGTATCAAGAAAATCCAATTGTTAGAATCAAGAAAATCCGAAAATGAAATTTGACACTTTCATACATTCGGACAGGGTTTTACTAGAGATATTCAATTACAATCATGAAGGTAAAACATGCTTATTATCATGGAAATTTTTGTATTCAAGCACATAATTTCCAACATGTAATCATGGCAAGTAATTGTGTAAAATCATTATGGCAATCAAGTGATTTGATCATTCAATCAAAAAAGTTCGAAAAATAATTTTAACATGTTTAATCATTCGGACATATTTTTGCCATAGTTTTTCAAATATAATCATGAAGATAAGGCATGCTCATCATCATGGTAGTATGATAGCAGGTTTACCATATATAAGCTAGCAAATATTTTCTACATTTTAAGATCCGCAAGCTAGCAATTTTGAGATGTTCAAGAAAGCAACTGTTGCTTCTTGAAATATAAGTTTTGCTAGATGTGCAAGTTAACTTTTTGCTTCTTGAGATAGGCAAGATAGCATTCCTTGGTGATGTTCAATATAGCTACATTCAACATCATGCAAGCTAGTGAATTTTATAACATTTTAGAACATGCATAATCACCAAAGCATCATAAATTTTAATGATGTGCAAAATTACAAATTTTGCATGATTGCATTTGTGTGTCTTGAGATTTGCAAGATAGCACTTCTTGGTGATGTTCAAGATAGCAATTTCTTCTCTTTTGAGAAGTATAATTTTTGCTTTCTTCTTGAATTGTGCAAGCTAGCTATCTCCCCTTTTGTCATTGTCAAAAAGAAGGGAAAAACCCTTTACATCAATTTTTAAATTATGACAAAGGTTAGTATCAATCTCATTTGTGCATCATTATATTTTCAAATTAAAACATGCACATTTTCAAAACATATAAACTCATTATTATATGCATGATTCCAAATCATCATTCATATTATTTCAATCATTGTTTCACTCATCACTATAGCTTATCATGCATACCATCTAACATGATATAAATATTTATTTATTTAATTTTTTTTAAGCATTTATGATACACATCATACATTATCATAATAAAAAGCATATGCATCATTCCAAATCATAAATATTTCTAATCATCATGGTATTAATTTGTCACATTGCATCCTACCATGCATGATCGAAACTTCTCATTTGCATACATCAAAATAAATTCATGAATATCTCATGCATTCATATCATCACTTGAGGAATATTGAAAAGAAATAATTGGGTGATGAGATAAATATTTCATGAATACAAAGAATTGCATAAAAATCATATCATGAATACAAGGAATACAAGTCACAATCATTCAAGAGAAAAATCATCATTCATTTTCAATTCATTCAATTTGATAAATTAAGATCATGATTTTGATAAAACTCATTTCAAATTTAAATCATCAAAATCATTTTTATGGCTCACAAAATTTATAACATAAATCGATTCATGATTTCATACATTTTTCCCTTTTTAAGTATTTCATTTTAAGTGGTCGATTTCATGTTAGCATGCCTTTTCATTTATGAAAACATGCATCAATCATTTTTTAAAGCCACTGTTATTATCATGAAAATCGATAATCCATAATTATCAAGAATCATCATACATAATTTCAAAAATATATAATCATTAATCATAACTTCAATTTAAACATGATTTAATATACTCAAAATCGAGAAATAACAATGGACATCAACATGATTATTATTTCATATTTTCAATCAAACTCATTTTGTTTGTTTATCATAAAATATGCAATATTATCATTTACTAGCATGATCATAATATTTTTTAAACATTAATTCTAAACTAAGAAAATACATTATGAAAGCATCAAATAATTTCAAAATAAATTAGGGGGATTTCGATTACCTCATCATTGAAAGTGGTTAAGGCGTAGTTTGCCATCTCGCCTTTCTTGATTTTCTCCTCGTCTTCGGAGGAGCTCGATTCATCCCAATTTTTGTTCTTCTTCTTGCGTTCAAAGCAAGTAGTTCCATTCTTTTTACTTTTTAATTTTTGTTTCATTTGTAGTTTATGTTTACCATCACTTGAGCTTATGCTCGAGTGGTCTTCAAATGTTCTATGTCCCAAATCCTTCCTGTTCTTTGGAAGGTGGTTCTTAAGTTCTTCACGTGCATTGCACGTCATTTCATATGTAATCAATGAACCAATTAGTTCTTCAAGTGGAAAAATATTTAAATCTTTTGTTTCTTGTAAAGCCGTTACTTTTGAATCCCACTTCTTAGAAAGAGAACGCAAAATCTTGTTCACAAGTTCAGAATTCAAAAAACATTTGCCAAGAGCTCTTAAACCATTGACGACATCCGTAAAAAGGATGTACATGTCACCAATGGTTTCGCTTGGCTTCATTTGAAAAAGCTTGAAATCATGTAGTAAAATATTAACTTTCGAGTCTTTGACTCTACTAGTTCCCTCGTGCGTGATTTCAAGAGTGCGCCAAATATCGAAAGTTGTTTCGTACAAAAAAACCCGATTGAACTCATTTTTGTCCAAAGCGCAAAATAAGGCATTCATAGCCTTTGCATTTAAAGAAAAATGCTTCTTCTCTAAATCCGACCATTCGATCATTGGAAGAGAAGACTTCAAAAAACCATTTTCGACAAGATTCCAAAGTTCAACATCCATAGAAATAAGAAAGATCCTCATTCGGGTCTTCCAATAGGTGTAGTCCAATCCGTTAAACAACGGTGGACGAAAAACCGAAAAGCCCTCTTGAAAGCCATGAAGAGCCATTTCTCTCGGGTGTAAGTCCGAAATGAGAAATACCGGGCTCTAATACCAATTGTTAGGATCGAGAGCACTAAGAGGGGGGGGGGGGTGAATTAGTGCAGCGGAAATCTTTCAGCGATTAAAAACGAAAGCTGCGTTCGTTCGATAAAAACTATTTTGATGCAAAAGCCGATTCTAAGATTACTTATGATTAAGTGCAGTTTACGTCTAAACACAGTTTGCGTCTAAGCGCAGTTTGCGTCTAAATGCAGTTTGCGTCTAAATGCAGTTTGCGTCTAAACGCAGTTTGCGTTTAAGCGCAGATTGCGTCTGGGCGGTGCTACCTCTGTCAGGGGCGGTTGTACCTCTCTGCCAGAGCTCGAAGACCGAGCTCAAGCAGTTGCACCGCCTGACTAGAGAGGTTGCACCGCCTGGCAGAGCTCGAAACTTGAGCTCTGGCGGTGCTACCTCCTGACAGAGGAGGTTGCACCGCCCAGTCTCGCTCGGAGACTGAGCCCTGGGCGGTTGCACCTCTTGGCTGGGGCGGTTGCACCGCCTAGTCTCGCTGGGAGACATAGCCTGGGCGGTGCTACCTCCCTGCCTGGGCGGTTGCACCTCCCACAGCAACCTGGGTCCGAATGGGTTGAACCATTCGACCCAATTTGAGTTCTTCAAGGGCCCAATTGCCCCAGGATTAAGCTAATGGGATCACCTCCCATTTCTAACTTAATCAAAGTGCTAACTACGATTATTTCCTAAGACATATTCTGCAGCTTGCTTCGGTGCGTCACTCGCTTCTTCCGGTGAGTTTCCGGCGAACTTCCGTCGATCATCCGACAAACCCTCGGTGATCCTCCTGCGGACTTCCGGCAAACTCCTGGACTTGCGACGATCCACTTGGCAAGTTTCGACGAGCCCCTTTGGCAAGCTTCTGGACTTCTTGGATTTGTTCCCGCAGAACCTCCGACGACTGTCCGAACTTCCGCCGAGCTCTCAAACTCCCAACATGATCATTGTCATGACTCCGGTGCAACTCCTGCTGCATGTCTTACTTTCATCGTAGTTAATCCTGCACATGTAAAAACAAAATCTTGGATCGAGACAATTAATCCTAAGCAATTAACCAAGTTGTCCGGCATGTCATTGGTCCCTCGACACTTCGTCCGATTCTTCGGCGCATCGTCCTTTCCTGCAGCCTATTGCCCAATCGGCCAGTTGACTCCGCAACTCCGATATCCTTGGCACAATACCCGCTCTTCTTGGCCCGATGCCCGAGTCCACGACCCGAAGCCTTTTGTCGATATGTCGACCGATCCACCGGCCCGACGTCCAATCTTCTGACATGTTCCTCCAGCACAACATGATGTTCCTGCTTTAATTGTCTCATCCTGATCGAAGCACCCTGCGTCACTCAAAACGCAGATTAAATCATAAACATATATCAAGTAGTTTCATCATCAAAATACGAGATTCAACAAAATCAAGGATCAATCCCAAACCTACCTTCGGTGATCACAAGAAGGTTAAACCACTAAGGTAATCCCTAAATCAAATTGTTTCCTTCTTTGCATTAACTATTCTTGCCCCTCATTTTTCCTTCATAATTATAGTCTCCATGACCTCTAGAAGATTCTCAAGGCACAAAGGGAAAAGGAAAGTAGATGAAACCTACAATTCCCTACTTTTTGATTCTTCTCAACATGCCCTTAGATTTCTACCATAGAGTCTAGAAATGTTCATAAGGGTAAATATGTAGATCTAGAGGAATTGAGTAATTTGGAACCTATTCAATAGTTTGCTAACCTAGATATCCTCCCAATCCTTCAAATATATGAACCTATTTATCCTAGACTTGTCAGGCTATTTTACAATAATTTATATGTGGATGAAAACAATAAAGTATCTACTTATCTCTTAGGGCATCACATACCCATTACAGATAACATAATTTGCAACCATTAGGATCAAGAGCAATACTAAAATGGGGGGGTGAATTAGTGCAGCTAAAAATTCTTTGATTTTGTAAAATATTTCATACGTTCGATGGAAATCGATTCGGAAAGATAGTAACTTGAAACGTAAGAGAGCATAAGCATAGTGAAAGCAAGATGAGGAGGAGAAGCAGTTTGCTATGAAATGATTTGCAGTTAAGGTAAATTGCTCAAAATAAAATGCAAACTAGAATTTAGAGTGGTTCGGTCAATGTGACATACATCCACTTTCGGATTCCTCCTCCATCGAGGTCATCGACGTCCACTAAAAGCCTTCCTTCAATAGGTGAAGTCCAATCAACTTTTACAACTCTTTCTCCTTTTATCGGGTTTAGGAGAGAACCCTTACAAGTCACACACCTCTCTTGAATGATCTCAAAACTTAGAAAGGGAGGAGGAGGACTCTAGCATTTGTTTACAACACTTTTACACCCCAATAACTCAAGATTATAATCACACTTCGGTGCCCTTTTATGCAGAAAAGGGTGGGCTATTTATAAGCCCAATGACTTTAAAAAATGGAGCCAAAAAGTGTCTCATCCCAGATTTCTGGGGTACTGGTGGTACCACCACCTGTCACTTGACACTGTTGGGAAATCATAGGGGGGGCGACATCATATGCGCAGCGGAAGAACAAGAAAACAAAAATCTCCGATTCCCAAAAAGATGTTCATCGTCGTGCGAAGATTGGTGCGCAAAATCCGCAAAAACACAAAACTGCGTATAGAGATTGTGTTACCTAGGGAGATCGTATATCCCTGTTTCCTTGCAGATCCTTAGGAGAGGGTGAAGGAGGTCAAGCGTCCTCCTCTCTAGCGGTGATCCACACAGCAGGGTTGCGACGACGCTCCTCAAAACTCCAGGCCTACTCTGAGGTGGAGAGGGAGAGGAGAATAGGAAAGGCAAGCAAAGACTCTAGCCTATGAGGCTGTGAATCCCTCCTATTTATAGAGATCCCGTGTCAAAACCCTAATGGGTCCTTTCCCTAGTGGGTATTGGATCTGCATCCAATAAGACAAGGGCTCCGTCGGATATCTCATATCCGAACCTCTACTCATCGCAATGCCTACCATATGTGTGTGACCCTCTAGGCCCAATATCGAGCTGGCCGTGAGTCATACCTGTCAGAACTCCTTCTAACTAAGTGAATTATTATCTCTGTAATAATTCACTCGACTCATCGACTACGGAAGTACTAGGCCACTACGCCGTAGTCCCCAGACGATACAGGGGAATCCAATCCATTGGACCTGTCTGTCCTCAGTTATCATGTACCTATAGTCCCTCATCCATCTAATATCCCAGAGACCGTATATCGAGCATGGTGCTGTCAGACCCATACGGTTTCTACTCGAGTCTCGCTCTAATCGGATTCTCCCGGAGAACTCTTTCTCTCTCAACCCGAATGACCCTGGCCAGGGATTTGTCTGAGCAAGAACACATGGGATATTCCTCTCATGATACCGAGAGTGGATGATCCTCTATCGACACTCAATAGCCCTCGTAAGGTCGACTACCACTCCCAATGACCAGCTGTACTAGATCTGGGAACAGCCAAACCTATAAGTCTGGTATCAAAGAGTGGAGCACTCATACAGGACATCCTTGGTGTCTCAAGTCTAAGAACCAGATACACCACTAGGACTACGGAATCGTTGTCTGACAATAAGGCATCATCAACCATCCAGCATTCCGTAAGCGGATCAATCAGTGAACTCATTCTCCAATGAGCACCTGTACTGTATCCCTAGTGTCCCTACACGAGCAGCTATGAGACCAGCTGCATCCATCATATGGACGGGTATACAGCACACCAGTCTATCCGGTTATCACGATGTCCCTCTCGAGTAACCTATGACCGGGATTATTTAGGATATGTGTTTAAAGGTGAATCGATCTCATTATCGTGATCTCATCACGATCCGATTCCCATTGCACAAATCCAAGGACATCACAATATATATGCATTTATGCAATAGTTATAAAGTGATATACGCCAAAATATAATAAGCAAAAAGATTCTGTATCAAGTCACACGTGCCACCACTCACGTGATTGGCTTGCTGGGCACTTATGACTAGCAATCTCCCACTTGACCTAAAGCCAATCACCTATGTGTCTGATCCCCATCAGACCCCTGTGACGCTCAAAGACAATCTGAGACAATGGCTTTGTTAGTGGATCTGCAATGTTATCTTCGGATGGAACTCTTTCCACTGCTACATCTCCTCGGGTCACGATCTCTCTGATAAGGTGGAACCTCCTTAGAACATGCTTAGATTTCTGATGAGATCTAGGTTCCTTCGCTTGAGCAATTGCCCCGTTGTTGTCGCAATATAGGGAAATCGGCTCCTCACTATCCGGCACGACTCCCAAATCTGTGATGAACTTCTTCAACCAGACTCCCTCCTTTGCTGCATCTGATGCAGCAATGTACTCCGCCTCTGTGGTCGAGTCAGCAGTGGTATCTTGCTTGGAACTCTTCCAGCACACTGCTCCTCCATTCAAGGTGTACACATACCCTGAATTCGACTTGCTATCATCGACATCAGACTGAAAACTTGAGTTAGTGTAGCCTTCAACCTTAAGGCTATTACCTCCATATACTAGTAAAAGATCCTTAGTCCTTCTCAAGTACTTAAGGATACACTTTACTGCTTTCCAGTGCTCCAAGCCTGGATCCGCCTGATACCTGCTCGTGACACTCAGAGCATGCGCTATATCAGGCCTAGTACATAGCATGGCATACATGATAGACCCTATTGCTGAGGCATAAGGTATCATATCCATGTTCGCCCTTTCTTCTGGAGTCTTAGGGGACATACTCGTAGAAAGCGATATCCCATGTCTCATCGGTATGAGACCTCTTTTGGAATTTTCCATGCCAAACCTTTTGACAATAGTTTCTATGTACCTGGACTGGGACAAGCCAAGCATCCTTTTGGATCTATCTCTATAGATTCTAATCCCCAAGATATAAGATGCTTCTCCTAAGTCCTTCATAGAGAAGTGTCTAGATAACCAAGCCTTTATTGTGGATAGCATTCCTATGTCATTCCCAATGATGAGGATGTCATCCACATATAACACCAAAAAGCTAATAGCGCTCCCACTTACCTTTCTGTATACACAAGGCTCATCTTCGTTCTTAACGAAGTCATAAGATCTGATTGCCTCATCAAATCTTATGTTCCAACTTCGGGAAGCTTGCTTTAGTCCATAAATGGATCTAAGCAACCTACACACCTTATCTGGGCAGTTCTTGGACACGAATCCCTCAGGTTGCATCATATACACCTCCTCCTCCAGGTTCCCGTTGAGGAATGCGGTTTTCACATCCATCTGCCAGATCTCATAATCATAGTGTGCTGCAATAGCCAATAGAATTCTGATGGATTTTAGCATTGCTACGGGTGAGAAAGTTTTGTCGTAGTCAACACCTTGCCTTTGACGATACCCCTTAGCCACTAGCCTTGCTTTATAGGTCTCTACCTTTCCATCTACTCCGATCTTTTTCTTAAAGATCCACTTGCAACCGATGGGTACAATACCTTCGGGTGCATCAACTAGGTTCCAAACCTTATTGGAGTACATAGAATCCATCTCAGAATTCATGGCTTCTTTCCACTTCCCGGAGTCTATACTCATAATAGCCTCCTCGTAGGTCTGAGGATCAATATCCTCTACATCCTCTGCTCTAATATGTCCCACATATCTCTCAGGAGGATGGGATACTCTATCAGACCTGCGTAAAGTTGAAACTTGTGTATTAGATACCTGAACAGACTCGGGCTGTAGAGTGGTGCTTGAGCTTGGTTCTCCAACCTCGCTCAATTCTATCATTCTCCCACTGTCTCCGTCAAGAATGTGTTCCTTCTCAAGGAACACTGCTCTCTTAGCTACAAAGACCTTTTGGTCCTCGAGATGATAGAAGTAATACCCACAAGTTTCCTTGGGGTATCCCACAAATTTACATCGCCCTGTCCTTGATTCTAACTTATCGGGGTTGTGTCTTTTAACATGGGCAGAGCAGCTCCAAATCTTAACTACTTTAAGATCAGGCTTCTTCCCTTTCCATATCTCATATGGTGTAGACACTACCGACTTAGTTGGAACTCTATTCAGAAGGTAAGCTGCGGTTTCTATGGCATATCCCCAGAATGAGATGGGTAGGTCAGCGAAACTCATCATGGACCGTACCATATCTAATAATGTACGATTTCTCCTTTCAGAGACACCATTGAGCTGAGGTGTATAAGGAGGTGTCCATTGGGATAATATCCCATGGTCCTTGAGGAACTGAGTAAACTCTGTACTTAAGTATTCACCTCCTCGATCTGATCGAAGAGTTTTGATACTCTTTCCAGTTTGGTTCTCTACCTCATTCCTATACTCTCTGAATTTCTCAAAAGCCTCGGACTTGTACTTCATTAAGTACACATATCCATACCTTGAGAAATCATCAGTAAATGTAATGAAGTAGGAGTAACCTCCAATGGCATAAGTTGACATGGGTCCACATACATCACTATGTATGAGTTCCAACAACTCAGTGGCTCTCTCTCCAGTTCCACTAAATGGAGAGTTGGTCAATTTTCCACGAATGCAAGGTTCACAAGTTGCATATGACACGTAGTCGAATGGATCTAGATATCCATCATTTATCAACTTTTGAATCCTTCTTTCATGGATGTGACCTAGCCTACAATGCCATAGGTATGCACTGTTCAACTCATCTTGTTTCCTTTTGGACACATTTATATTCATGATATGTGGAGTGGTGTCTAACATAAATAAACCATTATGCAATGTTCCTTTCGTGATGATTTTATCATCTAATAATATCGAACAACCATTGTTCTCAAAAACAAATTTATATCCACTAACTGTTAAACATGAAATGGAGATAATGTTTTTGATAATAGAAGGAACAAAATAACATGCATCTAATGCAATAAAAGCTCCACTAGGCAGATGTAGGGCGACCTCGCCAACAGCTAATACAGCAACTTTTGCTCCATTACCCATCTTGAGGTCCATCTCGCCTCTCTCTAGTCTCCTAGGCCTTGCCAGAACCTGCAACGAATTACATATATGATAAGCACTACCGGTATCTAATACCCATGTGTTATCATAAGAGTCTGACAAATGGAGACTGATCATGAATGTACCTGAAGCTTCATCAAGCTTTTGTTTCGCCCTTTCTGCAAGGTACTCTTTGCAGTTTCTCTTCCAGTGCCCATCTTTACCACAGTGGAAGCACTGGCCTTTGTCCTTTGTTGGGTCTTTCTTAGCAACCTTTGCTTTACCTTGTTTGCCCTTGCCCTTTCCCTTATTAAGGGACCTTTCTGCTTTCCTTTTCTTTCTGGTCTCACTAGTGTAGAGAACTGGCTTCTCTTTCTTAATAGTACTCTCTGCCTCCCTCAACATATTGAGGAGCTCTGGGAGAGTCACCTCAAGCTTGTTCATATTAAAATTCATTATGAACTGTGAAAAGGAATCTGGTAGGGACTGAAGCACAATGTCCACACACAAGTTATCCTCTAGGACCATTCCTAGACCTGTGAGTTTCTCTATCCACTCAATCATCTTTAGGACATGGTTCTGAACCGGTGTCCCCTCAGTCATCCTAGCGCGGAAAAGGCTCTTGGATATCTCATATCGTTGAGTCCTTCCCTGTTCCTCAAACAATTTGCGGACATGTAGGAGAATGGATCTGGCATCCATCTTTTCATGTTGTCTCTGTAACTCTGGAGTCATAGAGCCCAACATATAGCACTGAGCAAGAGTGGAGTCATTAATGTACTTCACGTAGCGAGCGATCTCATCCTCGCTTGCCCCTTCTTCGGGCGTAGGCATCACTGTATCAAGGACGTACACGATTTTCTCCGCTGTGAGAACAATTCTCAAGTTACGGAGCCAATCCGTATAATTTGGACCAATGAGGCGGTTGACATCAAGTATGCCACGTAAGGGATTTGAAAGCGACATTTTCTGAAAATAAAGATGTAGCAAAAATGAATAACATGCAGATTTTGCAAGAAATAAACTATCAAGATATGGACTTCTATCTTAATATGCTCCCACTATTTTACTAACGAGTCACGCGACACCCTCAGCACGTGAAACGGAAGTCTCCGGCAGACTTCTAGTGGGGATCAGGATCCAATCAGCGTCTTAGTGTAACCTCGAGGGACTCGACCAATCACACTAAGCCTAAAAGGTAGACAACTCTTGCCGATCACAACTCCTTGTGATTCCCGTCCTGTTCGGCCTCCGAATCACCATGGCCTCGAGGGACTCGACCAACCATGATGCTCGGTTAAGTCAACACCTTCGTTACAAGATGAGTCTGATTTGATGATATACCCTCGAGGGACTCGACCAAGCATATCATGCCCTCAGGTCACCGGTGACATCTCTATGTCGTAAGCAAGATAGCGAATCGCGATATAGGTGAGTCTCGAGGGACTCGACCAACTCAACCTACACCGGGATTCGGTTCCTACTCATAACGATGGAAGGCCACGTGGGTCAATCTAATTGCCTCACGTTTACCGACTTAATATTATCGAGAGATGTTTCTATGATTTGGTCTCCTAATATGACATGTCACACATATACATATTTAATATATATCTACATCGCATGCAAATATATATACATATCTAGTATGTGTATAAGCAATCACACCAGATGATCATGGACCACAACCTAATATGATTAGGCCCGAGCCAGTAGGCCTAATCACTCACATCAAGATCTATGTGTGTAACGGTGCATCTCCATGCCCTGTGATCGTCCATCTCGTCCTCTCGGTTCCGTCGACATCTTGATGCATCTCCATGCATCACGATCGTCCGTCTCGTGGGTCCCGCTATCGCATCCACGCTCCCGCTACGCCTCCTCATGTGATTACAACTTAATCATAGGCACGCAGGCCCGACAATAAACGAGAAATATAATGGAGGTTCGCAGACCTCAATAATAATAATCACAAGTACACACATCACACGGTCCATGATCATCCGTCCACACATCATACATCACATGTATAAATAATCATCATAATGTAGGACTACTAGATAATAATAAAAATAATAATCAACTAAACCTTTTAATTAATTAATATTTTCTGAAATCAGGGACATGTAGGGAATTTCTCAATTCCTAAGGGTATTTTCGTAATTTGGACAAAAGACAGAAACTGGAATTTATCAAATTCATAGGGGTAAAACTGTCTTTTTGCCCAAAACCCTAATTCCCCCTCTGCTGCTGCCGCCGCCGCCACCCTGCCGGCGGAGCCTGTGCGGCGGGGCGAGGGCACTGCCCTCGCCTGCAGGCGGCACGCCCGCTGGCGGCGACGCCGCTGCGGGTGGGCGCCCCCTTCGGGCGTCGCTGCCTCCGCAGGCGGTGCTGTCCCGCCGGGCGGCCGCCCCTGTGGGGGGGGGTTTCGCCCACGGGAGCAGCGGCGGCAGGCGTCGCGCGTCGCTGCCCTGCGGCGGCACGCGTCGCGCGTCGCTGCCCTGCGGCGGCACGCGTCGCGCGTCGCTGCCCTGCGGCGGCAGGCGCCGCTTCCTTTCGGCGGTAGGCGCCGCTGCCCTGCGGCGCCTCTGCCCGTGGGTTGCCAGCCCCGCCGGCAGCAAGCCTGCTGCAAGCAGGCCGCCGGCCGGCTGCTGCAGGCACAGCGCTTGCGCATGCGCCGGCGCTGTGCTGCCTGGCTGCGGCTGCGGCTGCCGCTGCAGGTGGCTGCAGGCATGCAGATCGAGGGCAGCAACTGTTGTTGGCCTTCCTTGCTTTTGCGTCAACGATTTTGACGTCAAAATTCTTCCTAAACACAATACACGCAGTTCAAAACCAATCATTCGCACGAACAACCTGGCTCTGATACCACTGTTGGGAAATCATAGGGGGGGCGACATCATATGCGCAGCGGAAGAACAAGAAAACAAAAATCCCCGATTCCCAAAAAGATGTTCATCGTCGTGCGAAGATTGGTGCGCAAAATCCGCAAAAACACAAAACTGCGTATAGAGATTGTGTTACCTAGGGAGATCGTATATCCCTGTTTCCTTGCAGATCCTTAGGAGAGGGTGAAGGAGGTCAAGCGTCCTCCTCTCTAGCGGTGATCCACACAGCAGGGTTGCGACGACGCTCCTCAAAACTCCAGGCCTCCTCTGAGGTGGAGAGGGAGAGGAGAATAGGAAAGGCAAGCAAAGACTCTAGCCTATGAGGCTGTGAATCCCTCCTATTTATAGAGATCCCGTGTCAAAACCCTAATGGGTCCTTTCCCTAGTGGGTATTGGATCTGCATCCAATAAGACAAGGGCTCCGTCGGATATCTCATATCCGAACCTCTACTCATCGCAATGCCTACCATATGTGTGTGACCCTCTAGGCCCAATATCGAGCTGGCCGTGAGTCATACCTGTCAGAACTCCTTCTAACTAAGTGAATTATTATCTCTGTAATAATTCACTCGACTCATCGACTACGGAAGTACTAGGCCACTACGCCGTAGTCCCCAGACGATACAGGGGAATCCAATCCATTGGACCTGTCTGTCCTCAGTTACCATGTACCTATAGTCCCTCATCCATCTAATATCCCAGAGACCGTATATCGAGCATGGTGCTGTCAGACCCATACGGTTTCTACTCGAGTCTCGCTCTAATCGGATTCTCCCGGAGAACTCTTTCTCTCTCAACCCGAATGACCCTGGCCAGGGATTTGTCTGAGCAAGAACACATGGGATATTCCTCTCATGATACCGAGAGTGGATGATCCTCTATCGACACTCAATAGCCCTCGTAAGGTCGACTACCACTCCCAATGACCAGCTGTACTAGATCTGGGAACAGCCAAACCTATAAGTCTGGTATCAAAGAGTGGAGTACTCATACAGGACATCCTTGGTGTCTCAAGTCTAAGAACCAGATACACCACTAGGACTACGGAATCGTTGTCTGACAATAAGGCATCATCAACCATCCAGCATTCCGTAAGCGGATCAATCAGTGAACTCATTCTCCAATGAGCACCTGTACTGTATCCCTAGTGTCCCTACACGAGCAGCTATGAGACCAGCTGCATCCATCATATGGACGGGTATACAGCACACCAGTCTATCCGGTTATCACGATGTCCCTCTCGAGTAACCTATGACCGGGATTATTTAGGATATGTGTTTAAAGGTGAATCGATCTCATTATCGTGATCTCATCACGATCCGATTCCCATTGCACAAATCCAAGGACATCACAATATATATGCATTTATGCAATAGTTATAAAGTGATATACGCCAAAATATAATAAGCAAAAAGATTCTGTATCAAGTCACACGTGCCATCACTCACGTGATTGGCTTGCTGGGCACTTATGACTAGCAGACACTAGGTGGTACCATCGCCTAGTCTGGTGGTACCACCACCTAACACAACTCGGAGATCGAGCTCTGGTTGTACCATCACCTGACAGGGGCGGTACCACTACTGGCAGCATTTACTATTAGTGGTACCACCGCCCAGTCTAGGCGGTACCACCGCCCAGACCACCTGGGGTGCTGCTTTCTAGGTTGTGCCACTACCGACCAGGAATTCAGCATCCTGGTTGGGCCTTGAATCCAGCCCAAACTAGCCCAACTCCGAGCCCAGTTGGCCCCTAACAGAGTTAATAGGATTACCTCCCAAATCAACTCTAATTATCGTTCTAACTACAATTAAGGCAAGCATGGTCCAGTACGTCGATTTTTCACTCGGCGATCCTCCGACAAACTTTTCAGTGAGTCTTCCGGCGAGCTTCTGATGAACTCCCGACCAACTCTCGGCTAGTCTTCCGTCGTGCTTCTAGTGATCTCCCGATGAGCTTTCGGCGAGTCTTCCAACGTGCTTCCTGTGATCGCATGATGAACTCTTGATGAGCTCCCGGTATATTGTCCGAGTCTTCGACTCCGACCCATCATCTGCTTTACACCTTACTGCTATCGTAGTTAGTCCTGCACACTTATCTCAACACAAGGATTAGATTAAATAATTTACCAATTGATTTCATCATCAAAATCTGAGATTCAATAATCTTTCTCTTTTTGATGATGACAACCAATTGGTAATAGAGTTAATCTTAACTCCCCCCTATCAATATGTCATAATTGAGAAAAGGCATTCTTGAATTTAAGGCCTTTGAATTCAACAATCAAACCGATAAGTTAAGTTCATTAAACTTATCAACATGCACATCATGATGTTAGAACCCTTGCAGATTCTAAACTTGGGGTTGATCTCTTTAGGGGATCGGCCTCCTTAGAACTTTATAGGGGTTCCTCCCTGCAAGTTGCTGCTCAAAGGCTGTAGAAAAGATTCATCTATTGCTTATCAAAAGAGGAGGAATACAAGGCTATTTATAGGGTTTCTAAACCCTAACTCCTAATAGGACTCCTACTCAAGACTCCTACTTCTAACCAACTCCTAATAGGACCTCTACTCAAGACTCCTATTCCTTTACAACTCCTAATTCTTCTCTAAGAAACAACCTCCTAACCCTAGCCGGCCTCTTCACCTCTTTAATAGGGGTCAGCTTAGGTAGGTTTTACATGAATGTCCCTCTCAATTAGGACTCTCCTAGCTTGAGTCCTAACAAACCTGCCCTCTTCAAATCAGCCTTGTCCTCGAGGCTGACGATTCATGAATTTTAGGAATTTAATTTTAAAGTCGTCATTGTTCTCTCAAGTGGCATCTTCTGTTGGTAGGTTCACCCACTACATTAGCACTTTAGTAGTATTTCGTCATCGTCGAGTCACGATCCGTCGATCAATAATGGTACTTGGCTAGGTCTGGAGTTCTCATTGGATAGTCATATTTGGGGGGTGGCTTTGGGCTGTCTCCAAGCACCTATTTACAACTTCTGTCTGACCGTTGATTTGTGGGTGATATGCCGTACTCCTTTTCAATTTAGTACCCTGCATATAAATAATTTTGTCCAAAATCTGCTCGTGAAGATGCAAGTAGAATTTATCATAAGCACAATGCGTCCCTTATAGTGTAATTTTTTTAAGTCCCAATTACAATGAGCCACGGAGCTTGGTGCTTCCTCCAAATTTTTTATAATCTTACTAGTCTCTGAATCTTCCTGCCATTCCATCTTAATATCCTCAAGTAAGTCGCTAGTCGGAAGTGAAACGGTCGAAACTTCAGCTTGCTCGGGTAGCTGCGAAAGCGCATCTGCAAGAATATTCTCTTTCCCCTTTTTGTAAGTTATTTCATAATCAAATACAAGAAGTTTTGTTACCCATTTTTGCTGCTCAAGGGATGATATCTTTTGCTCCAAAAAGTACTTGAGGCTTTTATGGTCGGTTTTAATTTGAAATCGTCGACCAATCAAGTAGGGTCTCCACCTCATTGTTGCGCGCACAATGGCGAGCATCTCCTTATCATATGTTGACTTATTTTGATGGGAGGGAGATAATGCCTTGCTAGTGTATACGAGTGGTCGACCATCTTACATAAGAATGGCTCCAATTCTGACTCCAGATGCGTTGGCCTCAATAATGAAGATTCGGTTGAAATCTGGTAGTGTTAGCACCGGCGTCGTCGTCATGGTTGCCTTAAGTTTGTCGAAGGCAGCGGAGGCTCTATCCAACCATTGGAAGACATCTTTTTCCAGTAAGAAAGTAAGTGGTGCATTGATCTTTCCATAGTTTTTCACGAACTTACGGTAGTAGCCTGTTAAACCCAGAAAGCCATGTAGCAATTTTATGTTCCTCGGGGTCGACCAGTTTTGCATTGCTCCAATTTTGAAGGGGTCCACTGCCACACCTTCCTCTGATATGATATGCCCAAGATATTCCACCTTCTGTTGAAGAAAGCAAAAATTCATAGTGGTTGTTGTGTGTTTAAAAGGTGGTTTTCGGTATGTCTTCTTCGCATACTCATATTTGATGATACCCGGATCAAAGGTCCAGCTTTGTAAAGATTTGTGCTCCCTTTCATCTAGCAATTCATCTACTATTGGAATTAGGTATTTGTCCTTGATGGTTATGCCATTGAGAGCTCGGTAATCAGCACATATTCGCCTTGTTCCGTCCTTCTTGCGTACAAGTAGCACCGGTGAAGAGTAGAGGTTGCAACTTGGTCGAATAACTCCTGTTTTGAGCATCTCTTTTTCAATCCTTTCTATTTCATCCTTCTGGAGATGTGGATACTGATATGGCGGAGCATTTGCTGAAGATTTGCCTGGAAGAATCATTATACAATGATCCTGCCGACGGGTAAGAGGTAGGTTGCACGGTTCGTCCAATATATTTAAAAATTCAACAAGCAAAGGAAGTAGATTTAGATCTTCAAATTCTGTTGGCTTTCCCTTAGTTTGCTGCTCAACTTGTACCAAAAAGCTGCTGCATGCTTTATGCAAAACCTTCTCAATTTGTTGTGTGCAAATCGTTGTTATGTCGCCCCCACGTTTCCCGTGCAATGTCACCTGTTTCTCCTTTCTATAAAATTTCATAATTAATTTTATAAAATTTTAGGAAATATCACCTAATATCATCAACCATTTAATTCTGAGCATGGCCTCATGATTGTTAAGAGGGAGAAGGAAGAAATATGCAATTATATCTTGGTCCTGCAGCAATCGTTTCTCTTGCGGGCGCCTACGATCACAATTCAAAATCCATCCATCGGCGACCTTAACGTCAAACCTACTGCAATTCTCGATAGGTAAAGCCATCTGGACAACAACCTTACTGTTTAGAAAGTTATTAGAGTTGGGAAATCTTGGGGGCGACATCATATGCACAGTGGAAGAACAAGAAAACAAAATCCCCGATTCCCAAAAAGATGTTCGTCGTCGTGCGAAGATTGGTGCGCAAAGTCCGCGAAACTTAAAACTGCATATAGAGTCGATAGTGTTACCTAGGGAGATCATATATCCCAGTTTCCTTGCAGATCCTTAGGAGAGGGTGAAGGAGGTCAAGCGTCCTCCTCTCTAGCGGTGATCCACATAGCAGGGTTACGACGACGCTCCTCAAAACTCTAGGCCTGCTCTGAGGTGGAGAGGGAGAGGAGAATAGAAAAGGCAAGCAAAAGACTCTAGCCTATGAGGCTCTGAATCCCTCCTATTTATAGAGGTCCCCTATCAAACCCTAATGAGTCCTCCCCTAGTGGGTATTGGATCTGCATCCAATAAGACAAGGGCTCCGTCGGATATCTCATATCCGAACCTCTACTCATCGCAATGCCTACCATATGTGTGTGACCCTCTAGGCCCAATATCGAGCTGGCCGTGAGTCATACTTGTCAGAACTCCTTCTAACTCAGTGAATTATTATCTCTGTAATAATTCACTCGACTCATCGACTACAGACGTACTAGGCCACTACGCCGTAGTCCCCAGACGATACAGGGGAATACAATCCATTGGACCTGTGTATCCTCAGTTACCGTGTACCTATAGTCCCTCATCCATCTAATATCCCAAAGACCGTATATCGAGCATGGTGTTGTCAGACCCATACAGTTTCTACTCGAGTCTCGCTCTAATCTGATTCTTCCGAAGAACTCTTTCTTTCTCAACCCGAATGACCCTGGCTAGGGATTTGTCTGAGCAAGAACATATGGGATATTCCTCTTATGACGCCAAGAGTGGATGATCCTCTATCGACACTCAATAGCCCTCGTATGGTCGACTACCACTCCCAATGACCAACTGTACTAGATCTGGGACAGCCAAACCTATAAGTCTGGTATCAAAGAGTGGAGCACTCATACAAGACATCCTTGGTGTCTCAAGTCTAAGGACCAGATACACCACTAGGACTACGAAATCGCTATTTGACAATAAGGCATCATCAACCATCTAGCATTCCGTAAGCGGATCAATCAGTGAACTTATTCTCCAATGAGCACCTAACTATATCCCTAGTGTCCCTACACGAGCAGCTATGAGACCGGCTGCATCCATCATATGGACGGGTATACAGCACACCAGTCTGTCCGGTTATCACGATGTCCCTCTCGAGTAACCTATGACCGGGATTATTTAGGATATGTGTTTAAAGGTGAATCGATCTCATTATCGTGATCTCATCACGATCCGATTCCCATTGTACAAATCCAAGGACGTCACAATATATATATATGCACATATGCAATAGTTATAAAGTGATATACGCCAAAATATAATAAGCAAAAAGATTCTGTATCAAGTCACACGTGCCATCACTCACGTGATTGGCTTGTTGGGAACCTATGACTAGCAATCTCCCACTTGACCTAAAGCCAATCACCTATGTGTCTTATCCCCATCAGACCCCTATGAAGCTCAAAGACAATCTGAGACAACAGCTTTGTTAGTGGATCTACAATGTTATCTTCGGATGGAACTCTTTCCACTACTACATCTCATCGGGTTACGATCTCTCTGTTAAGCTGGAACCGCCTCAGAACACTTCTGATGAGACTCGGGTTCCCTTATTTGAGTAATCGCCCCATAGTTGTCGCAATATAAGGAAGTCGACTTCTCGCTATCCGGAACGACTCCCAAATCTGTAATGAACTTCTTCAACCAGACTCCCTCCTTTGCTGTATCTGATGCAGTAATGTACTCCGCCTCTGTGGTCAAGTCAGCAGTGGTATCTTGCTTGGAACTCTTTCAGCACACTGCTCCTCCATTCAAGGTGTACACATACCCTGAATTCGACTTGCTATCATCGACATCAGATTGAAAACTTGAGTCTGTGTAGCCTTCAACCTTAAGGCTACTACCTCCATATATTAGTAAAAGATCCTTAGTCCTTCTCAAGTACTTAAGGATACACTTTACTGCTTTCCAGTGCTTCAAGCCTGGATCCGTTTGATACCTGCTTGTGACACTCAGAGCATGTGCTATATCAGGCCTAGTACATAACATGACATACATGATAGACCATATTACTGAGGCATAAGGTATCATATTCATGTTCGCCCTTTCTTCTGGAGTCTTTGGGGACATACTCGTAGAAAGCGATATCCCATATCTCATCGGTATGAGACCTCTCTTGGAATTTTCCATGCCAAACCATTTGACAATAGTTTCTATGTACCTGGACTGGGACAAGCCAAGCATCCTCTTGGATCTATCTCTATAGATTCTAATCCCCAAGATATAGGATGCTTCCTCTAAGTCCTTCATGGAGAAGTGTCTAGATAACCAAGCTTTTACTATGGATAGCATTCCTACGTCATTCCCAATGATGAGTATGTCATCCACATATAACACCAAAAAGGTGATAGCGCTTCCACTTACCTTTCTGTACACACAAGGCTCATCTTCGTTCTTAACGAAGTCATAAGATCTGATTGCCTCATCAAATCTTATGTTCCAACTTCGGGAAACTTGCTTTAGTCCATAAATGGATTTAAGCAACCTACACACCTTATCTTGGCAGTTCTTGGACACGAATCCCTCAGGTTGCATTATATATACATCTCCTCCTCGAGGTTCCCATTGAGGAATGCGGTTTTCACATCCATCTGCCAGATCTCATAATTATAGTGTGCTACAATAGCCAATAGAATTCTGATGGATTTTAGCATTGCTACGGGTGAGAAGGTTTCATCGTAGTCAACAGCTTACCTATGACGATACCCCTTAGCAACTAGCCTTGCTTTATAGGTCTCTACCTTTCCATCTACTCCGATCTTTTTCTTAAAGATCCACTTGCAACCGATAGGTACAATACCTTCGGGCGTATCAACTAGGTTCCAAACCTTATTGGAGTACATAGAATCCATCTTAGAATTCATGGCTTCTTGCCACTTCCTGGAGTCTATACTCATAATAGCCTCCTCGTAGGTCTAAGGATCAATATCCTCAATATCCTCTCCTATAATATGTCCCACATTTCTCTCAGGAGGATTGAATACTCTATCAGACCTACGTAAAGTTGAAACTTGTGTATTAGGTACCTGAACATACTCGGGCTATAGAGTGGTGCTTGAGCTTGGTTCTCCAACCTCGCTCAACTCTATCATTCTCCCACTATCTCCGCCAAGAATGTTTTCCTTCTCAAGGAACACAACTCTCTTAGCTACAAAGACCTTTTGGTCCTCGAGATGATAGAAATAATACCCACAAGTTTCCTTGGGGTATCCCACAAATTTGCATCGCTTTGTCCTTGATTCTAACTTATCGGGTTGTGTTTTTTTACGTGGGCAGGGCAGCCCCAAATCTTAACAACCTTAAAATCAGGCTTCTTCCCTTTCCATATCTCATATGGTGTAGACACTACCGACTTAGTTGGAACTCTGTTCAGAAGGTAAGCTGCGGTTTCTAGGGCATATCCCCAGAATGAGATGGGTAGGTCAGCGAAACTCATCATGGACCGTACCATGTCTAATAACGTACGATTTCTCCTTTCAGAGACACCATTGAGATGAGGTGTATAAGGAGGTGTCCATTGGGATAATATCTCTTGGTCCTTGAGGAACTGAGTAAACTCTGTACTTAAGTACTCACCTCCACGATCTGATCGAAGAGTTTTGATACTCTTTCAAGTCTGATTCTCCACCTCATTCTTATACTCTCTGAATTTCTCAAAAGGCCTTGGACTTGTACTTCATTAAGTACACATATCCATACCTTAAGAAATCATCAGTAAATGTAATGAAGTAGGAGTAACCTCCAATGGCATGAGTTGACATGGATCCATATACATCACTATGTATGAGTTCCAACAACTCAGTGGCTCTCTCTCCAGTTCTACTAAATGGAGAGTTGGTTAGTTTTCCACGAATGCAAGGCTCACAAGTTACATATGACACATAGTCGAATGGATCTAGATATCCATCATTTAGTAACTTTTGAATCCTTCTTTCATGGATGTGACCTAGCCTACAATGCCATAGGTATGCACTGTTCACCTCATCTCGTTTCCTCTTAGACACTTACATTCATGATATGTGGAGTAGTGTCTTGCATAAACAAACCTTTATGCAATATTCCTCTCGTCAATCTCCCCTCGGCTTTGCTAGAATTTACAATAAATTATAGATGTAATAAGCAATACTGGTATCCAATACCAATGCACTATCACAAAAATCTGCCAATTGGAGATTGATAATGAATGTACCTGAAGCTTCTCCAAGCTTCTATTTTGCCCTTTCTGCAAGGTACTCTTTGTAGTTCCTCTTCCAGTGCCTATCTTTACCATAGTGAAAGCACTGGCCTTTGTCCTTTACTGGGTCTTTCTTAGCAACCTTTGCTTTACCTGGTTTGTCCTTGCCCTTTCCCTTCTTTAGGGACCTTTCTGCTTTCCTTTTCTTTCTAGTCTCACCAGTGTAGAGAACTGGCTTCTCTTTCTTAATAGTACTCTCTGCCTCCCTCAACATATTGAGGAGCTCTGGGAGAGTCACCTCAAGCTTGTTCATATTAAAATTCATTATGAATTGTGAAAAGGAATCTAGTAGGGACTGAAGCACAATGTCCACACATAAGTTATCCTCTAGGACCATTCCTAGACCTGTGAGTTTCTCTATCCACTCAACCATCTTTAGGACATGGTTCTGAACCGGTGTCCCCTCAGTCATCCTAGCGCGGAAGAGGCTCTTGGATATCTCATATCACTGAGTCCTTCCCTGTTCCTCAAACAATTTGCGGATATGTAGGAGAATGGATCTGGCATCCATCTTTTCATGTTGTCTCTGTAACTCAGGAGTCATAGAGCCCAACATATAGCACTGAGCAAGAGTGGAGTCATCAATGTACTTCACGTAGCGAGCGATCTCATCCTCGCTTGCCCCTTCTTCGGGCATACGCATCACTGTATTAAGGACGTACACGATTTTCTCCACTGTGAGAACAATTCTCAAGTTACGGAGCCAATCCATATAATTTGGACCAATGAGGCGGTTGACATCAAGTATGCCACGTAAGGGATTTGAAAGCGACATTTTCTGAAAATAAAGATGCAGTAGAAATGAATAACATGCAGATTTTGCAAGAAATAAACTATCAAGATATGAACTTCTATCTTAATATGCTCCCACTATTTTACTAACGAGTCACGCGACACCCTCAGCACGTGAAACGGAAGTCTCCAACAGACTTCTAGTGGGGATCAGTATCCAATCAGCGTCTTAGTGTAACCTCGAGGGACTCAACCAATCACACTAAGCCTAAAAGGTAGGCAACTCTTGCCGATCACAACTCCTTGTGATTCCCGTCCTGTTCGGCCTCCGAATCACCATGGCCTCGAGGGACTCGACCAACCATGATGCTCGGTTAAGTCAACACCTTCGTTACAAGATGAGTCTGATTTGATGATATACCCTCGAGGGACTCGACCAAGCATACCATGCACTCAGGTCACCGGTGACATCTCTATGTCGTAAATAAGATAGCGAATCGCGATATAGGTGAGTCTCGAGGGACTCGACCAACTCAACTTACACCGGGAATCGGTTCCTACTCATAACGATGGAAGGCCACGTGGGTCAATCTAAATGCCTCACGTTTACCGACTTAATATTATCGAGAGATGTTTTTATGATTTGGTCTCCTAATATGACATGTCACACATATATATATTTAATATATATCTACATTGCATGCAAATATATATACATATCTAGTATGTGTATAAGCAATCACACCAGATTATCATGGACCACAACCTAATATGATTAGGCCCGAGCCAGTAGGCCTAATCACTCACATCAAGATCTATGTGTGTAACGGTGCATCACCATGCCCTATGATCGTTCATCTCGTCCTCGTCGGTTCCGTCGACATCTTGATGCATCTTCATGCATCACGATCGTCCGGCTCGTGGGTCCCGCTATCGCATCCACGCTCCCGCTGCGCCTCCTCATGTGATTACAACTTAATCATAGGCATGTAGGCCCGACAATAAACGAGAAATATAATAGAGGCTCGCAGACCTCAATAATAATAATCACAAGTACACACATCACACAGTCTATGATCATCCATCCACACATCATACATCACATGTATAAATAATCATCATCATGTAGGAGTACTATATAATAATAAAAATAATAATCGACTAAATCTTTTAATTAATTAATATTTTCTGAAATCAAGGACATGTAGGGAATTTCTCAATTCCTAAGGGTATTTTCATAATTTAGATAAAAGACAGAAATTGGAATTTCTCAAATTCATAAGGGCAAAACTATCTTTTTGTCCAAAACCCTAATTCCCTCTTACTGCTACCGCCGCCACCCTGCTTGCGGCGGGGCGAGGGCACTGCCCTCGCTTGCAGGCGGCATGCCCGCTGGTGGCGCTGCTGCTGCATGTGGACGCCCCCGCGGGCGATTCTGCCAACCGGGCAATGCTCGCAGGCGGTGTTGTCCCGCCGGGCGACCGCCCCTATGGGGGGTGGGGGGTTTTGCCCCCGGGAGCAGCGGCAGTAGGCGCCGCTGGCCTGTGGCGCCTCACCCCGCGGGAGAAGCGGCCGCAGGCGCCTTTGCTCGCGGGCTGCCAGCCCCGCCGGACGCAAGCCTGCTGCAAGTAGGCCGCCGGCCGGCTGCTGCAGACACAGCCCCTGTGCTGCCCGCCTTCGGCTGCGCTGCACGCACGTAGATCGAGGGCAGCAACTGTTGCTACCCTTCCTTGTTTTTGCGTCAACGATTTTGACGTCAAATTTCTTCCTAAACACAACACACGCAGTTCAAAACAAATCATTCGCACGAACAACCTGGCTCTGATACCACTGTTGGGAAATCTTGGGGGCGACATCATATGCGCAGTGGAAGAACAAAAAAACAAAATCCCTGATTCCCAAAAAGATGTTCGTCGTCGTGCGAAGATTGGTGCGCAAAGTCTGTGAAACTTAAAACTGCGTATAGAGTAGATTATGTTACCTAGGGAGATCGTATATCTCTGTTTCCTTGCAGATCCTTAGGAGAGGGTGAAGGAGGTCAAGCGTCCTCCTCTCTAGCGGTGATCCACACAATAGGGTTACGACGACGCTCCTCAAAACTCCATGCTTGCTCTGAGGTGGAGAGGGAGAGGAGAATAGGAAAGGCAAGCAAAAGACTCTAGCCTATGAGGCTCTGAATCCCTCCTATTTATAGAGGTCCCCTATCAAACCCTAATGGGTCCTCCCCTAGTGGGTATTGGATCTGCATCCAATAAGACAAGGGCTCCGTCGGATATCTCATATCCGAACCTCTACTCATCGCAATGCCTACCATATGTGTGTGACCCTCTAGGCCCAATATCGAGCTGGCCGTGAGTCATACCTGTCAGAACTCCTTCTAACTCAGTGAATTATTATCTCTGTAATAATTCACTCGACTCATCGACTACGGACGTACTAGGCCACTACGCCGTAGTCCCCAAATGATACAGGGGAATCCAATCCATTGGACCTGTCTGTCCTTAGTTACCGTGTACCTATAGTCCCTCATCCATCTAATATCCCAGAGACCGTATATCAAGCATGGTGTTGTCAAACCCATACGGTTTCTACTCGAGTCTCGCTCTAATCGGATTCTCCCGGAGAACTCTTTCTCTCTCAACCCGAATGACCCTGGCCAGGGATTTGTCTGAGCAAGAACACATAGGATATTCCTCTCATGACATCGAGAGTGGATGATCCTCTATCGACACTCAATTACCCTCGTAAGGTCGACTACCACTCCCAATGACTAGTTATACTAGATCTAGGACAGCCAAACCTATAAGTCTGGTATCAAAGAGTGGAGTACTCATACAGGATATCCTTGGTGTCTCAAGTCTATGGACCAGATACACAACTAGGACTACGGAATCGCTGTCTGACAATAAGGCATCATCAACCATCCAGCATTCCGTAAGCGGATCAATCAGTGAACTCATTCTCCAATGAGCACCTGTACTGTATCCCTAGTGTCCCTACACGAGCAGCTATGAGACCAGCTGAATCCATCATATGGACGGGTATACAGCACACCAGTTTGTCCAGTTATCACGATGTCCCTCTCAAGTAACCTATGACCGAGATTATTTAGGATATGTGTTTAAAGGTGAATCGATCTCATTATCATGATCTCATCATGATCCGATTCCTATTGCACAAATCCAAGGACATCACAATATATATATGCACATATGCAATAGTTATAAAGTGATATACGCCAAAATATAATAAGCAAAAAGATTCTGTATCAAGTCACACGTGCCATCACTCACATGATTGGCTTGCTGGGCACCTATGACTAGCAATTAGTACTGCCCGTGTCGATGAGAATAGTGATCGGTTGTTGTTTGAGAAGGCCTCCAACTTTCATTGTTTGCGGGTTTGAGTAGCCGGCTAGTGCATGTACCGTAACTTCAGTTGGTTGTGGCTCTTCTTTTGCATCTTCTTCTTCATGTTCAAGGCTCTCTTTTGGATGTTCAATGACCTCTTCTTCTATTGGTTCAATCATAAGAAGTCTCCCTTTACTACAGCGATGCTCACGGCTCCACGGCTCGTCGCAATGCCAACATAACCCCTTCGCATATCGCTCCCAAAGCTATTCTCTTATTAACCTCTTGGGTGTAGGGACTCGGTGGACGGTAGGGGAGGCTGAGTGCTTCAATATTGCTAGTTGAGGAGTGACCCTAGTTCTCCGAGCTTCATGGTTCAATTGCTCCTCTTGATGTCGTGCGAAAGAGATGACTGCCATAAGCGTGTACGGTTGTCGTGCTTTAACTTCTCCTCGGATCTCCGGCTTCAAGCCCTCAATGAAGGTCCCCAATAGCTATTTTTGAGACTAATCACGAGTTTGATTAGATAACATTTCAAACCTGGTTTGGTACTCCTGAATGGTGGAGGTTTGTCGGATCTTTGCTAGTTGTACGTTAATATTCTCGTAATCGGTTGGTTTGAAGCGTATCTGTAACATCCCATTAGTCCCACATCGGAAGTGGGCAATGTGTTTGATTAGCTTATAAGGGCCCGATGAGTGTACTACGTTAACTCCCGCTTAAGCATTTTGGTCCGTGGTTGAAAGACCAAAATGGAGTTATTGGCCAGTTGGCTCATCAGACTCGGGTCGTGACATTTGGTATCAGAGCCGACCTAGCATTTGGGCAGGGTGAGAGGGCTCGAGTAGGAAAGGGCTACCCATGGATGGAGTCGAGAACTCATCACGGCGTGGAGCCACCATTGAGTTAAACCTCACATGCACTATGCTAGGGTTCGATCTGGGTTATGTCAGGCCTTGACGAGGACGTCAAGCTAATTGAGTTGGGGATATTGTAACATCCCATTAGTCCCACATCGGAAGTGGACAATGTGTTTGATTAGCTTATAAGAGCCTGATGAGTGTACTATGTTAACTCCTGCTTAAGTATTTTGGTCCGTGGTTGAAGGACCAAAATGGAGTTATTGGCTAGTTGGCTCATCAGACTCGGGTCGTGACATTTGATATTAGAGCATGATTTGAGAATCACTAAGAATATTTTTTTTTATGTACTTGATGAAAAAGAAAAATTGAGGTTTATTGACTTTCATTTAGAGATTGATCAAAGAAAATTTTCCTTTGATGTTTTAGGAAGCAAGGATGACGAGATCATCTGGTTCTCCTGTTGCATCTACTGCTGATCAATTGAGTGGTATCATGCGGACTTTGGAGACTATGGCACAAGTGATGCAACAACAACAACAACATGTCCAACCCGGAAGAAATGATGAAACAGGGACATCAAACCAATCGAGGTTAGGAATTGAACAGTTGAAGAAGCTTAGTCCTCCCAGCTTTAGTAGTGAGTCTGATCCAATGGCAGCAGAACGATGGATGATGCAGATAGAGAAAATATTTGATGTCTTAAATTACCCTGATGATCAGAAAGTTTCTCTTGCTACCTTTATGCTGGAAGGAGAGGCTGAACACTGGTGGAGAATGATTAAGAGGATTTTTGAAGTCAAACATGAGCCAATGACATGGAAAGCATTCAAAGAAAAGTTTAACGATAAATATTTTCCAGATTGTATAAGAGATCAAAAATAATTGGAGTTCTTGAATCTTATCCAGGGAAATATGACGGTTGCAAAGTATGAATCTAAATTCACTGAGCTCTCTAGGTTTGCCACACATATGACTGATGATGAATCTAGAAAAGCAAAAAGATTTGAAAGGGGATTACGACCAGCAATAAGAAGTCGAATGTCAGCCTTAAAGCTACAAACATATGCGGAAACGGTAGAAAGAGCTTTGAAAATTGAAAGAGACATGGAGGAAATTCAAGAAATCATGGGCAAGAACAAAAAGGACAAATTTACTAGCAAAAGCACGAGAGAAAATGAATATGAAGCTAGTAATAAGAGGATCAAGACATCTAGATTTGAGAAAGGGAAACCACTGCGGAGGACTCAGTCATGTGCAAAATGTGGATTAAATCATGAAACAAGTCAGTGTTTTCGGGTGACTGGAGCTTGTTTTGCTTGTGAAAAGTTGGATCATCAAATAAAAGATTGCCCTCTGAGGAAGAAGAAAGAGCCACTGTCTCCTAGACCCTCAGCCCATGCTAAAGTGTATGCTATCACTGAACAAGATTCTAAAGCTTCTAAATCAGTGGTGGAAGTTATTCTTCATGTTTCTAAAAGAAATGCAAAAGTTTTGTTTGATCCCGGCTCCAACTTATCTTTTGTTTCACAATACTTTGCTTGTCACTTGGATATTCTACCTAGACCCCTAGATTATATGTTATATGTAACAACTGCTGTTGGAGATTCATTAGCAACAAACTTGGTTTACCCATCTTGTTTGATCTCTATTGGAGAACATGAACTCCTTGCTGATTTGATTCTCCTAGAGATCCAGGGTTTTGATATTATACTTGGCATGGATTAGTTATCTTCTCATCACGCTAGTATTGATTGATACAAAAAAATAATTACTTTCCGCATACCAGATCAGCCTATATTTTACTTTGAGGGCATTAGGCATGATTTGCCTCCTTGCTTGATATCAGCACTTCAAGCTTATCGTCTTATGCAGAAGGGTTATTTTTGTTATATGGTGTGTGTAAAGGAGCATTCAAATTAGGACCCCTACCTAGATGAAATTTCAGTGGTCAAAGAATTCTCTGATGTATTCCTAGATGACTTGCCTGGTTTATCTTTCGATAGAGAGGGTGAATTTGCTATTGATCTGGTCCCCAGTACAACCCCAATATCTAAGCCTCCCTACAGAATGACACCACTCGAGCTAGAGGAATTAAAGAAGCAACTACAAGAATTATTAGATAAGGGTTTCATACGACCCAGCGTATCTCCATGGGGTGCTCCGGTACTATTAGTGAAGAAGAAGGATAGAACATTGAGGCTTTGTATTGATTATAGACAATTGAATCAGGTGACCATAAAAAACAAGTATCCCATACCCAGAATTGATGATTTGTTTGATCAACTGTAGGGTGCACACGTATTCTCTAAGATTGACCTGAGGTCAGGTTACTATCAGTTGAAGATCAAGGAGGAGGATATTTCAAAAACAGCTTTCAGAACTCGATATGGTCACTATGAATTCTTAGTGATGCCTTTTGGTTTGACAAATGCCCCTTCAGCTTTTATGGAACTAATGAATAGGATATTTCAACCGCTCTTGGATATCTGTGTAATTGTATTTATTGATGACATATTGGTGTATTCAAGGAGTAATCAGGAGCATGAGGAACACTTGAGAAATGTATTGTCCATACTAAGAGAAGAGAAGTTGTATGCAAAGTTCAGCAAATGTGAATTTTGGTTGAATGAAGTTGCTTTCTTAGGCCATGTGATTTCAAGGAAGGGTATATCTGTTGATCCAAAGAAAATAGAAGCTGTAGTTGAATGGGAAGTACCAACAATTGTAACAGAACTTAGAAGCTTCTTGGGCATGGCAGGTTATTACAGGAGATTTGTGGAGGGATTTTCTCGAATCGCTCAACCTCTCACCAAACTCACTAAAAAGAATGTGAAATTTGTATAGGGTGATGATTGTGAGGAAAGTTTTCAAGAGTTAAAAAGAAGATTGACTAGTGCCCCTATTCTCACAGTTCCAAGTGGTTGTGAGGGATTTGTAGTTTATACTGATGCTTCAAGAAAGGGCCTTGGATGTGTTTTGATGCAGGAAGGGAGAGTAATTGCTTATGCTTCTAGGCAACTAAAAGGTTATGAACTGAATTATCCAACTCATGATTTAGAATTGGCAGTAATTATTTTTGCTCTAAAGATTTGGAGACATTATTTGTATGGTCGACAATTTGAAATATTTACTGATCACAAGAGTTTAAAATATATTTTCACTCAGAAAGAGTTAAACATGAGGCAGCGAAGATGGATAGAACTTCTGAAGGATTATGATTGTGCCATCCGTTATCACTCGGGCAAAGCCAATGTTGTAGCTGATGCACTTAGTAGAAAATCTACAAGTTTTATGGCTAGTCTGGTTGTGAAGCAATGGAAGTTATTAGAAGAAAATTTTAATTTGAAAGCTGTTAGGACTCTAGCTTGGAGAGTCCTAATTGAGAGGGACATTCATGTAAAACTGTTAGGACTCTAGCTAGGAGAGTCCTAATTGAGAGGGACATTCTGTTAGGACTCTAGCTAGAAGAGTCCTAATTGAGAGGGGCATTCATGTAGGAGGTGTTTTCTTAGAGAAGAATTAGGAGTTGTAAGGGAATATGAGTCTTGACTAGGAGTCCTATTAGGAGTTGGTTAGAAGTAAGAGTCTTAAGTAGGAGTCCTATTAGGAGTTAGGGTTTAGAAGCCCTATAAATAGCCATGTATTCCTTCTCTTTTGATAAGCAATAGATGAATCTTTTCTGCAGCCTTTGAGCAGCAACTTAGAGGGAGGAACCCCTATAGAGTTCCAAGGAGGCCGATCCCCTAAAGAGATCAACCCCAAGTTTAGAATCTGCAAGGGTTCTAACACCTGGTATTAGAGCAGCGTTCTTGGCGTCTCGCTGCCCTTCCACAGCCATCCATCAACCCTCTACAACCATCCAAAGCAATTCCCACAATTGCTTAAAAGATCGTCACCGAATTCCGTCATCATCTCCACCACCACGGATCATCCTTTGATCTCCCCGTGAATTGCAACAGGTTCTGGTTTCCTACCTTATTGCTGCTGCAATTTAGTTATCCTTATTCTAAAATCCAAAAAAAAAAAAAAATCATTCCTATATTGTTGCATAAACTTTTCGTCACAAAGTTTTCATCTCTACGACGAAAGATACATTGCAGAATTCCAGCCGCATAGCACCATCTTTTTGATCTTGCTACTGTGATTTTTCTATCCAAATTTCTACAAAATTTTTATGACATCTTTGACACTTCTTAAAAGTGGATTTCCCTTTGGTTTCATAAAAAAATTCTCAATATAAACTACTGATCTTTTATGTCCAATCTGCTACACTTGAATTGCAGAATTCAAGCCGCATAGCACCATCTGTTTGATCTTGCTACTATGCTTTTTCTATCCAAATTTCTACGAAATTTTTATGACATCTTTGACACTTCCTAACAGTAGATTTCCCTTTGGTTTCATCGAAAAATTCTCAATATAAACTACTGATCTTTTATGTCCAATCTGCTGCACTTGAAAATCTATGTTGCAGAAAATTTCAGCTGCATATCGTTGCCTTAACCCATCTATTTGCAATCTTTTTTGAATGAAATTTCTTATACACTTCATAGATCATCTTGGCTTCCATCTAAGATTGATCTATTAAGAAATTCATCTCTAAAAACGATTTTATGTTGCTGCAAATTTTCATCGTAACCCGCTGAAATTTTTCGACGATAATTCTGCAATTGCAACTTGCACCAATTTCCTTGCTGTTATACTACCAAAATTTTCTTGATTAAATTAGATATCCTTGCTGTCATATAAACTGTGATTTTGCTATCAATTCCCTCCTCAATTCTCTCAAATTTTTGGAGGAAATTACGTCGAGAAACCGTTGTTTCTTCGACGACAATTCTACTCTTACAAGACAGCACATACTTACTGCAACTTCCACAGATTTCTGTCAAACCTTTGCTACCATCTACCACAGATCAAAAACTTTCAACCACAGCCCTAAAACTCTACTAAACCATATCCTCAAACTGCACCCAAAATTGCCACAAAACAAGCCTAAATCGTAGCCTACATCCACCAATCCACCAACCCTTTTGACCATCACTTCTCTCAACCTATACATGCCTTTAACCCAACAACAAAAGAGAGATCTTAACATCATAGATTTGGGGGCATATATTATGGCATCTAAGGAGGCAATCAATGCTAAATTCGAAGCTTTGGAGGCGCGAATGGAGGATAAGATTCGGATGCTCTTTACCGAACTCAGATTGGGCCGACCACTAAGCCCGAAGAAATCACATCAAGGAGAGAGCTTTGCCCAATCACACCAACCCCAAAGATATGACTTCCAAGAGAGGGGAAGCTCTATGACCAATCCCAACTATCCATGCATGAGAGTGGACTTCCCTAGATGGGAAGAAGGAGACCCGATTGGTTGGATCTCGCGCGCGGAGCGATATTTTCGGTACCACAAAACCGCGGATGTATCTATGGTGAAAATTGCAGCTATACATCTTGAAGGGGATGCTATACAGTGGTTTGACTGGTTTGAACATACTTATGGATCCTTTCATGGCGACAATTCAAAGAAGGACTGCTGATTCGCTTCAGACCAACCGATTACGAGAATATTGACGAACAACTAGCAAAGATCCAACAAACCTCCACCATTCAGGAGTACCAAACCAGGTTTGAAAGGTTATCTAATCAAACTCATGATTGGTCTCAAAAACAGCTATTGTGGACCTTCATTAAGGGCTTGAAGCCGGAGATCCGAGGAGAAGTTAAAGCGCGACAACCGTATACGCTTATGGCAGCCATCTCTTTCGCACGACATCAAGAGGAGCAATTGAACCATGAAGCTCGGAGGACTAGGGTAGTTCCTCAACCAGTAATATTGAAGCCCTCAGCCCCCCCTACTATTGACCAAGTCCCTACACCAAAGAGGTTAACAAGAGAAGAGCTTCGGGAGCGATATACGAAGCGGTTATGTTGGCATTGTGACGAGCCGTGGAGCCGTGAGCATCGCTGTAGTAAAGGGGGACTTCTTATGATTGAACTGATAGAAGAAGAGGTCATTGAACATCCAAAAGATAGCCTTGAACATGAAGAAGAAGATGCAGAAGAAGAGCCACAACCGACCGAAGTTACGGTACATACATTAGCTAGCTACTCAAACCCGCAAACGATAAAAATTGGAGGCCTTCTCAAACAATAACCAATCACTGTTCTTATCGACACGGGCAGTACTACTAACTTCCTAAATAGTAAGCTTGCTGTTCGGATATCATTATCTATCGAGAATCGCTGCAGGTTTGATGTTAAGGTCACCGACGGACGGATTTTGAATTGTGATCATAGGCGCTTGCAGGAGAAACTTTTGCTGCAGGACCAAGAGATAATTGCAGATTTCTTCCTTCTCCCTCTTAACAATCATGAGGCCATGCTTAGAATTAAATGGTTGACGACATTAGGTGATATTTCTTGGAATTATATGAAACTAATTATGAAATTTTACAGTAAGGAGAAACAGGTGACATTGCACGGGAAACGTGGGGGCGACATAACAACGATTTGCACACAACAAATGGAGAATGTTTTGCATAAAGCATGCAACGGCTTATTGGTACAACTTGAGCAGCAAACTAAAGGAGAGCCAACAGAATTTGAAGATCCAAATCTACTTCCTTTGCTTGCTGAATTTTCAAATATATTTGACGAACCGCGCAACCTACCTCTTACCCGTCGGCATTATCATTATATAATGATTCTTCCAGGCAAATATTCAGCAAATGCTCAGCCATATCAGTATCCACATCTCCAGAAGGATGAAATAGAAAGGATTATAAAAGAGATGCTCGAAACAGGAGTTATTCGGCCAAGTTGCAACCTCTACTCTTCGCCGGTGCTACTTGTACGCAAGAAGGACGGAACAAGGCGAATATGTGTTGATTACCAAGCTCTCAATGGCATAATCATCAAGGACAAATACTTTATTTCAATAGTAGATGAATTGCTAGATGAAAGGGAGCACAAATCTTTACAAAGCTGGACCTTTGATCCGGGTATCATCAAATATGAGCATGCGAAGAAGACATACGAAAAACCACTTTTTGAACACACAACAACTATGAATTTTTGCTTTCTTCAAAAGAAGGTGGAATATCTTGGGCATATCATATCAGAGGAAGGTGTGGCAGTAGACCCCTTCAAAATTGGAGCAATGCAAAACTGGCTGACCCCGAGGAACATAAAATTGCTACATGGCTTTCTGGGTTTAACAGGCTACTACTGCAAGTTCTTGAAAAACTATGGAGAGATTAGTGCACCAGTTACTTCCTTACTGAAAAAAGATGTCTTCTAATGGTCAGACAGAGCCTCCGCTGCCTTCGACAAACTTAAGACAGCCATGACGACGACGCCGGTGCTAACACTACCAGATTTCAACCGACCCTTCATTATTGAGGCCGACACATCTGGAGACAGAATTGGAGCCATTCTCATGCAAGATGGTCAACCACTCACATACACTAGCAAGGCATTATCTCCCTCCCATCAAAATAAGTCAACATATGATAAGGAGATGCTTGCCATTGTGCGTGCAGCAACGAGGTGGAGACCCTACTTGATTGGTCGACGATTTCAAATTAAAACCGACCATAAAAGCCTTGAGTACTTTTTGGAGCGAAAGATATCATCCCCTGAGCAGCAAAAATGGGTAACAAAACTTCTTAGATTTGATTATGAAATAACTTACAAAAAGGGGAAAGAGTATGTTCTTGCAGATGCGCTTTCGCAGCTACCCGAGCAAGCTGAAGTTTCAGCCATTTCACTTCCGACCAGCAACTTTCTTAAGGATATTAAGATGGAATGGCAGGAAGATTCAGAGACTAGTAAGATTATAAAAAAATTGGAGGAAGCACCAAGCTCCGTGGCTCATTACAATTGGGACTCAAAAGAATTACACTATAAGGGACGCATTGTGCTTATGATAAATTCTACTTGCATCTTCACGAGTAGATTTTGGACCAAGTTATTCTATATGCAGGGTACTAAATTAAAAAGGAGTATGGCATATCACCTACAAATCGACGGTGAGAGAGTTGTAAATAAGTGCTTGGAGATAGCCCAAGGCCACCCACCAAATATGACTACCCAAAGAGAACTCCAGACCCAGCGAAGTGCCATTATTGATCGACGGATCATGACTCGACGACGACGACCCACGAATGACGTTCTAATACAGTGGGCGAACCTACCAATAGAAGATGCCACTTGGGAGAACTATGACGACTTGAAGATCAAATTCCCAGAATTCATGAATCATCAGCCTCGAGGACAAGGCTGATTTGAAGAGGGCGGGTCTGTTAGGACTCTAGCTTGGAGAGTCCTAATTGAGAGGGACATTCATGTAAAACTGTTAGGACTCTAGCTAGGAGAGTCCTAATTGAGAGGGACATTCTGTTAGGACTCTAGCTAGGAGAGTCCTAATTGAGAGGGGCATTCATGTAGGAGGTGTTTTCTTAGAGAAGAATTAGGAGTTGTAAGGGAATATGAGTCTTGACTAGGAGTCCTATTAGGAGTTGGTTAGAAGTAAGAGTCTTAAGTAGGAGTCCTATTAGGAGTTAGGGTTTAGAAGCCCTATAAATAGCCATGTATTCCTTCTCTTTTGATAAGCAATAGATGAATCTTTTCTGCAGCCTTTGAGCAGCAACTTGGAGGGAGGAACCCCTATAGAGTTCCAAGGAGGCCGATCCCCTAAAGAGATCAACCCCAAGTTTAGAATCTGCAAGGGTTCTAACAAAAGCTTTGAGGAAAGAGCAAGACTCGATGATATTGATGGCCTCCGTTCAAGTGCAATCTGATCTTATTCAATAAATTAAGGAAGGACAATTACGAGATCCACATTTAATCTATTTGAGGAATGAAGTAGAAAAGGAATTGAAGCCAAAATTTCAAGTTTCAAAGGATGGCCTATTGAGATTTGGGGAGAGAGTATGTGTACCAAATGAACCAGATATCAAGAATCAAATCCTAAAGGAAAGTCATACTTCAAAGTACACCATGCATCCTAGGAGCACTAAGATGTATAGAGATCTTCAAAGTCATTATTGGTGGGAAGGCATGAAGAAGGAAATTGCAATGTATGTTTCAAAATGTTTGACTTGTCAGCAAATCAAAGTAGAACACCAAAGACCTGGAGGATTGTTGCAACCTTTAGATATTCCTGAATGGAAATGGGAATATATTACTATGGATTTTGTTTCAGGACTACCCAGAACCTCTAAAAAGCATGATGCTATTTGGGTTATCATTGATAGGTTAACAAAATCTGCACATTTCCTACCGATTAATATGACTTATTCGCTTGATAGACTTGCAGATTTATATATCAATGAAATAGTAAGACTTCATGATATTCCAAAGGAGATCATCTCTGATAGAGACTCCAGATTTCTCTCTAGATTCTGGAGAAGATTACAGGAATCTATAGGCACTAAAGTCAAGTTTAGTACTGCATATCATCCTCAGACTGATGGTCAGTCAGAAAGAACAATTCAAACACTTGAGGATTTGCTTAGAGCCTATGTTATGGATTGGAAAGGTGAATGGGATAAAGATATTTCACTTATTGAGTTCACTTATAATAATAGTTATCATTCAAGTATTCAGATGGCTCCTTATGAAGCTTTATATGGGGGAAAGTGCATAACACCTATATGTTGGGAGGAAGTTGGTGACAGAAAGTTATTAGCACCGGACAAAGTACAAGAAACTACCGAGAAAATTCAAGTTATAAGGAAAAGGTTAAAAACTGCTTAGAGTCGTCAAAAGAGTTATGCTGACAATAGAAGACGAGATATTGAGTTTGAAATCGGAGATTTTGTATTCTTAAAGGTCTCCCCTTCCAAAGGCATTATAAGGTTTGGGAAGAAAGGAAAGTTAAGCCCAAGATTTATTGGACGTTTTGAGGTTCTTGAGAGGGTCGGTTCAGTCGCTTACAGGATTGCTTTGCCACCAGCATTGTGCCATATCCATGATATATTTCATGTTTCGATGATTAGGAAATATATACCTGATCCTTCTCATATCATTGAGTATGAGCAGATGGAGATTGATAAAGATTTATCTTACGTGGAAGAGTCCACTCAAATTGTTGATAAGAAGGAAATGATCCTAAGGAATCGGGTCATCACTCTGGTGCAAGTAATTTGGAGACATCATTCTGGAGAGGAAACAACCTGGGAGCTAGAGGAGGAAATGAAAAAGGTCTATCCCCATCTTTTCATCGATAGAGGTATGATAAATTTAGAGGACTAAAATTTTCTTTTAAGGGGGGGAGAGTGTAACATCCCTCATTTCTGAATTTTCGTATAAGTTTCTAGTTGTAATGTAAGTATCTATTTTAAATTTGATAAAAGAGCCAAAATACGAATCTAAGAACTAATTCATAAGATTTGGGAGATTTGTTCAAAAAAAAAAATCTGAGGACCTATATGTAAACCTTGAGGACCTAATTGTAAATATAATAATATAAGGACTAAACTGAAAAATGTATAAAATTACAAATTCCACTGTTTAAGCCTCTTTGCCTTCGTTCATAAGGAACCAGAGAAGGCAGCTGCATGGAAGAACAGGAGAAAGAAAGAAAGGACAAGAGAAGAAAAAGGGGGAAGAAGAAGAAGAAAAAAAATTTGGGGCTTTGAGGTTTCTTGCTCAAATCTTCTCATTTAGGGTCATAATTCTCAAAGGCAAGTATTCTAACCCTATCCTACAGAAGTATTAGTCTCTGTTCCTATACTGATTCTTAATGATTTATGCTTAGAACCTGATATTTCTCTCTTTGGACATAAAATCAAGGATCTGAAATTTTTTCGGTAAACTGACCCCTATACACTGTTTCAGCTATAATTTTTAGTACCAAATGTGGATTTAGGCAAAACCTAGCTCGTTTAAAATTAGACTCTTATATCTTTCTTTTGACACTGATTTTGCAGATTTTGGACACTTAATATTTACCCAAACGTCTGTTTCAAAGGAGCCTATAGATGCTGCAGAACAGGGATCAAAATTTCTGACCTTTCGATACTAAAATACCTATAAGTCTCTGTTGGAAATTCTGATTTGTATCAAATAGACTTCATTCGAAACTAGACTTGTAGAACTTTCTTTTGACATATTGATTGAAAAATTTGGAATTCAAATGCTTACCCTATTATCTGTTGAATCCGACCCTATGAATTCTGCAAAACAGTGATTTTGTTTTTGACCTTGTGTTACCAAATCAAAGGTAGCTCCTTGTTGGAAACCATGATTCATACGAAACTTATTTCAACAGAAAATAGATTGATATATCTTTCAACAGTAGACTTCCTAAGGGTGTTTGAGTATAATTGATAATCTGAAATATTTGTTCAATGTGCCTATTGAATTCTGTCAGAAATCGAGCTTTGGTCGATTTCGCGTATTCTGTTTCATTTGTTTGGAAATAGATTCCATTCAGTCCCCTTCACTCAATTGAGGCTTATGTTGGTGCTTGAATTCTGGTTTGATCTTATTTGTAAATTATTTACATTCTTGAAACATTTTGTGTAAATTTTAAGCTATATCGCATTGACACATATAGGCACATGTATATCCCATTGTTCCGCATTTGCTTTCGATATGTGCCTATTCTAGTTTCATTCCTTTGGATATTTAATTCATCTAACCTTCTTATTTGAATTGAGCTATATACGATTGCTTGGAATCTGTTTATACTTTTGCTTTCATTTCATTCCAATCTGAATACATTTGTGAGAGATTGTTGCTTGCATCATATTGACTCGTAAAGGCACATGTACATTTTATTGTTCCGCGTGTGCTTCCGATATATGCTATTTATTGTTTATACTGCCTTTTGTACTTTGGTGTTGTGGGATAATGTGAACCTTTGCCAGAAATGGTAAAGGGAGTTATGCATAGAGCCTGCGATGCTCTGCCGGCCCCCTTTGACTTCATCTAGACGTTGGTGGATGGAGCTCCCAAACGTGGGAGACTTCTGTCTGGTGGTCATTTAGAAATGGATGAATCACAATCTGTCTGTGGTCCCACTACACCCTCTGTATGTTTGATATGATATCCAGAGCTGTGGTTATGTGTTTATGTACATGCTTTGGATAAGAATGATATGAATGCAACGTCAAAGACGACGTTTGAGCTTCTGTTTGGTATTTGTTATTGATATGCTCTGAAATGTTCCATACACCATTGATATGCTCCGGAACATTTCATATGCCACTGATAGGCTCCGAAACATTTCATTTGTTATTTATATGCTCCGTAATACCGTCATCAGCTGCAGAAGAGCCATGGCCTCCTGTACACACAGAAGAATAACAAAGTACAGCTTCCAAAGCTCAATTATTAAAGAATAACAAAGTACACTATGCTACCCTCAACCAGCTTCTAAATCATTCAAGAAGAGCGGCATAAAAGGATGGGAATTCTTCACAAGTGTCAAAAGGCTAACGTAAGACTAATCTGAGGCGTGCAAGCATTGGACTGTTAAATGCAAACAAAACAAAATAAAAGTATAAGTTTCAATTATATGAGGTCCAAGCATATGTTCATATTATTTTAAATATTTTTTATTATTATTATTTTATAATCATATATCGAAACGAGTTTATAAATAAAAATATTTTTTTTTCTTAACTCCATCCATCCATACATCTATCTCAATATTTTCATCTTACCAATATAAATCATAAATATATTATTTTTTTAACCTCACTTTCAAATCCATAAGATATTATTGATCTAACAATTGTCTTATTATTATTATTATTATTATTATTAATCTCAAAAGCATCCAATGATCATACTGTTATTATCATATTTTTATTTTATTTTATGAATAATATATTCATCAATATCTTTGTCTTGTTGAATAATTCATTAAAACATCTAAGAATGACCATCGAACGCATCAAACCCTAAAAGATTGCATGGGTGATTGGGATCAATTGTCAGGCATCTAAAGCTTTTTTGCAATCCGCCGATACAGTAGCTAAAACAGGTTAAAGATGATTCCTTATCCACTTCACAGCAAACCTAAACTCCAAAAGAAAGAAAGAAACATTTTCCTGGCAGTGGGTGCAAGAAATGAAGAGTCAAGAACGATACGAAACAAGGAATTAAGAAAGCTTGTGGGGTTTCCCCTCAAGTAGTGATAATATCTTCTTCTCATGTTACGCAAAAAAAAAAAAAACATACCTACTTATCTGAGATTGGAGGACGACTTAATCTTCCTGTTTTTATTTTTGAGCTTGCTGAACTTTTCAATCTTCAGGTCAGTAATGGCTACCCATCCATTTTCTCCATAAACCATGTGGTTTCCATGATATACATCTGTTTAGAACAATAAGAACGAAAACAAAATGGTGCCAAATCCTAACCAAATCTACAACCAAAATAAAAAATCTATGTTGACTTCGAAACATGAAGAGAGCTAAAAATTTTAATTTACTGTGTTCTTCCTACAAAGAACATCAAATAAATAAGCATAAGCAATCCGGCGTCTACATTTATTCTTGTGTCACTGACTATAAACCCCTCATCCAATTATTTAACCTCCAAATGATAGAAAGAAGCACATGTAGATTAGACCAAGGCATGCATATCCATCCACGAGCAGCAAAATCTACAGAAGATGAACCAACATGCATCTTGTTCTATAAGACTACTCTACCACTTGGATCAAAACAAGAAGAGAAGAGAATTAGAGGAACTTTAGCTAGGAAAGACCACTGCAGATCAACCAGGTCGTCGCTGCATATCGAAAAGCTAAATCATTAGCTGATAATGCTACTACACCTACAGAAAAACCTAAACAGCCAATTCGAATCCAACTTCTTCTCTTTCTTCCCTAACCCATCTACCGCGACTGGCTACACTGCTGCTGCTGCTGCTGCACCTGATGATGATGATCACTGTCTTGCTCGATCTCAGAAGACGGCTCGTCCTCCTCGTCGAAGCAGTCGAGGCCGTAGGGGGCATGGCCGCGGCCGAAGGCCTTGATGTGGTCCTTGAGCGATCGCTTGTGCTTGAAATCGGAGCCACAGATGCAGTACCATAGCTTGCCGCAGTTCTTCTCGTGGGTTCGCCAGTCGCCCCGCACCGCGAAGGCCTTCCCGCACTTGCGGCACATGAACGGCTTGATCCCATGCTTCCTCTTGTAGTGGGTTTGAAGGGTCCTGAAGTCCTTGAGCGGCTTCGACCTCGGGTGGTCGATGTTGTTCCTGCATCCCGGCGCGCAGCAGTAGCACGGCAGCCGCAGCATCCCCGTTGGCTGCGTCCCCTTCAGCGACTCCGGTCCCTTCCTGTACTGTGATCCATGCCCCCACATATGCATCTGCACGTTAATTTCATCCACAAAACATAAGATGGCAAAGTTTCAGACGGAGAATATCTCTGAATCAGAATCGTAGAATGCTGAACGAATGAGATGTGTTTTTCTTTTTCTCCTTTTATTTCGAGGAAATGAGAAGTATAATTCATGATGAACGGAGAGAGGACGAAGAGGTCTTCAGGCAAGACTGGTGAGTCAGAATTGTTGTGTGCTGCAGATGACTTGGCGAGGGCTCTGTTGCTTAAGAAGTCCTCTGAAGCAGAAGCTGGAAGAGGGGGAACTGAACACTTTGATTGACAGTTATAGAAGATAAGATTTTTCGGAAATCTATTCTGCTGAGGAAAATCTTCCGTTCTATTGCAGGAAATCCTTCCTCCTAATGTATTTAAGCTTTTTCGTTTCTTCAATAACGTCAGAGCGCATTAAATCCACCTCAGAAGTACTACAGTACTGGAAGCATATGCGAGCATTTTCGACCGTCTTGTTCAGTCACATTTTTACTCATGCAAAGAGGACAGGGGGCAACCGTGGATCTCAGACTCACTTTGGAGTTTTGAACCGGACATAGGCATACAATTGCATCTTTATGCCACGGAATCACAGCCATGAACGGGAAAGCAGACGCGACTCCTAAAACAAAATTAGAGATGCATGGAGATCAGAACAGAGGAAGCTAATTACCTGCATGTTGTTGTATCTATTGAAGGTCTTGCAGCAAACGGGACATGGGAACTGAGTAGGGCCTATGAGGATCTGAGAAGGGGTGGGGATCCAATATTGACCCCTTGTGAGCTTCCCTATGGTAGGGTGACGCAGGGGAATAGCATCAACACCATCGTCATCTTCTTCGAGCTCTTTGTCTTCCTTCACTGAAGTGGAGGAGACCCTAGAGACGAGATCAGCTTCTCTGGGGCTCGGGAGGCCTATATGGAGGGCCACACTGACAGCTTCCTCCTCCACACTATCTCCCCTACTCAACCAGTTGCTCTTGCCATCGCCGTCACCTTCCACAAAGGCACTGCAGGATGTCTCCAGCTCCTCCTCCTCCTCCTCCTCCTCCTCCTCCACGTCCTCCTCCTGCTGGTGGCCGTGCCTTGTAGGACTGAGGCTAAGGAGGGGAAGGGCTTCTCTTAGAGGAGGAGAGGCCGGTGATGACTGCACGTAAGTGTAGTTGGTGAAGGCAGCATACAAGCTGTGTGTTGCAGAAGTGTGGGAGGGAAAGCCGTAGTGATTCAAGCTTCCTTTGAAAAGATTGCTGTAGCGGTCTGAGTCTGCCATGCTTGGAGTCTCAATCTGTGAGAGGGAACTCTTTCTGGGAGGAAGTCTTCAAGAGAGAGAGAGAGAGAGAGAGAGAGAGGAGAAGAAGAACTCTCTCATGCACAAATCTAACTAGAGGTATAGCGAGAGATGAAGATGATACAGGGAATTGCAAGAACAAAAGACCTTTCTAGTTCATGGGAGAGTGTGGTTGTGATCCTTTATAGAGAGCCATTCACGTACCCTCATGAATACAAAGAAGAACTCCACCAACCATGTACAATAAAAAGAACTCAAAGATCAACAAGAAAACATACAGAAACCCTCCATCACTGTGTAGTTGTTGCCTTTTCTTTATGTTTTTTTATTCAAGAAATAAACACATAAAATGAATAGAGTTCTCATGATGCTTAAAAGCTATCAATTTAATTTCCCAGTCATTTGGAATGAAGTGCGAGTTGCCCTCGATCCCAATCATTGGCTTCGGTAGCCTTTTGGCCTGTATTATTTTTTTTCCTAAGGTAAGTGAAATATTTTGTATTAGGCTTCAAATGAGTTTAGCACCATCGGATCATACACTCAACCTTTCGTGAGTGAGTGATATATCATCATTAAAACAATATTTCAGATATAAAAAATATATCGGATAAAACTTCTAACCTTAAATCTTTAGTAAAAAGATTTTGTACAGTAATATCAAACTAATATTTTAAGTGTGACAATATATATATATATATATATCGAATGAGATTTCGAATCCTCACTCTTTACTAAATGAGTATGATAGACTACCACTAGATCAATGTTCAAGGTACCCTCCATCCACGTATGCTCTCAAAGATTTCTTTGAGGAGGGCTATTTTATCATAATTTAGTTGAGAGAGCTTAATCCAAATGATCTAAGTTAAAATTCAAAAGAATTTAATCAATCTATTTTAGTCCAAAAAAGATGTGGCCTTATGAAATAAAAGTTATAGGTTAATCATCCATCTTTACCTTAAAAAATCAAGATGTATACTACTGAGAAAAATTAAATACCTATTTGAAGATCAAATGTATATCTATGGTGGAGAAAAAAATAAGTCTGAGTTTAATCTCAATTATCAGGTATTCTTTTAGTCAAAGAAGAATATAATGATTAGCACCTATACGCGTTATACTTGAAAGAAATAAGAGAAATCATACTGATCACCTAAAAATCACAATAAATGTCAGTAACCACACACCCAATCATGCCAAATTGATTTCTTGCCTGTGTGCTGAATATATTGGTTTGCGATCATGCTAATATATTCATCAAAGTGAGTAAATATTGCCACCTGATGTGAACTAAACACTGAAGCAGAGCATTAACTCTCAAACTGATGACAATAATTGCTCCCTTTGGTAGTGTCTTGTAGCTTCTCTACTTATTTCACTTCTACTTCTGAGTTCATTTCCTATCAGCAGGAATTAAATGAACAGATCATTACAGGTAAGAGAAAAAAGAGAAAAGAAATAATGTTACAGGCGCTCACTATACCACTCTCCATTTCATTGGAACTTGGCTGGTGCATGCATCCTTCCAATCCAACACACTATTGTAACAAGGGGACCCAGCATGACCGGAAGGGCCCATCAACAACGTGGTTGGCGTGCCAAACATGCTAATGTCCCCACTGTTCTTTTGGATGGCCACAAGTAAATGCAAATAGTTCTTATGTTCTCTAGGTCTACAGGATCCATAGAAGCATACATGTAAGTTGTAGGGTACCTTGCCCAACCGACAATTGATGTTCAAGGTATAAACCAGCAGCAACTACAGTGGCAGCATTAAATCACAATAGTATGAAGTGATGGGCAGCTTCTGATGTAGTAGTTTCACTGCAATAAAAGCGCAGAGTGGGGGGGGGGGGGGGGGGGGGGGGGTTTAAGTTTATGCCATGAGATTCATGATGAGGATCAGAGCTTAGAGAAGGACCCACATATAAGATGTAAATGAAAAGGATGGAGGGGGGAGGCAAATGCATGAGGTGGTTGGAGTTATAAGAACAGGTACCAAGGAACATAGAGCTGCCAACTCCGATTTAAGATAGGTACGTAACCCATGCTGTTGGTGGAGAAGAGCTGTTGAAGAAAGCTGATAATGCTGTCCTCCATTAATTCCACATTGAAGTGTGGATGGCCATATGAATGATTGCAGTTGCTGTGCTGCCTAAGCCTGCTTTAGTCCGAAGGCTCTTAATCTTGGTCATCCCTTGACTGAGAGTAGCTGAGAAGAATAGATCAGCTAATATACCTGCATAATAAATGTATCAGCGCCTCAATTAGTCTTGTGAAGCAAGAGAAAGAAACAGCTAAAAACAGCTAACATAGTGCCACTATGCTTTGCATGTTGATTCTACTGCTTGGTCAATAGAAACTGCTAATGTTGCTTAAAAACTTTTATGTCTATATTGATCACAAAAAGAGTATCATCGGGGTTCATAGTTAAAGAGAAGAATCAAAATAGATATTACCAACATTCTTCTTTCTCTCTCTCTTCTCCTCGAAGCTTCTGATACAAACATGCATGCATATTGGACACAATTTGTGTGCAGAGTCTGGGCAACAAGTTCCAAAGGGAGAATGTTGACTAATCGTAATTCAACACCTGTCCCTTATTATTGAAGAAAAGAGAAGAACATTATTGAATTTGAGCACGCACATCTATGGTTAGGCCGCCAAGAATTACAGCAACATAAAAGGCAAAAATACAGCAGGACGACATTGAAGCAGATCAATCAAAATTTTTTCATACCTACATTCATATGTAAACCCTTATGTTCCATTTTGCGAATTGAATGCACCCCAAATCCTAGAAAGTAAGAGGCTTTGATGATGGGAACTAGCTGGGCTGGTTGCCTTGTGATGGCTGCCGACCAATGTCATGTGTTAGATTCAACAGGTTCTATGTTGTAGGGTGGTCGGTCCCATTGCTTCAATAATAGAGGAGGTACTGTAAGAAAAAAAGAAGAAGGTAGCCACAAATTTATAAGAACCACATATTGGAACAAATACATAAAACATGTGAAATTGACATACAAAAGACTCATTCAGGAACCCCCCGTGGATCACAGGGGCTACAACCAAGCTAATTTAGACTCTCTGAAAATTCACGGTAACGAAATGACATACGCATTTCTTTCGACAGTCATCTCGAGCTGCAATAATCAAGTTGACCAACGTAATTGAAATTCCTCCGGGAAATCCAATATGGCACACGCTATCTCTTGTCAAATCTCATTGATGATGTGCTATTCTTAGCAACTCAGGGAGAGCAAGCATTTGAAGATAAGACACTGCATGCAACTGCCTCTTTTAATTCTGTGCAAGTAAGAAAATGAATCATCAGATAAGGCACTGCATGCAACTGCCTCTTTTAATTCTGTGCAAGTAAGAAAATGAATCATCAGATAAGCACTGCATGCATTTTAATGGTGCCTCACAATGACATACTTGGTTTGATGAGCTTTCACTATCAGCTTAAAGGAACCACCTAGAATGATCATGTATCTGAAGAGCCATTTCAAAGATCACATATTCTTTCTTTTCTATAACCATCGTCATGGTAACAAAGCAAAGGATAAACATCAAGGGCGTCCCACAAACCGCCCAATGCATGGTGACGGACAATCGGCTGAAAGCTAGCTAGGTTGCCATACCTAAACTGCAATCGACGGAGGCCAAGCCGAAGTGTAAGCAGAAAATGATATGTGATGAATATGCCATCCGATATCCTGAGGCCTTGAAAGTCACTCCACCTACAAAACAACCTACAAGCTATTAAGTATGATCGACAATACTTACGTCAAAACATATGGTATAAAATAACAATAACTGAAAAAGGATAATTTTACCAACAAGGCAAAAGTCTACCTACTACATTGGCAAAAGTATTTATGGATGTTGTAGATCACCATGGAAACACAAGAAAAATAATATATATATATATATATATATATATATATATATATATATATATAATCAAAAAGAAAAACAAACGTAATGTCTGAAAATCATTAATAAAGTTATATCAAACTTCAATATCAGCATCTAAACCATTACCTACTGAAGTCTGAGTATTTATAACCTCAATTAGAAATAATGAAATCGCTTACAGTCATACAGAAGCTACGCAACATGAAAGAATTAAGCCTTCACCATGAATTTGGTTGGTTTGTAACTGTATAATGAATGCCATACAGAATCTTACGGTAGAAGAAAAACATCTAAATTTCGTACAGAAATTAAACGATCCTAATCCAAGAATCTCATTCCATACCCTTCTTCAACCTGACCTGATATTTTTGTTATTTGTTCTTCAAAGAACAAATAGAATAAGATAATGAATAAAAATTATATAAATTAAGGATAATATGTCATTCCAACATGAAGAATAATTAACAGTTGATGAGCTGATCAACATGGGAGCAACTGGAAGGAAAATCTCAAGATACTAAACATACCGGTGCAGCTTAATAGATACAACTAAAATGGATAATAAAATTTTCAGCCCACCACCTAACCGAGTAAAAGAAAGCACAACTTAGTTATGTTGGCCACCTACCAAATTATGGTCTGAATTATTTTCAAGAGCTTCTCTTCAATTATAAAATGTCAAAAAACAAAACAAAAAACATGATCATAGGATTTAAGACATCGTGTCCTATATATACAAAATTTTTACACATATCAGCCTCGGTCTCCAAGATGTCTGCTGGAGACCGTAATTTTCTCGTACTTGAACAATAGTTGAAGCAAAAATGACAACGGGAAAAATAAAACAAGAGAAAAATATGTTATGACTTGATCAATTAACAAAAATTGCCACATCCAAACTAATATATTATCAAGCACAATGTGCCAGTGACAGATTTAATAGTGGCTCAGTGCAGACTGCAATTAATTTGTCATAGCCAAATCCAAAGTGTTCTTGCATATGATTCATTAGGTTAGATCCCAAATGGAATGGACTGAATAGAGAGGGTTCAGTAAATGTGGAGGCCAAATACACACATAACATAGTGATCCCTTTGCTCTAGCTAAATCACCCAACAGTCGCCTTAAAATATCACTTGTATTCCCAATTCTTTTTTATGCATAAAAATTTTAACGGACCTGTTGAATCATATTTAGAGTGATAACTTTGACCAAACACTTAAACACAAAATAAACCACACAAGTAATCAATCAGTGAGTTTATCAGGTGATAAACAAATTGACATGATTAACACAGTCAATGGATGGGTGGGGGTGGGTATTGAGTTCAGGTAATTGATACAAGTATTCCAAAATTAAGGTAGCTAATTGATACGATATATTTTGGCCCCCAAGACACGTCAGGTTAGAATCTATACTAAGGCACTGCTCAGCACGTCACACCTTGGGAATCCCGAGACGACACCGTCCCCAAGACACGCTAAGTCAGAATCTGTATTAAGGCACTGCTCGGCACGTCACGCCTCGGGAACCCTGAGACGGCGTCGCCTCCAAGACACGCCAAGTTAGAATCCATACTAAGGCATTGCTCGGCACATCCACCACGCCAACCCGCGTACGATCGACCCACGTACAGTAATATAAAGACCTCTGGCTAGTATCTGGCCAAAGGAGGTAAAAAAATCAATTGATCACTCGACTGACTTGCTCGTCGGAGGGGCCTCATTGGGAATCACCCGACAAGGGCCATTTTTGCAGGAAAGCGATCGCCCACGACCCACAAGCGTCTCGACAAAGGAGAGCAGCCAATCGGCTAGGATTCCGACCAACGCTAACCAGCACTTCTTCTCGAGGGTGCTGTCATACCCTTAAAAAATATCGATAATATTTAAAATTTTCATCACAAAACCAATCCAGGATCCAAGCTAACATTTGATGACATTGAAAAATATTCTATCAAATTTACATCTATAAAACCTGTGCAGTTTATAACTATACAACACATCACTCGATGATTAATAAAATCCGATCCCAACTCACCAAATTAATAATCACAACATAAATTCACAAGTATGGGAGTCTATACAATCATAGAACCAACATTTATCACAAGTTTATATCATTACACGAATTAAACTTAATATTTTAGAATCATAAATACGAGAGATTCTTTAAACTTATATAAAATCCATAAGCTTAGATTCACCGTCAACATTTCATTAGATGCAGAGTGTGCTTATACAACAAAAACATATATACTAATAAAGATCTAACCAAAATCTTCTAGCTTTCCACTATCTCAGCCCAATTTTAACATTTAAGTAAGTGACAAGCTATCCTGAAAAATTTATATAGCAACAAAGTTAGCATATAAAACTCAGCAAGTGACTAACAAATCCATGGCAAAAGAGGACAATTTCCAAACAAATAAGGTTTCAAGATACAAGGCAGAATATAAAGAATTTATAGACGTAATCTCACTAGGTGCAAAATCACAAATGTCATTTCAATCAAACATATTTGGTTCATAACCGATGGAGCATAGAATAATTGAAGCATATTAATAACCAATGAAATGTTTTGGAGCTTATCAATGACGTATGAAAGGTTTCTGAGCATATCAATGGTAAATAGGATATTCCAGAATATATAAATAGCATATGAAATATTTCAAAACATATCAATGGTGTACGAACATCTCGGAGCATATCAAAGAATGATACGAAACAGAAGCTGAAACGTCGTATTTGACATTGCATTTATATCTTTCTTATCCAAAGCGCATACAGAAATACATAACCAAAGCTCTAGATATCATATCAAATATACAGAAGGTGTGGGACCACACACAGAATATGATTTATCCATTTCTGAATGACCATCAAACAGAAGTCTCCCACATTTGGGAGCTCCATCCACCCATGTCTAGGTAAAGTCAGAGGGGGCCGGCAGAGCATCGTAGGCTCTATGTATAACTCCCTTTACCATTTCTGGCAAAAGTTCACATTATCTCATAACACCATAGTACAAAAGGGCAGTATGAATAATAAATAGTACATATTGGAAGCACACGCGGAACAACAAAACGTACATATGCCTTTACAAGTCAATACAATACAAGCAATAATATTTCACAAACATATTTAGATTTGACAGGAAATGAAAGCAAGAGTACACACGGATTCCAAGCAATCATATATAGCTCAATTCAAATAAGAAGGTTAGATAAATTCTATATCCAAAGGAATAAAACTAGAATAGGCACCTATCGAAAGCAAATACAGAACAATGGGATATATATGTGCCTATATGAGTCAATACGATATAGCATAAACGTTACACAATATGTTTCAAGAATATAAAAAACTTACACACAAGAGCAAACCAGAATTCAAGCATTAATATAAACCTCAATTGAGTGAAGGAAACTGAATGAAATCTATTTCCAAACGAATGAAAACAGAATATGCGAAATCGACCAAAGCTCGATTTCTGACAGAGTTCGAGAAGCACATTTAACAAATACTTTATATTATCAATTATGCTCCAATACCCTTAAAAAAGCTATTTTCAAAAGATATATCAATCTATTTTCTGATGAAATAAGTTTTGTATGAATCAAGGTTTCTAACAAGGAGTTACCATTGATTTAGTAACTAAAGGTCGAAAACAAAATCACTGTTTTGTAGAATTCATAGGGTCAGATTCAATAGATAACAAGATAGGCATTTGAATTCCAAAATTTTCAATCTATATATCAAAAGAAAGATCTACCAGTCTAGTTTCAAATGAAGTCAGTTTGGTACAAATAGAATTTCCAATAAGGATTTATAGGCATTTTAGAATCAAAAGATCAAAAATTTTGATCCCTGTTTTACAACATCTATAAGCTCATTTGAAATAGAAGTTTGGGTAAGTATTCGGTGTCCAAAATTTTCAATATCAGTGTTAAAAGAAAGGTATAAGAGTCTAATTTCAAATGAATAAGGTCCTGCATAAATCCATGAGTGGTGCTAAAAATTATAGCTGAAACAATCTATAAGGGTCAGTTTACCGAAAAATTTTAGATCCATGGTTTTGTATCTAACAAGAGAAATATCAGGTTCTAAGTAGAAATCTTTCAGATTATTCAAAATTAATATAAGAACAGAGACTAATATTTTTATAAGATGGAATTAGAATACTTACCTTTGAGAATTATGACCCTAAATGGGAAGATTTGAGCAAAGAAAACCCTAAAGCCCTAAATTTCTCTTCTTCTTCTTCCCTTTTTTCTTTCTTCTTCTTTCACTCTTCCTCTATTCTTCCATGTAGCTGCCTTCTCTGGTTTCTTCAGAACGAAGGCAGAGAGGCTTAAGCGGTGGGATATGTAATTTTATGTATTTTGTAATTTAATCCTTGTATTATTATATTTATGATTAGGTCCTCAGGATTTACATATAGGTCCTCAGATTTTTTTTTTCTCTTTGAACAAATCCCCAATTCTTATGAATAAGTTCTCAGATTTATACTTTGGCTCTTTTATCAAATTTAAAATGGATTCTTACATTATAACTAGAAATTTATACGAAAATTTAGAAATGAGGGATGTTACAAGTGCGGCCACCTCACGAAGACGAGCTGTCAACTAATAAGACCCTTTTTCTAAGCTTTTGAATAATGTTTGTTGAGTTTGTTTAGTCCAATTGTTTATTGAGTCGGTTTGGTTCAGTTAGAGTCAAGTAGAGGTTTATTTAATATTTATTTATTATTAGAGTTCAAGGCCTTGATGGACTCTGGGTGGAACTCTATAAATAGGGATGTAATTGCTTCTTTTCAATAATCTATGAAAAATATTATTCTGTCTTTGGACAACCCTAGGAGGTCGATCCCCTCGAAGCGATCAAGGAGGGCCGATCCCCTCGAAGTGATCATTATCATCCCCATTTCTCCCCTTTCTTCGACGATAAGACTTTAGGATCTTATCATTTGATATCAGAGCGACGATAAGACTTTTAGGGTCTTATCATTTGGTATCAGAGCGACGATAAGACCTTTAGGGTCTTATCATTTGGTATCAGAGCATACGATAAGACTTTAGGGTCTTATCATTTGGTATTAGAGCAACGATCCTTGGCGCAACCCGCCGCAACCTTGCTTCCCTTCTTCCCACCACCACTACAAGGCAACTCTTTCTTCACCGTTGTCGTTGTTTCCCCGGCCAGCAACCTTCGACCACCGCTCAACCTTCTCGCTGCCTCATCTCGCTCAAAAAAAAAAAAAAAAAAAAAAAAAGAAACACGAGAGGAAGAAGAAGCCGCAGCCACCCCTGCGTCCCCTGCTTCCGGCCAGCCCACCCACCGCTGCTGCTCTCCGGCCAGCGCCCACCATCGCCCCGCTTCCCGGCCGGCGACCACCACTGCCGCTGTTCCCCGGCCAGGAGACGACGCTGCCAGCGTCCATCCCAGCCCTACTGCCGCCGCCCGCCTCCCCTTGCGTCGCAGCGCAGCCGCTCGACTCTTCTCCTCGGCGATCGTTGGTGACGCTGCTCCCAGCCGCGCCACCACCGCTGCCTCTCTACCGCAACCCTAGCCGTGCCCCCCCCTTGGGTCGCAGCCGCAGCCGCCTGTTGCTGCAGCCCCTCGTTGCAGCGGTTGCAGATACAGAGCTTCCTCTGTTGCCGCAGCCCCTCGTCGATCGCAGCCACGCCTCGAGCGCCGTCGCCTTCCAGCCGACCCACCACCACTGCCAGCCACCGTGCGGCGACTGCTGCTCGCCTCCCAGCCGCCGCTCCCCCTGGCTCGGGCGAGAACGACCGCCGCCACTCCCCCTTGCTCTGCCCCCTTGTGACCGAGAAACAGGGCAATCCTCTTGCTGCTGCGAACGCCGGTTGCCACCACCGTCGCCACTGCTGCCCAGCCAGCGACGACGCCGCTCGCCGCCCAGCCTGCCACGACTGCTGCTGCCAGCCACCGCAGCCTTCACCTCAACCCCCTCGATCTGCACCGTTGCTGCAGGCCCCTTGCTCTGCATCTTTGCCGCAGCCGCCGGTTGCCACCATTGCAGCCTCAACCCCGGCCGCTTCTACGCCACCTCCCTCTTGTTCTGCCTCCACTGCTGCAGTTGTTGGTTGGCATCACCGCAGCCTCAACCCGGCTGCTTGGCGATTGCTTCCTTGGGTCACAGCAGTCACAACCGTCGCCTTTCAGCCTCGGCGCTCTCATCTCACACAGTGACAAAAACACAGGGCAGCAACTCTTCCTCTATCGCAGCCACCGCAGAGGCGAGTCTTTGCCGGCATTGCCCCCAACCACATCACCATCGTTGCCTCCTAGCCCTCAGCAGCAGCGATCCCTCCACACAGCGACTGCAACAAGCATCGTTGCCTCTCACCAGCGCCTCCTTCCGTAGTGTGACAGAAACAGAGCAAAGCTGCCTTCCATCCGCGCCATCGCAGCCATCGCAGCGGTGAGCCCTTGGCGGTGCTGCCCTAGCCGCACCACCATCGTTGCCTCCAAGCCCTCAGCAACAGTGATCCCTCTACGCAGTGATCGCAACAAGCATCGCTGCTTCCCACGCGGCGACCGCAGCTACATCCTTGCATCCTCGCAACAACCCTTCATTCTCATAGTGTTGCCACCGACTGCGTCGCAACAGCAGTACCGAATAGGGCAGTGTTGATGCCCTTGACCGACACCAAAAATAGGAGTTGAGATTACATATTTGCAGTCTTACGCAATGGCCACTGATAACTCAGTGAAAGCACAAATGGAAGCATTGGAAATTAGAATTGAGAACCGGTTACAAGAAGTACTTAATGATTTGAAAAAGGACTTACTGGAGAGCTTTAGTAAATTTCAACAAGGTGGGAACTCAAGTTCTACATTGCACAGATCTGAAAATACTAGAAAAGGGCCCCAAGATTGTGACATAATCTACTCATACATGAAGGTGGATAGACAACTCTCAAAAATTTGTTAGACTTCTACAGTGTTGGAATATCAGAGTAGGTTTGAAAGATTATCAAATCAAGCTAGAGATTGGTCGGAACGATAACTTCTGGATACATTTATTGAATGTCTTATTCCAGAGATCCGGTGTGAAGTTAAGGCTCGTCAACCTCGCACTATGATAGCTGCGATCTCATTCGCACATCTACATGAGAAAAAAATCAACAGGGAAAATCATGGAAATAGAAGTGACAATAACCAGATGATCAATAAGCCACCAGCCCTATCTATTCCCAACCAAAGCCTTGACACCCGAAGACTAACCCAAGAAGAACTTAAGGAAAGATCAGCAAAGGGTTTGTACTATGATGAAAAGTAGAGTATGGAGCACCGATGTAAACAAGGGCAACTTCTGATGATTGAGCCAATTAGAGAGGAACCAGAAGTAAAAGAGTTGGACTTCGATTATAAAGGTATGAAAACTGATGAAGATATTGAAGCCATCACACATACAGTGCATGCATTGGCTAGTTATGCTAACTCACAAACTATGAAAATCGGAGGAACTTTGAAGCATCAACCTGTCACTATTTTGATTGATACAGATAGCACTAATAATTTTATGGACAGGAAAGTTACAGCCCAATTAGCCCATCACATTAAAGGTTGTGATATATTCAAAGCTGATAGACGGATTTTAACTTATGATAGCAAAGGCCAGGAATTTCTTACAACGATTACTACACTGAAAGATCGACCTATTGCTTACACTGTCAAAAAGTGGAGATCGTACTTAATTGATCAACGGGTTGTAATGCGTTGCAGATAGCCTATGACTGAAGTGCTAAAGACAAGCTCCCCGAGATTGATGCTGCTCAGCCTTGAGGACAAGGCTGATTTGAAGAGGGAGGAACTGTTAGGACCCTTTTTATAAGCTTTTGAATAATGTTTGTTGAGTCTGTTTAGTCCAATTGTTTATTGAGTCGGTTTAGTTCAGTTAGAGTCAAGTAGAGGTTTATTTAATATTTATTTATTATTAGAGTTCAAGTCCTGATGGACTCTGGGTGGAACTCTATAAATAGGGATGTAACTGCTTCTTTTCAATAATCTATGAAAAATATTATTCTGACTTTGGACAACCCTAGGAGGCCGATCCCCTCGAAGTGATCAAGGAGGGCCGATCCCCTCGAAGCGATCAAGGAGGGCCGATCCTCTCGAAGCGATCAAGGAGGCCGATCCCCTCGAAGTGATCATTATCATCCCCATTTCTCCCCTTTCTTCGACGATAAGACTTTATGATCTTATCATTTGGTATCAAAGCGACGATAACACCTTTAGGGTCTTATCACTAACCACCCGAGGATCGTCATCCAATGCACGAAGGAGAGCAGTGAGTCGGCCCAGATCCCGACTAACTCCAATTAGCACCCCTTCCCGAGGGCGTGGCCACCTCACAAAGACAAGTTACCAACCACCCAGGAGAAGGAGAGACGCAGCTTGGCATATATGGCGCCAGGATCGGCATACCAAGGAACGCTGATCAACACCCCGTTGCGAGGGCCCGATCAATCTCGGCATCCAGCTCAATCGACAGAAGACTCCCGACATCGACCTGTGGACTAGGTCGTGCTGACTCACCAACCATGACACATTTGTTCACTGACACTAATAATCTAGTTTAATATATTCAATGTATTATTTTCAACTAAATGTGCCACAACATGTTTGTCTCTTATAAATAGGTCAAATATCATCATTACTTGATTGATTAGATTGTATGTAACGAGTTCAGGTTGTTTAAGCAGAACAAATCTTGTTAAAAATGGGCTATCATATTTAACATGATTCAATCTCAGCTCATTTTAAGGAGGTTAAAAGGGTTGGCTCTGGTTATATTTGCATTGGGTTGTTTGGGGGCGGTTTAAATTTCCACATGATTATATAATAGGTTGGATTTGGGAGGAGAGCTTTGTTCTGATACACACATCATGCAGTGGCAGTGAGCTCAGCGTCGCGGGAGGCGAGGAACCGAATCTTCCTCCACTCGCGGGCGTAATGCCTAGTGAGCTCAGCGTCGCCCAGTGGCTTCAACAGCTCCTATAAATGGAGCTTCGAGGAATAGGGGAAGGGGAGGAAGACGTGAGAGAGTTCCCACTTCTCCGACGCTGAATCCGACCAAAGTGACTACCTCATCCTCGTCTCCAACGTTAAAGCACCTTCTCGGACGTGACTTCGGGTCACCGATCTCCGTCACGGGCCACTGTGGTCGTTGCAGCGACCATAGAGAAGAGAAGAAGAAGTTGATGGGCGGTCGACAACTTTGGTCAACAGAGATAATTTTAAAATTTTACTATTATTATTATTATTATTTTATGTTGAGGTTTCTCCCGATCGATAGACATCCTATCGTCGTCACTCCCCTATATCTATCTCTATAGGGTTCTTCTTTATTGAGATTTTTCTTCATCGACATGGAAACAATTGTATCTTAATTCGAATCATATTAAATTTTTTATATTTATTTTATAATTGTTTTAATCTGATTTTTCTATCGACTCAGATCGATATCGGGTTATCCTATAACTTCAACAAAACTGAACCAAAACTTTTGAGACAAATTTCAATTGAAGAATAACAAGAAGGAGAAGTTGAGTCGAGCAAGAATAGAAACCAAGGGCTATATTCAAAATAAAGAATGGTGATGAGATTCTTATTAAATAACCTAGATAATTCATCGTAGCCTCAAAAATGTTATACTAAGAAGGTATGATTAAATATAATAAAAGGTTTATGATTTGTTTGACAAATGTCTTCTTACCGAGTGCTCTAGAATGAGAATCAAAATCAAGACTTATTGATACCGGAGGTGATGTAGAATGAGGGGGGGGGGTAAAGAAGAATAAATTTTGACAGAAAACCAATAGTAGAGTTGTATTTGCTGGAATGAGTATTTCGAATAGAAAAGTCACAGTAGACAAGGAATAAACTCTCGAAAAAAAGTCGTAGTATAATTGTATTTGCTGGAATGAGTGTTTTGAAAAGAAAAAATACAAACTCACGATAAAATTTAAATAAGATCGAAAGATAGCTCATCACCAAGTTAAAATCACAAAGAGATATGAAAGTTCACTATCCCAAGGATTATAAACGAGGATACATAATTGAAAACAAAAGACTCACCACTCAAGGACGCATCCAAGAGATATAGAGTTTA